>NC_045957.1:53105318-53438051 GCF_010909765.2 Amblyraja radiata | reverse complement strand
TTCAATCATGAATGTAAAATATGTTCCCCCAAGTTGCTCACATCTTCTTAGTCCTTATCAAACGGATGACCCATTAGGAAGAACCCACTTGAAATGATACAAAGCTGATAGCACTTTCAAAACACGTCAGTAAATTCCTAACATGCAGTGACTAGTTTTTTGCATGGGAAAATATTTTCTGGTATTACCAACAAAGCTGGTTAAACAGGAGTGTGGAGCATGAATACTTTTACCAGTTGACTTTAAAACCAACAAAAAAATAATCTTTACACTGATGTTTTCCAGTGTACCTTGTTAAACAATAGTGTATCACGTGCATTTTAAAGTATTTCAAATAATGAATAATACGTGGGTTTCCTTCCATTTATTATTTAATTTTATTTTGCTAAGCTATGCCTAAGTCCATAAAAATTATTTGTTTTTATTCCGTGCACTCTCTTGTTCTTTTGCTTTAATAACTGGTAATAATGACGGAGTACACCAGTAGTAAATTCACAGTTGCTCTATTACATACATATGGTAATCCACAGTTTAAGAAAGGGCTCTTTCTGTGAACCAGAGAGTTGTGAATTTGTGGAATTCTCTGCCTCAGAAGGCAGTGGAGGCCGATTCACTGGGTGCATTCAAAAGAGAGTTAGATAGAGCTCTTAGGGCTAGCGGAATCAAGGGATACGTGGAGAGGGCTGGAATGGGGTACTGATTGTGGATGATCAGCCATGATCACATAGACTGGCGGTGCTGGCTCGAGGGGCCGAATGGCCAACTCCTGCACCTATGGTCTATGTATCTGTATCTATGTATCTATTTACTTCAATTCATCAGTGTTAAACATAAATTTAAACTTTAGACCCATGCTGTGTGAATGCCGAATAGTGAATGGCCTCGATAGAGTTGATGTAGAGAGAGTCTAGTGGGAGAGAGGGAGAGTCTAGGACCAGAGGCCATTGTCTCAGAATAAAAGGACGTTCCTTTAGAAAGGTGAGGAGGAGTCTGAAGAAGGGTCTCGACCCAAATAGTCGCCTATTCCTTCGCTCCATAGAAGCTGCTTCACCCGCTGAGTTTCTCCAGCTTTTTTGTCTCCCTAGGAATTTATTTAGTCAGAGTGGGGTGAATCTGTGGAATTCATTGCCACAGAAAACTGTGGATATTTTTAAGGTAGAGAAAGACAGATTCTTGATTAGTACAGGTGTCAGGGATTATGGGGAGAAGGCAGGAGAAGGAGGATGAGAGGGTAAGATAGATCAGCCATAATTGAATGGCAGAGTAGACTTGATGGGCCGAATGGCCTAATTTTGGTCCTATCACTTATGAACATGCTGAATCTTTCATGGTAGACAGAATGTAATCCAAGATTTCTATTACCAAATAATGGTGAATACAAATAAAATTTAAATAGTGAGTTGAATCATTGTTCTCTAAGACTGGTAAAATGGAGTTTCACAAGAAATTGTTGTGTGGTCCTGTTGTATCTTCATAAACACTCAAAAATCGACACATCCAGAAAAAAACACCTTTGTCTGGTTGGTATCTTACCCTCTGAGCTCAACATTCACCCCTCTGGCAAAGCTGCAATAGGACAATAGTAAATATAAAGTGCTATCAAAAACTCAACGATGTTTCGTCAATTGCAACGTATAAAAGGGCCTGTCCCACTTGGCTGTCATTTGCGCGTCACACAGATGGCGCGCATAGATTTTGTACATACCAAAATCCTGGGGCGCCGTGCGCGACCGCACGTCTCTGCCTATGTCACTACGCACCATACGCGCGTAATGCGCACCATGCGCGCATCACGTACGTGTCATGATGCGCGCGTTGTGCATCATGACGCGTAAATGATGTCGCGTAAATTACGCGCAAATGATGGCCAAGTGGGATAGGCCCTTAAGCCTCTACAACCAGAAAGTACTGAAGGGGAATCAGCCCTACAACTGGGAGGAACATAATAAAAAGTGCCTCTCAAAGCACGACTTCGTGCTTCATTCTGAGACCCACGCACTACAACTGCAAGAAAGTATCCTTCTAAGTCATGACTTGGGAATACACTGTCATTCCTTCATTATATATGGGTCAACCCTTGAATCGCCAACCAACAGCAGTAGTCCCTTTACTTCAAAGAGTGTAGTGGTTCAAGGACATGATCCACCACAATCTTCTTAATAAGGCATGTAATAAATACTAACCTTGCCTGCAATAGCGATTTCTCACAAGGAAACAAATACAAGTTCCATAATATGGTATTGGTTGACATAATATGGTTGACATAATATGGTAGATATTCATGATTTTTTGAAATCTATATTAAAAAAAGTCTGATCTTGACCACTTCCTGTTTTTCTGTTTCATGATTTTAGAAAAGACGCTGCCACTTACAGCTGTGATTTTTGGCCATCTTGCTCAGAGTCCCCCTCTGCTGCGCAGGACAAGAGTATTTTTCCCATCGATTAAAAATAAAAGAGTTATTAATGTTTTTAAAATGTTGAGATTCTCTCTGCTGCCCCTGCTGGTGGGAGGGGGGAGGGACTATAAAACCCGGAAGTGTTGTGCCTCAGTCAGTCTATGCACGATGGAGGAAGTGATAGGGTCACGTCTCTCTGAGCTGTGAATAACACTGAACACATGTCTACTCAAATGTGAGTGCCCTTAATGTGGTTTGGAAATGAAAATGTGGTTGGTTTGAAATGCTGCACAGCAAATGGTTGTTGGTGGTGGTTGCTTTGAAATGCTGCACTGCAAATGGTTGTTGGTGGTGGTTGCTTTGAAATGCTGCACTGCAAATGGTTGTTGGTGGTGGCCTTGCACCCTGCTTGAAGTGGCATGAAAATGCACTTGAGTTTGGTGGCCCTGCACCCTGCTTGAAGTGGCATGAAAATGCACTTGAGTTTGGTGGCCCTGCACCCTGCTTGAAGTGGCATGAAACCGCACTTGAGTTTGGTGGCCCTGCACCCTGCTTGAAGTGGTATGAAACCGCACTTTAATTTGTTGACACTGCACCCTGCTTGAAGTGGGCGGAAACCGCACTTGAATTCGGTGGCCCTGCACCCTGCTTGAAGTGGTCGGAAACCGCACTTGAATTCGGTGGCCTTGCACCCTGCTTGAAGTGGTATGAAACTGCAATTGAATTCGGTGGCCTTGCACCCTGCTTGAAGTGGTAAGAAACTGCACTTGAAATTGGTGGCCTTGCACCCTGCTTGAAATGGTATTTCAAGGAATAGCCATGAGTCAACTGCTAGCCCACCAGCCGTGAGTGAGCTGCCAGCACATCATGCTTGAGTGACTGAGCTGCCACCCCAAGAATCTATTTGGCCCACAATGTCCATACTAGCCCTCTGGAAACCAGTCCCTTCAGCCCACAATACCCATACTAGCGCTCCAAAAACCACCCCCCCCCCCCCCCCACTGGCCACCAATATTGGAATTGGTGGAGAGGTGGAATATTGCGTTGGGGGACCAGCCCAAGGGGTCCCACTTAGTCTAGTAAATTATAAAACTATTACATTTAATACAGATATCCTGAAATTCCAACTGACATGTGGTCAGTCAAACAGTGGTCAAGAAGGGTTTTTGGCACATTGCCTTTCATTAGTCAGAGTATTGAGTACAGAAGTTTGGAGGCTATGTTACCATTGTACAAGACTTTGGTGAGGTCGCATTTAAAATATTGTGTTCAGTTTAGGTTACCCTGCTGTAGGGAAAATATTGTTAAGCTGGAAAGGGTACAGAGAAGATTTACGAGAATATTACCAGGATTCGAGGGCCAGAGTTATAGGGAAAGGTTGCGCAGGCTAGGCATTTATTCCTTGGAGCACAGGAGGATGAGGAGTGGTCCAATAGAGGCATATAGGACCATGAGAGGAATAGATACCCAGAGTAGGGAATCAAGAAACAGAAGACATACAGTGCCCTGCATAATGTTTGGGACAGACCCATCATTTATTTATTTGCCTCTGTACTCCACAATTTGAGATTTGTAATAGAAAAAAATCATGTGTGGTTAAAGTGCACATTGTCAGATTTTATTAAAGGCCATTTTTATACATATTGGTTTCACCATGTAGAAATTACAGCACTTTAACCACATGTGAGTTTTTCTATTACATATCGCAAATTGTGGAGTACAGAGGCAAATAAATAAATGATGGGTCTGTCACAAACATTATGGAAGGCACTGTAGGTTTAAGGTGAGACGGAAAAGATTTAATCGGAACCTGAGGGGCATTTTTTTACACATAGGGTGGTAGGTATATAAAACAAGCTGCCAGAAGAGGTAGTTGAGGCAGGTAATATCACAATGTTTGAAAACATTTGGACAGATACAAATATAGAATAGGTTTAGAAGGATATGGGCCAAAAAGGCAGGCAGGTTGGACTTGGTGTCGCATGTTAGTTAGCATGGACAATTTGGGCCAAAGGGCCTATTTCCATGCTGTATGACTCTATTACTCTATGTATGCCTAAGTACCCAACATGAAAAACTATAAAATTAGACCTTCAAGATCATGAATGAATAATGCCCCTGGCTTCAAAACATCTTCCCCGTTAAATATTACAGAAACAGGTTTGTGATTTAAAAGTAAAAATTGCAAAACTTGGGTCATTAATTGTTACCCTACAAACAAAAGACATTGGGCCATTTCCTGTACAAAATTACAACCTGACCTTTGAGCTAGCAATGATGACAAAAGATCATTTATTTTCTTGGCATAACCATTTGTGTCAAAAAAAAAGTGAACGGCATTCATGTGATTTGGCCCTATTGCACCAGATAACATTTTCCCTTTGATCTTCCAGGCTACAGTTAAATATTAGCAGACATTTTTTTTTTTTTTTCTTTATTTGTTTTCTTTCCAACTAACCGGTCAAGAGAAATACTCACATCTTTCACCGTCCTTTTTTTAATTAAGCCAGATTCGGCGAGAATATATTCTCAGTGGTTTAAAAATTGAAATTACTTGGTTGACCTTTATGGGGTAACTGGTTAAGCAGAACACCTGCTGAACATAGGATTTTCTTCAGTCTATCAGATGATTATTTTTATTATTATTTAGTAGTTCAGGTAAAGGCCACCATGCAGAGCACCATGAAGGTTAATAACAGTGAGGCAGAGGACCAGGGGGGATTTATTTATAATGCAGGTATTTGGAGACCCTTCCTCAAGGCTAAAATAAATGTGAATAGTAATTGAGACAGGTTTTAAAGAGTGAGAAAACAACAAACATGTTTTGCTGCTGTGGGTGCTCAGAAATACTACATGATGTGACCACATCCCAAATGGGGCAAATGCATCTTGATTGCATGGAACATTAGAACTGTACTGCAAAGGAACAGACCCTTTCACCCACAATGCCCATTTGAAACATAATGTCAAATTAAAACTAATCTCTGCCTGCACATGATCCATATCCCTCCATTCCCTGCATATCCATGTGACTATCTAGAAGTCTCGCATCTGCCTCCACAACCAACATGGTTGAAGGTTTTCACCTCCACCCAAAAGCTTGCAGAAAAGGCTGATCATGAAGTCAAATTAATTGTGCAAATGCTGATTTAACACCAGCAAATCTCATCCCTCCAATTAACTCTTAATATCTTAACCACTTGGACACGAAATACAGCAGCAAAGAACCAGGCCCAATTGCCACCACCCACTTGAACTATTGCAAACAGCCAAGTGAGTGCATATTCCAAAGATTTATGCACCTCATGTGCAGGGCAATCACTATCAAGAATAGCTTGCCTAACAGTAATGGTAAAAGCCGTTGAATCGGGGTTGTCAGCAAAATCCTCTCACCCAGCTGTTTGAAACGCAAGCCGGAATTGGCCTGTAGTTAGTTTATTTCCCATTTTATCACTTAATGTGCCATTTTTTCTTGTTATGGTAAGGTCTCTTGTCTCCCTCAGGAATACCGGCCTGTTGCAAGATATCTCCAACTCAACACAGTAAAGTCTGACCCTTGTGTCCTACCTCAGGAATGCCAGTTCATCTGAGGTTTCCAAGGACACAACACACCATTTTTGCAGCCTTCAAACTATCACTGCAGACACATCTGCAGAATTGCTTTTTTTATTCAGTCTAGAACCTTACAGACGGGTGAATCGACCAGGTGCAAGCTTTGTGCATTTTTCCTCGTGCTAGCGTTACTATGTTCCGCCCCTCCGTGTTTTTGGCCTGCTCAGTGGAGGAGGACTGTGAGTAAGATGGCCAAAAATCATAGCGATATATGGTAGCGTTTTTTCTAAAATCAATATACAGCGCAGACAGGAAGTGGTCAAGATGAGACTTTTAATTATATAGATGAACCAAACACAGGCAGGGGGAACTAGTGTAGGTGGGACCTGTTGGCCGGTATGGGCACGTTAGGCCGAAGGGCCTGTTTCCATGCTGTAAGATTCTATGAGTCTATGACTGGTATCCATCCAATGTATGACCATTGGTGTGTAGATCAATGTTAACAGTCCTGGTTGCAGTCATGACATCTTCGTTCTGCTGTCGTTTCTCAGTACTTAAGCCACTACAGCAACCCCAAAATTGTCTCTAGAGTAGCAAGGCATGTCTGCTAGTGAAACAGTTGATGAATCCACTGGAGACCAACGCATATGTGAATAGCAGCATGCAATGAAAATTATGTGGCCGTTCAAAGTCTAGCTGAGCAGATTAGTTATGTTGGTAGAATCTTTCCTCTGTTCCCACAGTTCTGGAAGAACCCTACAGAACTGGTCACAATCGGAGTCAAAATGAGTACACATCTAATACATGCCATGCATAGAGTCATAGAGTGATACAGTGTGGAAACAGGCCCTTCGGTCCAACTCGCCCATACAGGCCAACAAATACCCAGCTACACTGGTCCCACTTGCTTGCGCTTGGTTAATATCCCTCCAAACCTGTCCTATCCATGTACCTGTTTAACTGTTTCTTAAATGATGGGATAGTCCCAGCGTCAACTTCCTCCTCTGGCAGCTTGTTCCATACACCCACCACCCTTTGCATGAAAACTTTACCCCTCGGATTCTTATAAAATCTTTTCCCCTTCACCTTGAACCTATGTCCTCTGGTCCTCGATTCCCCGACTCTGGGCAAAAGATTCTGTGCATCTACCCGATCTATTCCTCTCATGATGTTACATACCTCTATATGATCTCCCCTCTTCCTTCTGCACTCCATGGAATAGAGACCCAACTTACTCAACTTCTCCCTATAGCTCACACCCTCTAGTTCTGGCAACATCCTCGTAAATCATTTCTGAACCCTTTCAAGCTTGACAATATCTTTCCTATAACATGGTGCCCAGAACTGAACACAATATTCTAAATGCGGCCTCACCAACGTCTTATACAACTGCAACAGGACCTCCCTTCTATACTCAATACTCTGACTGATGAAGGCCAAAGTGCCAAAAGCATTTTTTACGATCTTATCTACCTGCGACTCGACCTTCAAGGAACCATGCACTTGTACCTCTAGATTCCTCTGCACTACAACACTACACAGAGGCCTACCATTTACTGTGTAGGTCCTGTCCTTGTTCGACGTCCCAAAATGCAACACCTCACACTTCTTTTAAATTCCATCAACCATTCCTCCGCCCACCTGGCCAATCGATCCAGATCCTATCGCAATCGTTCACAACCATTTTCACTATCTGCAAAACCATTAAATTTTGTATCGTCATCAAACTTGCTAATCTTGCCCTGCATGTTCTCATCCAAATCATTGATGTAGATGACAAACAGTAACGGGCACAGCACCGAACCTTGATACACACCACTAGTCACAGGCATCCAGTCTGAGAAACAACCTTCCACCATTACCTTCCATGGAGCCAATTTGCTATCCATTCAACCATCTCTCCTTGGATCCCATGCGATCTAGCCTACCATGCGGAACCTTGTCAAACGCCTTACTGAAGTCCATGTACACAATATCTACAGCTCTGCCCTCATCAACCTTTCTGGCCACGTCTTAAAAAAAAATCATTTAAGGCCGACTCGTAAATTTCAACCAGGGCTCCCACAATTTCCTCTCTAGTTTCCCACAACGTTCTCGGACATATCAGATCAGGCCATGGAGATTTCTCTACCTTCAAACACGACAGTACCTTCAGTACTTCTTCGACAGTAACCCTGACTGCTCTCAAGACACTTCCATTGACTGCTCCAATTTCCTCCATCCTACTGTCTTTCTCCTCAGTAAATACAGAGGAGAAATATGCATTTAGGACCTTGCCTTTCTCCTGTGGCTCCACACAGAGGTGACCGCTTTGATTCCTGAGAGGTTCCACCCTCTCTCTAGTTACCCTTTTCCCTCTTATGTATTTATAAAATCTTTTGGGATTGTCCTTAATGCTACCTGCCAGAGCTATGTCCTGGCCCCTTTCTGTGCTTCTGAGTTCCTTTTTTAGTTTACTCCTTAGTTCCCAAAACTCCTCCAGGGATGCACTTGGTCCCAAGCTGCCTATACCTGTCCCATGCATCATTCTTATTTTTGACTAACATCTTAATTTCCTTCATCAGCCGTTTCCTTAAGTTTGCCTGCTTTGTACTTCACTCTAAATGGGGCGTACACATCCTGAACTTTCTTCAGTACAATTTTAAAAACATCCCACTTGGCCGATGTTCCTTTCCCCTCTAATAACCTGCTCCAGTCAACCTGAGCAAGACCTTCTCTCATACCCTCAAAGTTGGCCTTACTCCAGTTGAGCATTTTAACACGTGGACCCTCTCCGTCGCTATCCATAACTATCTTAAACCTAATCAAACTGTGGTCACTGGTCTCAAAAGGCTCCTCCACAAACACTTCATCAACTTGCCCTGCCCAATTTCACAATACTAGATCCAGCATTGCCCTCTCACATGTGGAGGCCTCCACATACTGCTAAAGAAAACTCTCCTGAACACTTTTGAGGAATTGCACCCCATGTGAACCCTTCATGCTATGATTTTCCCAGTCTATATTGGGAAAGTTAAAATACCCTACTACAACAACCTTAATTAAGAAGGGTCTCGACCCGAAAAGTCACCCATTCCTTCCCCATAGATGCTGCCTCACCCGCTGAGTTTCTCCAGCATTTTATGTCTACCTTAATTGACATGCAATCTCCCGGCACATTTGTTCTTCTAATTCGGGGGTCTGTAGTGCACCCCCAACAAGGTGATCATCCCTTTCTTGTTCCTCAGCTCTACCCATATAGCCTCGCTAGACGAACCGTCCGTAATATCACCTCTGATCACTGCCATGACATGCCATGATAACCAACAGTGCAACCCCCACCCCCCCTCTTTTTCCCTCACACCTGTCTCTCCTGAAGCTCCTGTACCCTGGAACATTGAGCTGCCAGACCTGCCCGTCCCTTAACCAGGTTTCAGTGATGGTCAAAACGTCCCAGTCACTCATATCTAACTATGCCCTAAGCTCATCCACCTTACCCATCAGGCCCCTTGCATTAAAATACATGCAGTTTAAACCAACCCGCCTTCCTTGCTCTCCGCATTTCACCTGCCTCTGTCCTGCACGAGATCCCACCCCCGTGCCAATCTAGTTTAAACCCTCCTGTGTAGCATTAGCAAACCTTCCCACTAGGATGTTGGTCCCCCATTTAAGGTGCAACCCGTCCCCTTTATACAGGTCACTGCTGCCTCGGAAGAGATCCCAATTATCTAGAAATCTGAATCCCTGCCCCCTGCACCAACTCCTCAGCCACACATTAATTTCCCCTATCTTCCTATTCTTACCTTCACTGGCACATGGTACTGGAAGCAATCCAGAGATCACTACCCTGCAGATCCTGCTTTTCAGTCTTCTACCCAATTCCATAAATTCTTGTTGCAGAACCTCCTTCCTCTTCCGACCTATATTGTTTGTGCCAACATGCACAACAACCTCCGGCTGCTCCTCCTCACTCTTGAGGATGCTGTGCAGCTGCTCCTAGACGCCCTGGACCCAGGCACCAGAGAGGCAACATACCATGTTGGAGTCGCGCCTGCTGCTGCAGAATCTCCTATCCGCACCTCTGACGATGGAGTCTCCCACCACTATGGCTCTGCCTGACATCACTCTTCCCTGTTGAGCCTCGGCACCAAGGTTGGAATCACAACCCTGGCTACCTCTCAATCTTGTCGTGTCATCTGCTCCCAAGAGGGTGTACCTATTTTCAGTAGCTACAGTCTCCTCCACTCCATGTTTACTCCTCTCTCTCACCGTCACCTACCTTCGACCTTCCTGTATCCTTGGTGTAACAACCTCATTGTAGGTCTTGTCTAGTAAACACTTGTTTTCCCGATGGCCCTGAGGTCTTCCAACTGCTAATCCAGTTCCCCAACACATTTATGCAGAAGCTGCTACATTTCTTCAGTGGACAAAAAAAAATCACAAATTTCAAATCATGTGTAGCCTCCTTGCCTCAGCCTCCTCGCCAAAGACTTTTGATCCAAAGACTCACAATTTAGTCTCCAAGGCACTTCTCTCGAGCCAAAGACTCACACTTTACTCTGCTACAGCTGCACTTCTTTATCTGTTACCTAATGAACTGCTTTAGGGCTAATTTGTAAATTACTCTAACCTGGGCCTTTGGCATTCTTTTTAAATCTTTTTTTCCTCTGACTCACCTACTTCCAGCCAATATTCACTTTCGCTGCTTCTGGCTGCTGCTTCGCTCCGACCCTCATGGTAAACACTCCCGTGTAGCAAAAGCAAACCTTCCATGCATGCTGGTCAGCCATTGCAAGCCCTGTCTTATGGCAACCAGCTGAGGAGCAAGTGTGGACACGCAAAAAGACAAGGAAGAGGAAAGAAGAAGTGGGCAAATAATCTCAATCTCTATTACCTTTGCAGTCCTTAAAGATCAGCCCTGTGCTATAGTGGTGAATGTAATTATGAAACCCTTCACGTGGTGTCCTTTTTTCTCCTCTCCTGCAAGTGACCATCTCAGCACTTGCAACACTCAATAGAAACATAGAAACATAGAAAATAGGTGCAGGAGTAGGCCATTCGGCCCTTCGAGCCTGCACCGCCATTCAATATGATCATGGCTGATCATCCAACTCAGTATCCCGTACCTGCCTTCTCTCCATACCCTCTGATCCCCTTAGCCACAAGGGCCACATCTAACTCCCTCTTAAATATAGCTAATGAACTGGCCTCGACTACCCTCTGTGGCAGAGAGTTCCAGAGATTCACCACTCTCTGTGTGAAAAAAGTTCTTCTCATCTCGGTTTTAAAGGATTTCCCCCTTATCCTTAAGCTGTGACCCCTTGTCCTGGACTTCCCCAACATCGGGAGCAATCTTCCTGCATCTAGCCTGTCCAACCCCTTAAGAATTTTGTACGTTTCTATAAGATCCCCTCTCAATCTCCTAAATTCTAGAGAGTATAAACCAAGTCTATCCAGTCTTTCTTCATAAGACAGTCCTGACATCCCAGGAATCAGTCTGGTGAACCTTCTCTGCACTCCCTCTATGGCAATAATGTCCTTCCTCAGATTTGGAGACCAAAACTGTACGCAATACTTTAGGTGTGGTCTCACCAAGACCCTGTACAACTGCAGTAGAACCTCCCTGCTCCTATACTCAAATCCTTTTGCTATGAAAGCTAACATACCATTCGCTTTCTTCACTGCCTGCTGCACCTGCATGCCCACTTTCAATGACTGGTGTACCATGACACCCAGGTCTCGCTGCATCTCCCCTTTTCCTAGTCGGCCACCAATAAAAGGCAACTGAAATAAAATTCTAAACCAAATTTGCAAATTATATGATGACATATTGAACCCATTTTACCCATGGGCATTCTGTTAGTGGAAATCTTCCACATACATTTCACTGCACTAATGTGCCTGCATAATAATGTGGTGCAGCAGATCAAATGCTGCTCTCCACTGAGAAGATGCAAACGGCCTTCAAATTGGCTCAAACAGGATTGCATCTAGAATCATCATCTGGGCTCAATTGAACCGCAACAGACCAGTCCAGCTGGCAGGAGGTATCAGCACCATAACAGTGGCAAAGGTCAGGATGGAAGGAGAAATTCTGTCTGCCTGTGGGGACAACTGAATTCACTGTTTCTAGGAAACAGTCGGAAGCAAATAGCAGGACACCTGTGACGTTCCTGAATTCCTACACACTGAAATCAATAGCCATGATTGAGACTATCTTTCCTAGCATGCAGTGATCTAAACTTGCATGGCAGAAATACAGGAAATTTATAATGTTGGGTTATAAACTTATGATGTTGGGTGAGGTCGTCTGCTTTTGCTGTTGTTGGCCCTCACACACGGCATCATAATTGGATCTGCAAATGCACTAATGTGTTTTTCTTTTACTGGTTCAAACAATATAGACATTACTAGCAAGTTTCCACATTTCCATTCCTCATATTCCCTGAAGTCAGGAGGCAGTTAAGACTCAACCAAATTGATGGGTCTAGAGTGACAAGTTCACCTGATTAGATAAGAACAGGGATCTATTTCTCTGAATGACTTTAGTTAACCAGGTGGTTTTATGACAATCCATTATTTTCACATTTATCGCAATGGAGATTCACTTTTCTCTTCAATTCCCGATTAATGGAATTACTCAAAGTTAAGTCCCCCAGTAACACTTGTGGGATTCAAACATAGGTCTGTAGAAATAGTCCAGACCTCCAGCTAGAAGTCCAATGGTTGACCACTGCCCTACCATCCCCAACACTTCCAGGAAGAAATTGTTATTTCTAAATCATACACAAATCCCTGCGCTAACCTAATGTGAGGATCTTCCTTCTTCCACCTTACCATTGCTCAGGCCTCACAAACCCTTCCCACTACATAAACATTGAACAAAATTGATGTTCATTTAAAAATTGCAGGTGACAAACTAATAGATCTGAAAAATAATAAATCTCCAGGACATTCATCACAATGTTTCGAATGAGGTACCTATGGAGGTATAGATGCACTCGTCATTTTCCGAAATTCGAAAGCTTCTGGAATGGTTCCCACAAATTATAATCATACTATTTTGGAAAGGAGGGCAGAAAAAACGGTGACTATAGGCCAATGGTATAGGCCAATGACATTGGTAGGAGGGGAAAGGTTGGAATCTATTATTAAAACATGATAAAATAATTAAATTAGAACAGAAATAATAATAAACAAGCCATACTTACGAAGGAGGTAGACAAAAATGCTGGAGAAACTCAGCGGATGAGGCAGTATCTATGGAGCGAAGGAATAGGTGACGTATCGGGTCGAGACCCTTCTTCAGACATGTGGAGGTGGGGGGGGGGGGCAGAAAAAAGGAAGAGGCAGAGACAGGAGGCTGTGGGAGAGCTGGGAATTGGAAGGGAAGGAGGGAGAAAGCAAGGGCTACCTGAAATTGGAGGTCAATGTTCATACGGCTGAGGTGTAAACTGCCCAAACAAAATATGAGGTGCTGCTCCTCCAATTTGCAGTGGGACTCACTCTGGCCATGGAGGAGGCCCAGGACAGAAAGGTCGGATTCGGAATGGGAGGGGTTGAAGTGCTGGGCCACCGGGAGATCAGGTTGGTTAATGCGGACCAAGCGGAGGTGTTGGGCGAAGCGATCACCAAGCTTACGCTTGGTCTCACCGATGTAGAGCAGCTGACACCTAGAGCAGCGGATGCAATAGCTGAGGTTGGAGGAGGTGCAGGTGAACCTCTGCCTCACCTGGAAAGATGGCTTGGGTCCGTGGATAGAGTCAAGGGGGGAGGTAAAGCGACAAGTGTAGCATTTACTGCGGTTGCAAGGGAAAGTACCAGGGGAGGGGGTGGTTTAGGTGGGAATGGATGAATTGACCAGGGAGTTACGGAGGGAGCAGTCTCGGCGGAAAACCGAAAGGGGAGGAGATGGGAAGATGTGGCCAATGGTGGGATCCCATAGGAGGTGGCGAAAATGTCGGAGGATTATTTGCTGTATGTGACGGCTGGTGGGGTGGAAGGTGAGGACAAGGGGAACGCTGTCCTTGTTATGAGTGGGGGGATGGGGAGTGAGAGCAGAGTTACGGGGTATAGAGGAGACTCTGGTGAGAGCCTCGTCTATAGTCGAAGAGGGGAACCCCCGTTCCCTAAAGAATGAGGACATTTCCGATGCCCTGGTTTGGAACACCTCATCCTGGGTGCAGTTGAGGCGTAAATGGAGGAAATGGGAGTAGGGGATAGAGTCCTTACAGGAAGCAGGGTGGGAAGAAGTGTAGTCCAGATAGCCATGGGAGTCAGTGGGTTTGCTTAAGAAGGAAATCAGGAGAGCAAAATGGGAGCAGGGGGTAGCTCTGCCAGTTAATGTTAAGGAAAATCAAAAGACATTTTATGTACATGAATTTAGAAGATTGAGGGGGGATCTTATAGAAACTTACAAAATGCTTAAGGGGTTGGACAGGCTAGATGCAGGAAGATTGTTCCCGATGTTGGGGAAGTCCAGAACAAGGAGTCACAGTTTAAGGATGAGGGGGAAATCTTTTAGGACCGAGATGAGGAAAACATTTCTTACACAGAGAGTGGTGAATCTCTGGAATTCTCTGCCACAGAAGGTAGTTGAGGCCAGTTCATTGGCTATATTTAAGAGGGAGTTAGATGTGGCCCTTGTGGCTAAAGGGATCAGGGGGTATGGAGAGAAGGCAGGTACAGGATACTGTTGGATGATCAGCCATGATCATATTGAATGGCGGTGCAGGCTCGAAGGGCCGAATGGCCTACTCCTGCACCTATTTTCTATGTTTCTACATTAAGGAAAGAGGGTAACGAGATAGAATAGGGTCCCTCAGAAAACAAAGAACCTCTTAGTGGAGCTGTAGGAAATGGGGCAAGGTCCTCAAATAGTATATCTCCTCAATTTTTATCATGGAGAAAGACGTGACAGTCTTTAGAAATGTGAGGAGGAGTCTGAAGAAAGGTTTCGACTCAAAATGTCACCTATTCCTTTTCTCCAGAGATGCTGCCTGACCCGCTGAGTTACTCTGGCATTTTGTGTCAATCTTCAGCCTAACATCTGTGGTTGTCAAGTTACTAGGGAGGATTCTGAGGGATAAGATATGTACGTATTTGGATGCACAGGGACTGATTAGGGGTATTTAACGTGGTTTTGAACATTAGACGGTCATGTGTTATGTATTTTCGAGTTCTTTGAAGAATTAACCACCAAGGGTTGATGAGGGCAAAGCCCTAGACATTATCTATATGGACTAGCAAGGTATTTTGATAACATTCCACATTGTATGCTGCTCTGAAAGTTTAGATCGCATGGGATCCAGGGAGAATTAGCTGACTGGATAGAGAATTGGCTTCACAGAATGAAGCAGAGGATAATGGTGGAAGAAAGACACAAAATGCTGGAGTAACTCAGCAGGACAGGCTGCATCTCTGGAGAGAAGGAATGGTTGACCTTTCGGGTGGAGACCCTTCCTCAGACTGCAGGATGTTTTCTTCTGTGAGCAGTGGCAGCCTCAGGGAACTGTACTGGACCCATTGCTGTTTGTGGTTTATATCAATGACTTGGATGAGAACGCAGAAGGCATAATTAGTAATTTTTGGAGATGACAATAAAGTGGGTGGTATTGAGGATAGTGAAGATGGTTATCATTAATTACAGCAGGATCCTGATCAGTTAGGCAATGCCTGAGGAATGGTTAATGGGGTTTAATGCAGATAAGCGTGAGGTGCTGCATTTCGAGAAGTCAAACCAGGACAGGAACTTCACAGTGAATGGCATGGCCCTGGGAGTGCCGTGGAGCAGAGGGATCAAGTAGTGCAGGTACATAGTTCTATGAAGATGGTATCACAGGTAGATAGGGTGGTCAAGAAGGCATTTGATCTATTAAGGGCCTGTCCCACTTAGGCGACTGCGGGCGACAGTCACAGTCATAGCGGGATGCCGAAATGAACCCCCCCTCTACGACAATGTCCACGACAAGCTACCACCTAGTCGACGTCAAGCTACGACAAGCTATGTCAACCAGCGACACAATTACACGTGACTTGGGATGTCCACCTACGACCACACCTACGACAACCATGACGACACGTATGACAACCTTCGACCACACAGGCGACAACCGAAGTCAACTGAAGTCAACCTACCTTCACCCGCGACAAGCTACGACAAGCTACGACCCTCTCGGCGACAAAAGAAAACAACTGAAGCCTTCTCTTGACGCTGGTACTGTCGCTGGTTAACATAGGATGACGCAGGTTGTTGCTAATGGAATTCACCGAGGTCATCACCCAGCGACAACCAAAGTCACCTGGTGTCATCCTGGCAACAACCTACAACAACCTACGACAGCAACTACGACAGGAGAAGACAGGTAATGACAAGGCCAATGTCGACGAAAGGTTTTGAACATTTCAAAATCCAGTGGCGACAAGAAAAAAGTTTCAACACTTGAGGAGGCAACTCACGACAATACAGGCATCACCCCACGTCACCCCGCGGCCATGAGGCAACAGTCTATTATTCGGCTGTCGCCGAAAAAATCGCCTAAGTGGGACAGGCTCTTTAGTCTTCATTAGTCAGGGTATTGAGTATAGAAGTTGGGATTTTATGTTACTGTTGTACAAGACGTTGGTGAGGCTGCATTTAGAGTATTGTGTTCTGTTTTAGTCATCCTGCTATAGGATGTGGTGAAGCTGAAAAGAGCGCAGAGAAGATTTATGCGGATGTTGACAGGACTTGAGAGCCTAAGTTGTAGGGAAAGGTTGAGCAGGATAGAAATGTACTCCTTGGAGTGCAGGAAGATGAGTGGTAATCTTATAGAAGTGTATAAGATCATGAGGGGAAGAGATAGAGTAATTGCACAAGGTCTTTTACCCAGAGCGGGGGAATCAAGAACCAGAGAAAATTGGTTTAAGTTGAGAGAGGAAATACTTTATAGGAACCTGAGGGACAACTTTTTCACATAGAGATTTGAGGACATATGGAACGAGCTGTCATAGGAGGTAGTTGAGGAAGGTACTATAACAACATATTAAATACATTTGGACAGGTACATGGATAGGAAAGATTCTGATAAACCTTGGGATATGGGTCAAACATAGGCAGGTGGGACTAATATAGATGGGCATCATGGCGGGCATGGGCAAGTTGTGGCGACTGGCCTTTATCGATACGTGTGTGGATGTGGCTTCGAAGGACGAGAAGCCGAAGCAAAGAAGTCGAAGCCAAATAGCCGAATGAAAACGAACCCGAAACGCCAAATAACCGAAAGCATACGAAGCCAAAACGCCAACGAACTGAAAGGGTGGGACGCCTAAAAGGCAACTTACAAAAAGGCTGCGTCACCTAAAAGCAAACTCACCGAATGGCCGCTCTGCCGAAACGCCACCTAACCGAAAGGTTGCGTCGCATACAAGCCAACTAATCGAAAGCCGCTCTGCCGAAAAGTCAAATAATGCCTTGTGTGGTAATATGACCCCCACCCTCCCGTCTCCACCGGCCAATAATGTGATGGACGCGGGGGTCTGGAACAATCGCTGATAAGTCCCGCCCCCCGGCGACGCCATGTCCGTTTCGGCAGAGCGGCATTTGGTTAGTTGGCATTTAGGCGTCCCGCCCTTTCGGTTCGTTGGCGTTTCGGCTTCGTATGCTTGCGGTTATTTAGCGTTTCGGCTTCGCTTCCATTCGGCTATTTGGCTTCAACTTCTTTGCTTCAGCTTCTCGGCCTTCGACGCCACATCCGGGTACCGTTACTATGACTATGATTCTAAAGTCTCCATGTATTTATGAAAAGGAAACCATATTTGATAGATTTGTTGGAAATTTGACTGACAGAATAAATGGGGGAATCATTTGGATGTGGTGCATTTCAAATGTCATATTATTTTCATGTTATTTTACATGAAAGAAGGCCACTTGACCCTCAAGTATATACCAGGAGAGCACTGCCGTCAGTCCCATTACTGCACCTAACCCATTCGTCCTTACACACCCGTCAATTCCCCACAAATTATTCTGCCACCCACTGTGGCATTTGATGTAGCCAATTAACCATCCAGATTACAATAATGGGTGGAGATGATGCAAAGTAAATGCTGACATCATCTGCCATTTCAAATTAGAAGATAATGTGGGATGAGAAGGGCAGTGGATGTGAAAAGGTGGTTTAGACACAAGGATGCCACCATCCTCAAATGATTCAGCTAAGCTGTGGGCTATAGCTTGAGCATTGTTGTTGAACCCGGAGCAGTGCAGCCTCCTGAACAAGTTACACTTGCTCACAAGTGACACCAGAGGCTGAAGAAAGGTCCCCACCAAAAACATCACCTTTCCATCTTCACCAGAGATGCTGCTTGATCTGCTGAGTTATTTCTTCGCACTTGCTCCCCTTTAGATAGTCCCTCCTTCCCCTAACTTTCCAAAACCTTATCCTGCAAGTGGAAGAGAAATGACCCAGTGAATGCTTGGGTGCATTGTTGAATACCTGGCAATACTTGCGAGATGTGAACTGTGGGTGTGAAGCTTGCAATATTGATAAGTATCTGAAGGTGTGTTGGAGCTTATGAATGTTAGGTATGATTAAAGATTGATGGATAAAGATTATGTTTTGCTGCATGCACCGATGCTTGGCACTGGTGATGCAGTTGGTGATAAACATATGAAAAATGGAACAACAAAATACTTCAGCTTCCCTGTAGCTTTTCCTCATCTCAGTCCTAAATGGCCTACCCCTTATTCTTAAACTGTGACCCCTGGTTCTGGATCTCCCCAACATCAGGACAATTTGTCCTGCATCTAGCCTGTCCAATCCATTAAGAATTGTATATGTTTCTATAAGATCCCTTCTCATCCTAAATTCCAGTGACTATCAGGCCAGTCGACCCATTCTTTCATCATTAGTCAGTCCTGCTTTCCCGGGAATTAACCTGGTGACCCTACACTGCACTCCCTCAATAGCAAGAATATCCTTCCTCAAATTAGGAGACCAAAACAGGACACAATACTCTAGGTGTGGTCTCACCAGTGCCCTGTACAACTGCAGTAGGACCTCGTAGGTCCTATACTCAAATCCTCTCGCTATGAAGGCCAACTTGCCGTTTGCTTTCTCCACTGCCTGCTGTACCTGCATGCTTACGTAATAATGTTGAGGTAGTCCCTGCCTCAATTACCTCCTCTGGCAACTTGTTTCTGTGTGAAAATCTGACAATGTTTTAGTTGATCTTGAATACATGTGTCAGGTCATTGAATTTCTTACTATGTCCATGTCCTCGGGAATTGACAACCATAATTGACCATCTCCTCTTGGTGCTTTCGTAGTGAGTGTCTGGCCAGCCTCCTGGAAACAGCACCTCTCCTATTGTAGATACAAAGAACTGCAAATGCTGGTTAATACACAAAAGTTCACAAAGTGCTGGAGTAACTCAGCTCAGGCAGCATTTCTGGAGATCATTAGATAGGTGATGTTTTGGGTCGAGACCCTTCTTCAGACTGATTGGAGAGGGGAAGAGAATGCTGGAAAAGGGGAGAGGCAGGACCTGTGTGGCAGGTAATAGATCAACCCAGGTGAGGGAGGAGGGTTTTAATAGGCAGCTGGTTGGAACAAAGGCCAAAGATAAGAAAGGAAGGAAGGTGTGAGACAGGTTTGAAGTTGTTAAGGGAAGATATTGACAGGAGAGGAGATGAATTGAGTATTCCTAGCAGTTTGCTTTTGCTCTGGTTTCACCATCCTCCAGCTTCACTGCCACCACCAGTTCCAGCCACAATGCATCTCACATGTCAGAAGATTCGGACTGACCTGGGTTGCTACTAGTTTCTCATTGTGTTTGGCCAACTTCCATTGTGTCCAACCAGGAAACAGTGTGGTTGATGCTCAATGGACACGCAGGTCACTCGATCAAGTTCAAGCTCTGCCTGCAGTGCATTCAATGAGTAGAGTTCAGGTGTGCATTGTGAAGCTCCACCACATCCCTGACCATTTTTACAAGTTCTTATCAAATTTAATTCCTTACATCTACAAACTGAAATTTCAAAGTTCTGAAGATGGACAGAAAATGCTGGAGTAACTCAACACGTTCAGCCTTCAACACGATAGTCCCCACCAGACTGGCCGGGAAGCTAATGAAATTGGGGCTCAACACCTCCCTGTGTGCCTGGGTCCTGGACTTTCTCACCGCCAGGCCCCAGCTAGTCAAAATGGGAGGGAATACATCAAAGTCCCTCACCCTGAGCACAGGATCGCCCCAGGGTTGCGTCCTCAGCCCCCTATTGTACTCCCTGTGCACACATGACTGTGTGGCTAGGTTCAGCTCCAACTCATTAATTAAGTTTGCTGATGACACTGTGGTGGTGGGCCTGATCTCAGACAACGACGAGAAGGCCTACCGGGAGGAGGTGGCTGGTCTAGCACTCTGGTGCCAGGATAACAGCCTCCTCTTGAACATCAAAAAAACGAAGGAGCTGATCATGGACTTTAGGAGGGCACACCATCCGAGGACGTACACTCCATTGAGGATAAATGGGGATCCTGTGGATAGGGTGAACTGTTTTAAATATCTGGGAGTCCACATCTCCGAGGATATGACATGGGCATCACACGCCTCAGCACTCGTGAGTAAGGCAAGGCAGCGCCTTTACCACCTCAGGCAATTGAGGAAATTCAGAGTGTCTCCGAGGATCCTCCAGTGCTTCTACGCAGCGGCGGTGGAAAGCATCTTGTCCGGGAACATTACCATCTGGTTTGGGAATTGCTCTGCCAAGGACAAGAAGGCTCTGCAGAGAGTAGTGCGTTCAGCCGAACGCACTATGGGAACTTCACTTGCCCCCCTGCAGGAACTATACATCAGGAGGTGCAACTCCAGAGCCAACAATATCATGAGAGACCCCTTCCACCCCTGCAACGGACTGTTCCAGCTGCTACGGTCAGGCAAACGCCTCCGTTGCCATGCGGTGAGAACGGAGAGGTTGAGAAGGAGTTTCTTCTCAGAGGCCATTCGGACTGTAAATGCCTATCTCACCAGGGACTAACTCTACTGAACGTTTTTCCTTCCATTATTTATTATGTAAAAGAATATGTGTGTTATGATTGTGTTTATAGTTTGTTTGGTTGTTTGGTTGTTTGTCTTTTGCACAAAAGTCCGCGAGCATTGCCACTTTCATTTCACTGCACATCTCGTATGTGTATGTGACAAATAAACTTGACTTGACTTGACTTGACTTGACATCTCTGGATAGAAGAAATCAATGGCTTTTCGGGTCGAGACCCTCCTTCAGACTGAAATTTCTTCAGAAATGTCAAAGCTCTGGTTCAGAGATTTCATGAAGCATGTTTCATGGAAACAAAGATACATAGAAAATAGGTGCAGGAGGGGGCCATTTGGCCCTTCGAGCCAGCACCGCCATTCATTGTGATCATGGCTGATCATCCCCAATCAATAACCCGTGCCTGCCTTCTCCCCATATCCCTTAATTCCACTAGCCCCAAGAGCTCTATCTAACTCCCTCTTACATCCATCCAGTAATTAGGCCTCCACTGCTCTCTGTGGCAGGGAATTCCACAAATTCACAACTCTCTGGGTGAAAAAGCTTTTTCTCACCTCAGTTTTAAATGCCCTCCCCTTTATTCTAAGACTGTGGCCCCTGGTTCTGGACTCGTCAACATTAGGAACATTTTTCCTGCATCTCTACACCTATACGGAAATCCTCTTGTTATGAAGGCCAACATTCCATTAGCTTTCTTCACTGCCTGCTGTACCTGCACGCCAACTTTCAGTGACCTGTGTACAAGGACACCCAGGTCTCTCTGTATCTCCCCCTTACCTAACCTAACCCCATTTAGATAATAATCTGCCCCCTTGTTTTTGCCGCCAATGTGGATAACCTCACATTTATCTATATTATATTGCATCTGCCATGCATCTGCCCACTTACTCAACCTGTCCAGGTCACCCTGCAACCTCCTAACATCCTCTTCACAGTTCACATTACCACCCAGCTTTGTGTCATCTGCAAATTTGCTAGTTTTGCTCCTAATTCCCTCTTCCAAATCATTAATATATATGGTAAACAGTTACAGCCCCAACACCGAGCCATGCGGCACTCCAATCACCACTGCCTGCCATTCTGAAAAGGACCCGTTCACTCCTACTCTTTGCTTCCTGTCTGCCAACCAATATTCTATCTACGTCAACATCCTACCCCCAATACCATGTGCTCTAATTTTAGTCACCAGTCTCCCGTGCGGGACCTTATCAAAGGCTTTCTGAAAGTCTAGATACACTACATCCACTGGCTCCCCTTCATCCATTTTATTTGTCACATCCTCAAAAAATTCCAGAAGATTAGTCAAGGATGATTTCCCTTTCATAAATCCATGCTGACTTAGACTAATCCTTTTACTGCTATCCAAATGCCCCATTATTACCTCTTTAATAATTGACTCCAGCATCTTTCCCACCACCGAAGCCAGGCTAACTGGTCTGTAATTCCCCGTTTTCTCTCTCGCTCCTTTCTTGAAAAGTGGGATAACATTAGCTATCCTCCTATCCACAGGAACTGATCCTGAATCTATTGAACATTGGAAAATGAACACCAATGCGTCCACTATTTCTAGAGCCACCTGCCTGAGGACCCTGGGTTGCAGTCCATCAGGCCCCGCGGATTTATCATCCTTCAGTCCCATTAGCCTACCCAATACTATTTCTCGCCTAATGAAAATTTCTTTCAGTTCCTCGACCCCCTTAGATCCTCTGTCCTCCAGTACTTCTGGAAGATAGTTTGTGTCTCCCTTAGTGAAGACAGATCCGAGGTACCTGTTCAACTCTTCTGCCATTTCCTTGTTTCCCATAATAATTTCACCTGTATCTGCCTTCAAGGGACCCACATTTGACTTTTCACTTTCTGGTTTCCCACTTATCAAAGAAGTTTCTATATGCTCCAGAAAAATTATTGCAGGCTGCTACCTGCCCTGGATAAGTATCCACCCCGTTTCATTTCATTAAGCAAAATTCCTGAAATCCTTGTCTTTCAGGTTGGCTTTTGTCAGCAGCTCCTCAGTTGTCCTTTGCTGCAGCCCTCGATTCAATTGTGAGCTGCCACTTTTTTGCATTCCACTATATATCTAATAGCTTAAGCATTTATATTCAGGTCACATTGAATAATTTGCTCTGCTCTATTGAAGCAGTTAGTAAAAGATTGATCTCAATAGAGGTTTGCTGCACAGACTAATGCAGGTGTCAGAGGTGATGTACTGTACTAACTAGTACAGTGTCAGAGGTTATGGGGAGAAGGGAAGAGAATGGGATTAGGAGGGAGAGATAGATCAACCATGATTGAATGGCCTAATTCTACTGCTATTCATGACCTTATGACTACAGATCTTTCGTGCTTGCAGTATTATTCCACTTAGTTTCTGAATGTCTTTATTTTGTCCATCAGTCAAACAGTGTTGATTGGAACTGTCCTCACACATTGCACTCTTAAACAAAAACATCCGACTAAAATTGCACGAAATGCAGACCAACTTGAAACTCTCTCATCATCCAGGCATTATGAAGTTAAATCCTTTCCCTTAAAATACAACGTTAAATAGCATCTGATAACCTCAATTTCTCGGAACTGTCTTTGGTAATAAACGGCTCTTGAGCTTTGATTAATTGGTTTGACTCGAAGAGCTGTCAACAGACTAACCCCAAAAACGTTTATTACCTAATGCAGTCTTGATGAACCAAAGTTATTGCACAACTCTGTTGATGGAAAAAGAAGTACATTTTCCAACAACAAAACTACATAGGTTGTTGCACGTTAAAATTGCATACAATCTAATATTTTTTAACTATTTTATTTTATATAGGACGCATCTGTCACAGTTATCTAGTAAATGAAGGGTGCCAATGCATAAAATCCAGCTAACTCCTCTCTCAACTGGTTATTGCAAAATGGACAATTCTTATTAAATCACTAGCAGCTGGTGTTCTTAAACTTTTTTAAATTATCAATTTTCTGCAAATGTCACAGTAGAGGAGTGGGAGCCACTTTGAGCGGATTATTAATGTAACAGCTTCTGCCCTTTGGCTTAAAAATACAATTATATACTGTAATTTCCATGAAAACAGGTGCATTTGCTGTAAACTAGTGCCTGCTATTATTTCTTGGTTACTGTGACTGCTGACTATTAAATGCTTGACATTTGTTCAGAAAAAATCCTTGCATTGACAGAAATATTTAACATAATTTAGAGGACCATTGTTTTGCAGTTAAAGTGCATTTTTTTTATTCATTGCTGTCTCTTTAGATTTTTCTTTCAGTTTAATCTGCAACTGCTACAATATCCTTCAGGCATGATTGATTTGAAGGCATAGCTGATACTGGAACATCTTTGGTTTTATGATAATAGGTGGATGTTTGACTGATTTGATACCTTCAGTGACAATTCACTGCAGTGTGCAACCATCAATTTATTGCAAAGCATTAACACAAGAGTTTAAATTTTCGTCAAACGCCTATCAATATTTGTTGCACCTGGTGGGAAACAGAAGCAGAACATTTCAGGGATATCCTTGTCCATTGCCCCACTGTTGAATAGTTGCTGGCTTCTATATCTTTTTATGCCCCATTCTATTTGTGGGGTGGTGCAGGAACACACATCCATGAGATGTTTCCATAGAAGTATTTGCAATGTTCCAGAGAGTCAAGATTATCGTGCTCTACTGTCAGGAGAGCAGATCTAGAATGTTTTTCCATGATGGCTGACAGAATAAATATGTTGCGTCCTTTCCTAAGTAGTAGCAGGTCTTCAATGGCTGCCATCTCACATTCCATTCGCTTTTCAGCAATAATCTTGCCAGAGGCTGATGGCAGGGGTCACCTCCAGCATTCAAAAAACTCTCTAACTAAATTATCCTGGCTTAACATTCCTAAGGTGAGCAGACAGCCTGTAATTCCATAGAAGTGGAAAATGTTGCCTTCAAGAGTGAAGAGTCAAAAGTGTTTAATTGTCATATACACTGACAACAATGAACTTAGGTTATTCGGCCCAACAAGTCCGCTCCGCCGTTCGATCATGTCTCATCTATTTTTCCCTCTCAACCCCATTCTCCTGCCTTGTCCCCCTAACCTTTGACGCCCTTACGAATCAAAACCATATCAATCTCCACTTTAAAAAGACTTGGCCTCCACAGGCATCTGTGGCAATGAATTCCATTGATTCGCCACCCTCTGGCTAAAGAAATTCTTCCTCAATGTGGAACAATCAAACAAAAATCTATAAATCAATAACCACGACACTAGTGCAAAAAAAGACAAAGTCATTCATGCAATCATAGACAGGTCATAGAGTTTCATTGATGAGGTTAGTGCTGTGTAGTGTTCAAAACCCTGATGGTTGTTGGGAAGAAGCGATTCTTAAACCTGGTGGTCATGGTTTTCAGACTCTTATACCTTCTTTCCAATGGTAAGAGTGAAAAGAAGCAAGCATGGTCTGGGTGATAAGGGTCTTTGATGATATTTGCTGACTTTTTGAGGCAGCATTTCCCGAAGATCCCTTCGATGGTTTGGAGGTGAGTACCTGTGAAGCACTGGGGCAGTGTCTATCACTGTATGTAATTTCCATTGTTCCTGGGCATTCGAGTTGCTGAAACAGGTTGTGATGCAACCAGTCAGTATGTTCTCTACCGTTCACCTTTAGAAGTGCAAGAAAGTATTCAATGACATATAGCATCTCCTCAATCTTCTAAGGAGGTAGAGGTGTTGATACGTTGATACACTAATTGGTACACTGCAGTTATCCATCAGTTCTCTATAGAACCATTGGCTACAATCAGTGCACTCCATGGTGCCCCTGGTTTCCTTGCACCTCCCCATCTCCATCATCTCTGGGCATAAATTAATTCACCTCTGCCTCTAGGATGCTTACAACTCTCTGCTGGAAGCATTTCATCCAAAAAAGTGGGATGCAAGCAGAAGCCTCCACGTGGCGCATCCCGGGCAATGTTGATGACAGGAACTGTACAACAGTGACTGACTGAAGTAGCCAATTCTGCAACCACCGACCGTCAACCGTCACTGACCGACTGGAAAGCCGTGATATAGAAGGTGGCTGGACACGAGAAAGAAGAATCCAAAAAGACTAAGTTTAGTATAATAATAATAATATAATAATAATAATATTATATTTTATTGTCATTGCACATAAGTGCAACGAGATTTGGTATGCAGCTTCCATCCGATGTCATAACTTAAATAACTAATACAATTTAGATTTAGATATCCCGAGAACATGGTTTGTAAAAAGAACATTAAAACAGTAAAACAGTCAAAACAGACTAAAGTGCAGATGTGTCTGTGCGACGTGACCATCCGAGGGAGACAGTCCAGGGGGGATGGGGGGCACTCAGCAGGGCCGGTTCAGAGCCGCTATAGCTCTGGGAATGAAGCTGTTCCTGAGTCTGGAGGTGCGGGCATAGAAGGCCTTGTAACGTCTGCCGGAGGGAAGTAGTTCGAACAGTCCATTACAAGGGTGTGAGGAGTCTTTATGGATGCTGACGGCCTTCCTGAGGCACCGTGTGTGGTAGATGCCCTCCAAGGCTGGTAGCGGTGTCCCAATAATCTTCTGTGCTCTGTGGACGACGCGCTGAAGAGCTCTCCTCTCCGCCTCCGTATGAGGGCACTGCAGCATGTGCAATCCAGCTATTTGCCCATGGACCACATAGTCATCTATTGTGGGTTAAGGACATCAGTAATATGCCAAAGGCAAGAAAGCAGACATTTGAGGTTTGCAGGACTGGAGGTGATTACTGAGATTTGGACAAGCTCGCAGAGGGAATGAGATACAATGAAAATTTAAAATTTTATGATTATAATGTCAAGGGTTATAAGCCCAAACTTTATTTCCAGTGAACTATTTAGAAACTTTGTCATTCTATTATTCTTTAACTGTGTAATCAAACTGCAGTTAATTTGCAATTAGTTACTTTAATTGCTCAAAGTCCACAGTAGTTATAATAATGTATTAAGATGTCAGCTGGACATCTAGTATTCAAACATGGTTACCAGGAGCTTTTGTGGTGATGTAGGTGGAGATACAGTACAGACACTAGGGTTTCAGCAGGTCGTATATTAGGGTTGGAGCTTACAAGATGAAAACTACTACCAGTGGTACTTGTGTATGACTTGACTGTACCCATGCGTAGTATGAATTGACTGGGTAGTACACAAATATTTTTTTTTCACGTGATAATAATATCCAATACCAATAATAATAAAACAAGACCAAACTATGACACTATAATCATTTAGGTGTAAAATGACACAAAGTGCTGGAGGAAGTCAGCGGTTCAGGCAGTATCTCTGGATAACATGGATAGATGATGTCTTGTGTTGGGACCCTTCTTCTGACCAGAAGAAGGGCCCAAAGAAAGGTGCTAACCCAAAATTTCAGCTATCCATGTTCTCTAGAGATGCTGCCTGACCCGCTGAGTTACTCCAGCACTTTGTGTCCATCTTCTATATTGACTTTATGTAGAAGGGTTGAGTATACACCTCAGTCTATATCAATGGTGCTAAATTGGAGATGGTCGATAGCTTCAGGTTTCTAGATGTCCTTTTTTGTAAACCAGCATCTACAGTTCCTTGTTTCTACAGGTGCAAAGTGATGTTTTGTTTTGAACTGGGTGTGCTTAAGGTGTATTTCTTCAAAAAAACATGATGTGGTATGCAGTTCAGTAACATTTTGGGCATGTGCATTTGGAATGTTCCTAAGTGAAGTGGCATGATGTGGGCTGAATATTGCTTTATTTGGTAACTCAAATTTCACTGTACATTAATTGGCACATGTGACAATTAAATTGAATCTTGATCTTGAATCTTGGTATGGCCATGATTCGGTAAATTTGCCTCTTGCACCAGGATAATGATTTGACAGCAGGTTCCTTGGCCTTTGAGATTACATAATCGTGATCCAACTTTTAAGTTCTAATAATATAGATCAAAATGGGTCATAAGGAAAATATCACTGTCCTCCCTTGGAACGGTGTTTTGGAATTGATTGGAGGATGTAAAGCAATTGCCAATGTAAATAAAATACTGTTTAATGAAATAGCATTCCACTTATTCCATTATTGAGATCTCCATAAAGTTTTCTTCCATGAGATAAACATTTCTCCTTTTACAATATTCTCTGGCTCATCATAAGCAAGAAATGTTTTGTCACCTTATTAAAAATACATTGTTTTTTGAAACATTTTCCAGTTATCTGCCCTAACTTGTTGGCATATTCATAGAAAATTCAGAGAAATGTCTGAATGCCATTTTTATTGGCCCTGATCTCCTGTTTATCCATTTGGATTTACTGGCTGTTAAACACTTAACTAAGCAGAAGCTTAGGATTCCTGAGTCTGTGCTGAATTGCATCCTTCCACTATAGTTTAAGTCTCAGCCCCAGGGCATCGACACTGCATGCTGACTCCATGCTGACAGTGCAGATTTCCCAGCTCAGCCGGGCAAATCTACTCACTGAGCCCGTTTAAATGAATGGGGAGAAGCAGCTACTGAGAGAAGAGTAGATGAATCTTTAACAAAATAAAACACTGGAAAAAAACTCAATGATCAGTGTGAAGGAAGCTCAACATAACCATTTTGTCGAGAACCTGCAATTTCAAGTAACCCACCCCTCTGTTGTTCTCCCCATACACACACTCACCTGTTCACCTGCATTTCTTCTCTCTTTCGTCACCTCCCGTCTACCCCCCTCCCAGATCCACTTTCCCCTCCTCCATCCCCATCTGGTTCCATCTGCCCATCATTCCCATCCCCCCTCACCTGGTTCCACCTATAACCTAACACCCTGTGTCCCTCCCCTCCCCATACTACTCCAATCTTTGCTCTTCCCTGTCAGTCCCCATGACCTAAAATATCAAATTATACCTTTTGCCTCCACAGATGCTGTTTGACCTGCTGAGTTCTTCCAGTATTCTGCTTTTCGTTCTAGATTACAGAATCTGCAGTCTCGTTTGCCTTCATAAGTGAATCTATTAATTGTATTTTAGTTAAGTATATTTGTTTTAAGTACATACGATTACGATTAGTGTGTGTTTCTGTTTTATATAATGAGGTTTTTATTGTTGTATAGTTCCCAAGTAATTTTAAGTATTTGTGAATGAAAATGGAATGAAATGCACATCAGTGATCATTTCCTAAAGAATAAGGCATGATTTAGTTTAGAAAATAGAATTGGAATGTATATGTTTTGTTGGCTTTGTTTGTGAATTATGATTATGGTGAGGTCTGTTACAAAATGAAGGTAAGTTGCATACAGCTAGGACATCAGAGGAAAGATAAACTGAGGAAATCAAATGGGTAAGTAGTTGGTGGAAAAAAGGAACTGAAGATGCTAGCTTACATAAAAGACACAAAGTGCTGAAGTAGCTCAACTGGTCAGGTAGCATCTCTTAAGCCTTCTGGAGGTAAGTTGTTGGACAAGCCAATGAAGCTCAGGTAAGTTGACAGCAGAGAAGAGGATTGGATGGGAAATACAGAGCACCTCAGTTGCTTCCAAAGCAATCCTGCTTGTCCACTGAACTACTTTGGATCAGAGAGCTCTTGTGTTCTTATTCTGTGCTGGGCCTTTCTGATCATCTGGGGATAGGACACTCAACAGAGGACTGTATGCTGGACCACGGTGGAAGAAAGAGCAAAAGCAAGAAGCAGGAAGCCAGCGATATCTGGATCAGTGGAAGAACTGCTACATTGGTTTGCTAGCGACACCCAAAAGACAACCCATACATTCCAAATCCAAAGATATTTTCGTGAATGTCATTATCTTGTCTTATTTTATGTGTATCTTCCACAGTTCTGAAATCTATTCCAAAATTTGTACTTAATTTTCCTATGTTAACATATCCGCCTCTAATTCCACCATTCAGCAGTTGTATTCTTACTTTTTAGTAGCTACAGCGCGAAAACAGACCCTTTGGCCCAACCAGTGGCGGCGCCTAACGGCAGCGGCTCGACTACAGTCGTCTGTCTTTTTTTATTTTTGTCTTGTTAAATGTATGTCTTGAGTTAGTTTTTATTATTTTTTTTAGCTGTGTACATGTGGGGGATGGTGGGGGGGCTGTGGGGGAAACCGTTTTAAATCTCTTCCCTGTGCGGAGACCCAACTATTACCTTTCGGGTCTCGGATGTCGTTGGGCCTAACATCGTGGAGCCGGTGGCGACCTCCGCCCGGGACTAACCTGGGGGCTCCAGTTGTAGAGCCTGCGGAACTGACATCGCGGAGCTGGCCAACTTCGGAGCGGGAAGAGCTGTGGTGGCGTGCGGCTGCGACCCGACTTTTGGAGTTCAGAGGCACTGGCCGCAGACCCGGTGGACGGGAACATCGGGAGCTCGCAGGACCCTGGTGGGAGACCGCTTTTCCGAGCTCCGCAACGGCGACTTCTCCCGCTGGAATCGCGGGTTTAAGGACATGGAGCCGGGGCCTAACATCACCCGGCGTGGCTTAAACGGCCTCAAGACTTACCATCGCCCGCGGGGGCTTTAACATCGGAGCCCCAGTTCGCCTCGACACTGCAGTTGGACTGCTGGACCACGGGAGAAGGAACAAAAGGGAAGAGATAAAGACTTTGCCTTCCATCACAGTGAGGAGATGTTGGAGACTCACTGTGATGGATGTTTATGTAAACTGTGTTAAGTGTGGGTCTTGGATTGTTTTGTAATGTAAAAAACTGTAGAAATGATATTTTGTTCAAACCTAGGTTTGAATGACAATAAATTGCATTCTATTCTATCTATTCTATAACCAGTCCGCACCGACTAGCGATCCCCGCACATTAACACTACGCTACATACACTCGGAACAATTTTACATTTATAACCAAGCCAATGTACAAACCTGTACATCTTTGGAAAGTGGGAGGAAACCGAAGATCTCGGAGAAAATCCACGGGGGTCATCGGGAGAACGTACAAACTCCATACAGACAAGCAACCATAGTCAGGATCGAACCCGTGTCTCCGGCGCTGTAAGGGAGTAGCTCTATCGCTGTGCCTCCCTTTACAGGCACATGACTGTAAAGCTGCAGCAAGTAAGAATTTCAGTTCCCAGTGCACACGATAATGAAACTTGAATCTTGAGTTCATTGACTCCTGGGTGGCATTGCATTATTCTTTTTCATCCCTGCCAACTCAAGATCAAGGCAGTTCCCTAAACCTCCTCTACTGCCATTTCTGCTCAGTTACTGAAGTTTGCAATGGGCAAAATAACGGTTTGAAATAAAGAAAGAAGGAACCATCAATTTTGATAAATGTTGATAGGTTAACCAATTAACCTGACTAAGCATAATCAGAATTTGGCTTTTATAGAGTTACTAGACTAAAAGGGACCCATTGGGTCCCTGTCACATGGGAGGGCTGGTCCTCCAATGCAATATTCCACCGCTGACCCATAACCCCAGTTGTGCAGACAGTTGCGACGCCAGAGATCCCCGTGGTGATGTGAGTCACGGCAACCCTCCCCAAGTGCGCCTCGCCATCCCTCTTTGTACCCTTATCCTCCTCCATTCCCCCTCATCCCCAGCACTTCCTCCCCCTCCTCTTCACCCTCCCTCTTCTTTCCCCTCTCTTCCTCCCATCACTGACTCCCTCCCTCCCTCACCTCTCCCTCCCTCTCCTTTCCCCTACCCTCAGTCACTCCCTCCCTCCCCCCATTAACCACCTCCCCTCCCTACCCCCTTGACGTCATTGTGGGGTGGAACACTGCTGATGGGCAGTTTATGTAAATGAGATCCCATTGTGATGTCATTGTGGGGTGCAGGGCCAGATTTAGATGAAGAGAGGCCCTAAGATGTTCCACTTGTGAGGCCCCTCCCAATCCCCCACCCCCATGACTAGAGGAAGATGGTCCACCAGATTGACACCGATTTGCAGCCGAGCGTGGCCAATGAGATAAGGGGCTGGAAAGCTGCGCTTACTTATTTATTTATTGCCAGTGCTAGTGTCGAGTTATTGGCTTAAAACACTATTATTCTGAAATGGAGGGCAAGGAAAATTACTGACAGCATATGTAAGAAAGGCCTATGACAGTGTCAAAAATATTATACACCTTGCAGGGCTCTCACTTAATTATTTTTCTCTGTTGTCAGCCGGGCAACCTTGGCAGCTTTTTAAGTTGCCAAATGACAGTTTAGGTGGTCATTTAAGACGCCCCCCCCCCCCCTCCCCCCACATTAATCTGAAGAAGGGTCTCGGCCCTAAATGTCGTCTATTTCTTCGCTCCATAGATGCTGCCTTAACCACTGATCTTCTCCAGCTTTTTTGTCTACCAATGGGATCCCACCACAGGCCACATCTTCCCATCTCCTCCCCTGTTGGCTTTCCGCAGAGACCGCTCCATCCGTAACTCCCTGGTCAATTCGTCCCTTCCCACCCTTCCCACCCCCTCTCCTGGCACTTTCCCTTGCAACCACAGGAAATGCTACACTTGTCGCTTTACCTCCCCCCTTGACTCCATTCAAGGACCCAAGCCGTCTTTCCAGGTGAGGCAGAGGTTCACCTGCACCTCCTCCAAACTCATCTATTGCATCCACTGCTCTAGGTGTCAGCTGCTCTACATCGGTGAGACCAAGCGTAGGCTTGGCGATCGCTTCGCCCAACACCTCTGCTCGCTGCGCAATAACCAACCTGATCTCCCAGTGACTCAGCACTTCAACTCCCCCTCCCATTCCGAATCCAACCTTTCTGTCCTGGGCCTCTTCCATGGCCAGAGTGAGGCCCACCGTAAATTGGTGGAGCAGCACCTCATATTTCGCTTGGGCAGTTAACACCCCAGCGGTATGAACATTGACTTCTTCAATTTCAGGTAATCCCTGCTTTCTCCTCGCCTTCCCAGCTCTCCCTCAGCCCACTGTCTCTGCATCTTCCTTTCTTCTTCCCGTCCCCCCCCACCCTCACATCAGTCTGAGGAAGGGTCTCGACCCGAAGCGTCGCCTATTTCCTTCGCTCCATAGATGCTGCCTCACCCGCAGAGTTTCTCCAGCGTTTTTGTCTACCCATTCACACAAGTTCTGTTATCCCACTTTCCTCACCCACTCCCTACACATAGGGGCAATTTTACAGACACAAGTTAACCTACAAAGCCAATGTGTCTTTGGGATGTGGGAGGAAACCCACATGCTTGCAGGGAGAACGTGCAAATTCAACACAGACAGTGCCCGAGGACAGGATCGAACACAGATCTCTGGCGTGTGAGGCAGCAAGTCTACCAGCAGTGCCACTATATTTTGTTTTCCAACACACAAAAAATTATAAGTTGATAACTTTGCTTACTAAAAAAATGCTAATATCCATTTTCAGTATTAAATCTCCAAGTGACGCTATGTCCCCCTTTACAGCTACTGTATGTTTTAATTAAGTTCAAGACTATGGGGCAGTACATTGGCCATAAAGCTGCTGCCTAAAAGTGCCAGAGACCCGGAATTGATCCTGAATATGGGTGCTGTCTGTATAGTTTGCTCCTTTTCCCTTTGATCGCATGGGTTTTCTCCGGGTGCTCGTGTTTCCATCCACATTCCAAAGGTGTGCAGGAACCTATCTCAGACCCAACCCAAAACGTAATATATTCCTTTTGTCCAGAGATTCTGTCTGACCTGTTGAGTTACTCCAGCTTTTTGTGTCTATCTTCAGTTTAAACCAGCATTTGCAGTTCCTTCCTATACACACGATACTATACGATAGAACTTTATTAATCCCAGGAGGGAAATTGTGTGTGTGTGTGTGTGTGTGTGTGTGTGGGTATGTATATTATATACACACCCACACACACACACACACACACACACACACACACACACACACACACACACACACACACACACACACACACACACACACACACACACACACACACACACACACACACACACAAATATATATATTTTTATATTATATATTCTCATTTATAACATTGTTTACAGAGTACTATGTTCACATATTCTGTTGTGCTGCTGCAAGTAAGGATTTCATTGTTCTAACTGGGCCTGAGAGAATAAAACACTTTTGACTCTAGACTTACTCCACTAATGTGTGGGATAGAACTAATGTACGGGTGATCAGTGGTCGGCGTGGAATCGGTGGGCCGAAGGGCCTGTTTCCACGCTGTATGTTTAAATTAAACAAAAACACTAAAACCAGAGGGAGTCTAAAGCAGGGTCTCTACCCAAAACGTCACCCAATTTCTTCTATCCAGAGTTGCTGGCTGCTCCATGGAGTTCCCCCGCACAATTAAAGCATGGAATAGTCTTCACCCTACCATAGTTACCCAACCAGCCGCAACTAAATTTAAGGTACCTCTTTTTTCCCCAAGAACCCTTTTTTGCTTAAGTCCAAGTCAAGAGTCAAGAGAGTTTTATTGTCATGTGCCCCAGATAGGACAATGACATTCTTGCTTGCTGTAGCAGAACAGAATATGTAAACATAATACAGAACAGGAGATAAAAGTCCAGTGTGTCTGAATGGTCTATACCATAGACCATATATATGAACAATAAATAATAAATAACCAGATAAAATGCAATAGGCTGTTATTGTTCAGCCCTCCACCACCCCCAGTTTAAATTCCATTTAGAATATTTATGGAGGACCAGGAAACCAGAAGCAAGAGTTACTCCAGGGAGTTACTCCAGATCCAGGGTCAGGGAGTGATTCTGCGTTGGTTCACTCTGGCCATGGAGGAGGCCCAGGACAGAAAGGTCGGATTCAGAATGGGAGGGGGAGTTGAAGTGCTGAGCCATAGGGAGATCAGGTTGGTTAATGCGGACCGAGCGGAGGTGTTTGGTGAAACGATCGCCAAGCCTACGCTTGGTCTCACCAATGTAGATCAGCTGACATCTGGAGCAGCGGATGCAATAGATGAGGTTGGAGGAGGTGCAAGTGAACCTCTGTCGCACCTGGAACGACTGCTTGGGTCCTTGAATGGAGTCGAGGGGGGAGGTAAAGCGACAAGTGTAGCATCTCTTGCGGTTGCAAGGGAAAGTGCCCGGGGAGGGGGTGGTACGGGAGGGAAGGGAAGAATTGACCAGGGAGTTACGGAGCAGACGGGGGGAGATGGGAAGATGTGGCGAGTGGTGGGGTCACGTTGGAGGTGGCGAAAATGACAGAGGATTATTTGTTGTATGTGACGGCTAGTGGTGTGAAAGGTGAGGACTAGGGGGACTCTGCCCTTGTTATGAGTGGGGATATGGGGAGAGAGAGCAATGTTACAGACCTTGCTGTCCTGGGCCTCCTCCATGGCCAGAGTGAGCACCATCGGAAATTGGAGGAGCAGCACCTCAAACTTGGGCAGTTTGCACCCTAGTAAGCATTGACTTCTCCAATTTCCGGTAGCCCTTGCTGTCTCCTCCCCTTCTCAGCTCTCCCTCAGCCCTCTTCCTTTCTCCTTTCTTCTCCCCCCCCCCCCCCTACCAGTCTGAAGAAGGGTTTCGGCCCGAAACGTTGCCTATTTCCTTCGCTCCATAGATGCTGCTGCACCCGCTGAGTTTCTCCAGCACTTTTGTCTACCTTTGATTTTCCAGCATCTGCAGTTCCTTTTTAAACAATCAGTTTATCAATATATTTATCCATTCACCCATTGCATTTTGTATCCAGTACTGGCATCCATTATTTTTTTTCTGAGACTGAAAGATCATTAATGGACAAAAACGGGCAGTATATGTGGTGCAGATTGTAGTATTCATACCTACAGCAAAATAAATCTGTTATCTGTCATTTCAACAGAGTGACAGTCTCTGCCTCTGTACTATAACCAACATCCTGTGTAGCCCATTTAGCCAAGATTGCAACTATATTCTTCAAATTTCCTGTCACCTGTTGATGAAAGAAACGGTTGGTTCAACATATGGTGACAAGCTTTTTCTAATTTAGTCCTTTCCAATTTGAGTTCCATTTATTACACATGTTAAAGTTTTAAGGGAGTCTCCAATAACAGCAATTAAGGTTGCTTTTTGTTTCTAGTTATAAAATAATTCTACAATTATAGTTATTTGATTGTAGGAGAGGAGATTTTCTCCCAAAATATTTGTGTTACTCACATAGTTAGATTAGCAAAAGGAAAGTTAATTAAAGTACTTAATGTGAATTGGAACTGTGAATAAAATATCAAATATTAAACTGAAATTTGGCATTACAGTATTAAGGGTGTAGTAGTACCAAGTATAAACTTTGGAACGTGGACAGGATTTTGTTAAAAGTAAGTAAATGTGTACAAAAAATTAAATCTATAAATTAATTGTTGATGACAATTTATTTTCACACTGCAGCCCAAAACTTTTTTTTTTCACTTGGAAGTGCAGGGAATCACAAGGATGTGCAGTGAATGGAGCGATATGGATTATGTGCAGGCAGATAAGAGTTGGTCATAGCATTATGTACGGTATACAAATTGAGGGACAAAGAGCCTGTTCCTGTGCTGCACTGATCTATGTTCCACATTATCACAAACCCAGATGGAATCAAATGGGATTACCTTGGAGAGAGAGAACATTTCTGATGTAAACCCTACTTCCTCTTTGCTGAGCAAAAACAAACTGCCGGACAAACTCAGTGGGAATTCTTCTCAGTGGAAATTCAGGGAACTCAACTTCCCTGGAGGAAAATGGACAGATAACATTTTGGTCTGAAGAAAGGAAATGTCCTGACCCAAGACGTCGTCTGTCCATCGCCCTCCATGGTGTTGCTTGCCCGCTGAGTTCCTCCAGCACTTTTTGTGCTGTGGTCTCCAGCATCTGCTCTTGTCACACCATTCCCCTTTACTGCCATGACCTGGATTTTCATTCCTCTTTCAACAAGAAATAAAGCAGGCAGCCTATGGATCATATTATCAATTTGCTATCGCCTCTTAGAAAGAAGGTTCTTGACCCAAAACATCACCTATCCATATTTTCCAGAGATGCATTTTGCCCTGCTGAGTTAATCCAGCACTTTGTGTCCTTTTGTTTAACGACAGACTGAGATGGGTTTAAGGATCCATGAAACTATTCTTCCCAATACTTCATGTTGAATTTGTTTCCTGTTAGATTCTGCTTAACCTGTTCAGCCTATATCTCAGCCTTGAAAGCTGTGATGGCCCACCTGAAAAATATCACAAACCCTCTGCAGTTTGCATACCGGGCCAATAGATCTGTGGATGACACAGTCAACCTAGGCCTGCACTTCATCCACCAGCACCTCGACCACCAGGGACCTATGCAAGGGTTTTGTTTGTGGATTTTAGCTCTGCATTCAACACCATTGTGCCAGAACTACTACACTCCAAACTCTCCCTGTTGACTGTACCTGAACCCCTCTGTCAGTGGATCATCAACTTCCTGACAGACAGGAAGCAGCATGTCAGCCTGGGAAAGCACATCTTAGACCCACTGACCCTCAACATAGGAGCACCACAAGGCTGCCTACTCTCCCCTCTCCTTTGCTGATGACACAACCCTGATTGGGCTGATCCAGGATGGGGAGGATTCTGCCTACAGACAGAAAGTGTCACGGCTGGCATCCTGGTGCCATCGTAACAACCTGGAGGTCAATGCTCTTAAGACAGTGGAATTGATTGTCAACTTTAGGAGAGCTCCCTCTCCCCCCCCCCCCCCCCCCCCCCCCCCCCCCCCCCCCCCCCACACTCAAAATCAACAACACCACAGTCACATCTGTGGAGTAATTTAAGTTCCTTGGAACCATGATCTCCAGGGACCATAAATGGGAGGCCACCATCAACAACATAGTCAAAAAGGCTCAACAGAGGATGTACTTCCTGCAGCAGTTGAGGAAACATTCTGCCAGGCAATGATGGTCCAATTCTACACAGCCATCATAGTCTATCCTCACCTTCTCCATCATGATCTGGTTTGGCTCAGCCACCAAGCATGACATCCGGAGGTTGTAGCGCATTGTTCGATCAGCCGAGAAGGTTGTTGGCTGCAACCTTCCCCCCATCAATGAACTGTAAACTGTAAGGGCCAGGAAGCGAGCGGGTAAGATCATCTCTGACCCCTCTCACCCTGGCTCCAAACTCTTTGAAGCACTTCCCTCTGGAAGGCGACTACAGACTGTCAAAGCCGCCACAGCCAGACATAAAAACAGCTTTTTTCCACAAGCAGTAGTTCTACTCAACAGCTAAAAGTCTGTAGCCTCCTTTTGGTCTGGTATTTTATTTAATTCTTCACATGTTTAAATTATAATGCTTTATTTTTAATTGTCTACTGTGTATCATGTTGTTACTTGCGAGCAAAGCACCAAGGCAAATTCCTTATATGTATACATACTTGACTAATAAAATTTATTCAATTCAATTCAATCTCCAAGAAGGTAAAACAGTGATATTTTCTGTGAGGTAAACCAATAAATCCTGAAGGTAAATCAATGGTACTATTCAACAAAAACTAGTTGCATTCCAGGACAATAATCCCAACATCACAAGCACTAAGAAACCCATAATGAAGTATTGTAGGGTTGTAATTCAAAGGTCCAGACCGATGGCCAGGAAAAATGACTTTGTAATCCTTCAATAAATGTTGTGGTCAGTTACAAGTTGTTTGTGTCCAGGGCTGACCTGCAAGAAAATTCTGAACTTAATTTGTGATGTTTGGACATCATTTATTTAAGTTCCCACGGTTGCCTCATTCTCAATTATGACACCCACTCATCAGCAGACTCGTGCCATAAAGCTGCCAAGTCAAAGCCAGAAATGTCCAGGTCAGGAGCAGCTGAAGAAAGCTTTGGCAGCTTGCTGAGCCACTGGCCCTGGCTTAGCATGCTGTCAAAGCTGTCAATCACCCTGAATGTCTCACAATACATCCAACACTCCAAAACCATCAAAAGCATTCCAAAGCTGTGCAGAAATATTCAAACTAGTAAAATCAATAACATTTGTTCAGAAAAAGGTAAGAAAAGACAAAACATTTCTAAATACCTAAACATTCTCAAAAATTCTTAATACCTAAAAATTCTCAAAAACTTAAAAAAAACTCAAACAATTAAAATTAAACTAAATTTTACAACCCCTTGAGATTGAGAATGTTCATAAATTATGGGCAATTACCGCAGTTTAGCAATTCATGTTCATCTCCTTGAGGAATCAAGGAAATGCCGATAAGCAGCTAACAAGGAACAAGGAACTGCTGATGCTAGTTTACCAACAAAAAAAGACCCAAAGTGCTGGAGTAACTCAGCGGGGCAGGCAGCATCTCTGGATAACATAGATAGATGACATTGTGGGTCAGAGGGTGAGGCAGCATCTATGGAGCGAAGGAATAGGTGACGTTTCGGGTCAAGACCCTTCTTCAGAAGTCTGACCCGAAACATCACCTATTCCTTCGTTCCATAGATGCTACCTCACCCGCTGAGTTTCACCAGCATTTTTGTCTACCTTCGATTTTTCCAGCATCTGCAGTTCTTTCTTAACCATTTCGGGTCAGAAGAAGGGTCCCGACCCGAAACGTCACCTATCCATGTTTTTCCCAAAGATGCTGCCTGACCCGCTGAGTTACTCCAACACTTTGTGTCTTTTTTTATCAGCAACATTGGATCTTCCACCCTTCCGTATGCTGACACTTGAGCAGAATTACAGTACAGGTGCATAACCTTTTATCCGAAGTTCCAAATAACGAAAAGCTCCGAATAGCGGACATTTTTTCGGTCCTTGAAGACGTTCACCGTGGGCGGCCCGCAGCGGTGACAGCGGAACCTCCGGTCGGTCCGCGAAGAAAGGGGAACTAAATCCCCATTCATAAAAGAGAAGGTGAGGGTATATTGCGCGGGAGGGTTAATAATTGACAATCTGCTGCTGCCTGCCCGCTGAGTTAAAAAGTTCCCACGGTAGACTCACGATACACAGTGTATCGTGAGTCTTGCGTGGGAACTTTTTAACTCAGCGGCAGGCAGCAGCAGATTGTCGCTCCCTTCAGTTTCACCCCACCTACACCCCTCTGCTTCCCGGCCATGTGTGTGACCCCTTCCCTCCCCTCTCCAGCTCCCCGCCCATTGCACCGGCGCGGGGCCTTTGCACTGTCTTCACGTCGGCGATGCCAGCAGGTCAGTGCCAGTTACCGGAGACGTCAGGACCAACGGGACACCGACCCCCAGGCCCACTGCAAGCACGGAGATCCCAGAGACCCACAGCCCAGCCCCGTTCCAACTCCAGAGGAACACGCTCCCCGTAGGGACAGAAGCTGATGGTGTGCAAGGTGCGTCTTGTTCTTGGGGTTGCGGATGAGGGGGCGCAGCTCGGGCTGTGCCGTCTCCGGCCACCCTCCTGTACAGGAGCTGAGACTGGGAACTGTGGGGTTGTTTGCAGTTGCAGAGGGAGGGGGCAAGGGCGGTATAGTTCCCAGTCTCAGCTCCAGTCCAGGGGGGTGGCCGGAGACGTCAGGACCAACGGGACACCGACTGATAGCACAGAGATCCCAGAGACTCACAGCCAGCAGCAACTCTAGCCCAGCCCCGCTCCAACTCCAGAGGAACCCGGGTTACGATTGTAGCGGCACATCGGGGAGCGGGTTCCTGTTGGTCCTGACGTCTCCGGCCACCCCCCTGGACAGGAGCTGAGATACTTCAGGACCACCAGAAGCCGCTCCCCGATGGGCCGCTACGGCGACAAGTGGCAGTTCGCCCACAGCCCGAGCTGCGCCCCCTCATCGGGACACCGACCCCCAGGCCCACTGCAAGCACGGAGATTCCAGATTAGCAACTCCAGCCCAGCCCCGCTCCAACTCCAGAGGAACACGCTCCCCGTAGGGGCAGAAGCTGATGGTGTGCAAGGTACGTCTTGTTCTTGGGGTGGCGCAGCTCGGGCTGTGGGCGAACTGCCACTTGTCGCCGTAGCGGCCCATCGGGGAGCGGATTCCTCTGGAGTTGGAGGGGGAGGGGGGTATTGTGCTGTTTGATCGCCCCCTGCTATCCCAGGGACAGGGAGACACAGCGGCTTTTGAGAATGGTGGGCAATCACTTCTAAAGTTTTGCCCAGTCAGTACACCTCTCCTACACTTGTCTCCCGCACTAAGATCATCTCGCAGAGAATGATCCCAGCCTAACCCTCCCTATTCTCTCCTATTCTGCAAGAAAAAACTACATTGCAGACTCAAACTCGCGATCGAGTAACTGCCGGGATCGAGGCGCAAACTCGCGACCTTGCGGATATGAGCCGAGCACTCTACCACTGAGCCAGCCGTTAAAATCTACGCTAAAAATCTTCAATTCCGAAAGCCGAAAAATTCCGAATTACGAAAAGTGTCTGGTCCCAAGGCTTTCGGATAAAAGGTTGTGCACCTGTACTATCGTTTCCCTGCAAAACCTTGCCTATTAAATTAGCAATGTTACAAAATTTTGAGATTTTAAAAATCAAGTCTGTAATTTATCCCATCAGATAAAGCATAAAAATAAGTTTAATTTGACACCTAATTCACTTTCATATCTCAAGTATTTAAAAAGTTATGGCCATTTTCATACTCGGAAATGAGCATCTTGTTCCCTATTGATTTTCTATGGACATAACAAAAAAGCTGTGATCGTGAACAGTCAAAAGCCCATAACTTTCTTAAAAATTAAGAGAACTGAATGAAATTTTCAGTTATCATAGATTGAAGCATTCTGAAACAAATATAAAATAATCTTACTTGGATGACCTGAAATTAAAGCATATAATTAGTTAGTTACCTAATTGTAGCTAATTTCAGACTTCAATTACTAGATCTAAACATCTATCCATTTCTTAATAAATGATTAACATTTTTAAATAGCCTAAATGTCCAAATAATATTCACAAATAATTCACAATAAAACATGATTTTTAAATCTCATTTACATTAATTTATAGATCAAATGGAAGGAATTTAGTGTTCAATTGCTGTAAATAAATGCCCATTTAAATCAGCTTTCTAGTGGGATCCTGTGGAACGCGCTGGTTTAGAACGTTCACATTGCGGTAGATTTGTACCTCAAATGCCGAGAAAAATACTGCGGGATATAGTGGGCCCAAAATGAGCTACTCGCAATATTAAACTTTGTATAAAGGGATCTTTAGAAGCCCTTTTTAATGTAAAAATATGCAGCATACCTTCTGCTATCTGCTTTATGAGACCCTGCGGTTGCTGGCGGTCGCGGGTTTAGAGATTGATTTTTAAACTACTATAACTATTATACGAGGCCTTTAAACCTAATAATAGCTTTTGCGACGGGGTCTTTCAGCGATTTTTCGTTAATAATTAACTAGGGTGAACATCCTCGATTTGAACAGCCTAGAGAAAATCGCGTTTTAAACCCGCCCCCTCTAAACGGCGCCAAAATCGCGCACACGGGCTGGGGCAGATTTTCAACGACGCTTCAGGTAGGCTTTGCAACATACCTAATTAAATAAAACTGTCATACAATGTTCACATCCATAGAAGGGACTGTGAAATAACCAGGCTGTTACAAAAATACAGCGCCTATTACAGAGGGAAATCTACTGCCTTTACTCCAGATATTCAACTGTCCAGTGAAGAGCTGAGCAGACCATTCAGTGCAACTGGGCTGTGGCAACCCTTGGCAGTGGTCCCCACATCATGTGACTGAATGAAAATAATTGATCAGACTATCGGCCCAAATCCTTTCAATCAGTTAAATGTTCTCTGATTTTTACTGAAGTTACTCAAAAATAAGCACTTCTTGTGAGTGGTAAGTTTTTCTAGACTTCCAGGTCTGCTCTCAATTTCAGAAAACATCTTGATTGAACTCCTTATATCTTCAGCAGCAAAGGCACTTACTGACGCAAACCATGCATCATTTTTTAGCTCAGTTTTATATTCCCTCAATTTAACTATACAAATTGTTTGGAATAATTTAATTATAATTTTAGAATTTAATCTCTGCCGAACACACACTAAAGCATCATCAACTTCTGGAAATCATGGAACAAAAATGGCGAGAACTTCCAAGGTCTGAAGATCGAGCAGGAACACTGCTGATGTGATGAATATTAATGGTATAAAACACCATCTTGATTATATAAAAATCCAGCCATCCTTGCTGCTGCTTCTCCTTCTTCAGCCCTGAAGGCAGATCTAAGAAATTGCCCATAACAATCCTTGTTCGAGGTGTACGGTGGCCCTATCCCTGAACTCTACCTCCGCTACATTGACGACTGCATTGGTGCTACCTCCTGCACCCATGCAGAATTCACTGACTTCATCCATTTCACCACTAACTTCCATCCGGTACTCAAATTCACCTGGACCATTTCCGATATCTTCCTACCATTTCTAGACCTCACCATCTCCATCGCAGGTAACAGACTACTGACTGACATCTACTACAAACCCACTGACGCCCATGGCTATCTGGACTACAACTCTTCCCACCCTGCTTCCTGTAAGGACTCTATCCCCATACTCCCAATTCCTCAGTCTATGCCACATCTGCACCCAGAATTAGGTGTTCCAGACCTGGGCATCGGAGATGTCCTCATTATTTAAGGAACGGGGGTCCCACTCTTCTATTGTAGATGAGGCTCTCACCAGGTTCTCCTCTATATCCCGCGCTCCGCTCTCACTCCCCATCCCCCTACTCGTAACAAGGACAAAGTCCCCTTGTCCTCACCCTCCACCCAACCAGCCGTCGCATACAACATATAATCCTCCGACATTTTCGCCACCTCCAACGGGATTCCACCACTGGCCACATCTTCCCATCTCCTCCCCTTTTTGCTTTCTGCAGAGACTACTCCCTCTGTAACTCCCTGGTCAATTCGTCCCTTCCCACCCAAACAACCCCCACCCCTGATATTTTCCCTTACAACTGCAGGAAATGCTACACTTGTTGCTTTACCTCCCCCCTCGATCCCATCCAAGGACCCAAGTAGTCTTTCCAGGTGAGGCAGAAGTTCACCAACACCTCCTCCCTCAACTACTGCATCTGCTGTTCCAATTGTCAACTTCTCTACATCGGTGAGACCAAGCACAGGCTTGGCGATCGCTTCACCCAACTCCTCCGCTCAGTTTGCAATAACCACCCTAATCTCCCAGTGACTCAGCACTTCAACTCCCCCTCCCATTCCGAATCCGACCTGACCTGGGCCTCCACCATTGCCAGAGTGAGGCCCAGCGCCAATTGGAGGAACAGCACCTCATATTTTGTTTGGGCAGTTTACACCCCAGCGGTATGAACATTGACTTCTCCAATTTCAGGTAGTCCTTGCTTTCTCCCTCCTTCCCCTCCCCTTCCTAGCTCTCCCACAAGCCTACTGTCTCCGCCTCTTCCTTTCTTTTCCCCGTCCCCCCCTGACATCAGTCTGAAGAAGGGTCTCGACCCGAAACGTCGCCTATTCCTTCTCTCGATAGATGCTGCCTCACCCGCTGAGTTTCTCCAGCATTTTTGTCTACCTTCGATTTTTCCAGCATTTGCAGTTCTTTCATAAACATAAAAGAAATACGATATTTACAAGTTGATCACAACATTTTTGAATCTGTATTAAAGTATAGAAAAATATCCCAAAATGATTCTGATCCACCAGCAGTCAAGAAAGTAGAAATCAACAAATGGCCTGGCTGGAGGAAGACATTAAAATTCTACTTCAGCAGGTAATTTCCTGACTGCCTGAGCCAAGATTTGCTGAGCAGGTTTATCAAGTCGTAAGTCAGTACTGCGGTATTAATTTAGTATCATGATGTGGCTTTTCAATACTCCCTGTTTTCTGGGATATCAGATCCATCCTGGAGGGAACTAACCAGGAGAAGGATGTACCTGCTGCAGTGGATCCAGAAATTGGTTTAATTCCTAAAAATAGACGTTGACCATAAATTTCAATGCTCATACATCCCTTGTTTGGAACTCTGTACACCAAGTAAAAGCAAGGTCTGGTTTTTATTAGGTGAAAAATGCATGTTGGTGAAAACGTAGCGGAAGGAATAATTTAAGTATCCTCATTATATTCTTTATGTAAAGGGCTCAAACCTGTTGACAGAGAGAAATCCATTCCTTTCCCTAAAATATGATATTACTTGGAGTCCTCACTCTGCAAATCTAAGGTGCTCTATTGAGCTTAAGATGTGAAGTGCATTCAAAATTCACAGCTGTCACCGCAGTCTGCAAAAAAAATTGCAGGTTTTAAAGCATTTTCCTATAGCTATATCTTTTGGATTGTAACACTTAAGATGACATATGAGCATAAATGTCTGATGTTTTCATAATGCACCGTGTCTACTACCAAAATCTGTGCTGTAACCTTCAACCATGCCTTAGTTACCTGAAGAGTGGATATTCTAATGCTCTCCTCACTTTGCATTCTGTGCGAACTTGAGCTCATCCATAGCTCTGCTGCACATATTTTAATTCACACCAACCTCTTCACCAATGTCCTCTATTCCTGCTCTCAACTGGCACTCAATCCAGCAATGCCACGGTTAGAGATATTTCATCCTTTTATTCTCAAATGCCCCTTCATTTCTCTGCCATCTTCTCCACCAGCCACATGAATCTGCAAGACCTCCTATGTTTCTTTAACTCTGGGTACTTACAACTCCTTAATTGCCACCATTCTAACATGAACAGCAACCCTTCAGCTGACTAGATCCATTTCTGGAACTGCTTCCCCAATTCTCCCCATATTTCTAAGGCTGTCACCTTTAAACATATATCTTAGCTTTGGCCAGGAGCTTTGATCACTGCCCAATGTTTCTCTTCCTGTCAGTGTCAGATTTTATTTGAATTCATATTTTTTACCATGTGAAAGTTTGCTATTGTAATATAAGGTGTTGCTGTTTCAAACTGCATTATACCTCTAAATGGAAAATATTAGCTGTATCTGTTTGCAAATGTATTATCTACTTGCAGGTGGAGACAGGGTTGGGTTTGGGGACGTGTGGATGGCAGATCTTGATGTGCAGCCGGATAAACTAAATTCCAGGAGGACAAATCCTCACCCATTCTTCCATCAATTTCTACTTATAAACCATTTAGAAATGAGCAATTAAAAAGAAGACACATTTTGTATTGTATTCATCTAAATCTGGCACATATGCAGAATACCCTACTGTATTTAAGAAGGGAATGCAAGTGGAAGATGTAACCCTCAAGAAACCATGATTATATTTGGACAAGGTTATTAATGGAAATGAAGTAGGGTAGAATGTCAAAGATCAGTCATAGCATCATACAGTGTGGAAACCGGCCCTTCAGCCCAACTTGCCCATACCGACCAACATGCCCCTTCTACTAGACTCACCTGCCTGCATTTGGCTCATATCCCTCTACATCTATCCTCTCCATGTATCTTTCCAAATGATTTTTAAACATTGTGATAGTACCTGTCTTAACTACCTCGTGGGAGAGTCTAGGACCAGAGTCATAACCTCAGAATTAAAGGATGTTTCTTTCGGAAGATGAGGAGGAATTTCTTTAATCAGAGGGTGGTGAATCTGTGGAATTAATTGCCACAGAAGGCTGTGGAGGCCAAGTCAATGGATAGTTTTAAAACAGAGATAGATAGATTTTTGATTAGTACGGGTGTCAAGGATTATGGGGTGAATGCAGGAGAATGGGGTAAGGAGGGAGGGATAGATCAGCTATGATTGAATGGAGAAATAGATCTGATGGGCCGAATGGTCTAATTTTGCTCTGATCCCTTATGACATGGCCAAATGACCCCCTTAGGCAGCTCATTCCATATACCTACCACCCTTTGTATTACAAAAGGTTCCCCTCAGATTCCTATTAAATCTTTTCCCCCCTCACCTTAAACCAATGTCCGTGATGGAAGTTTTGTCTTGTACAATCTTACTATTCTAAGGACATGGTTACTGGTAGGAGAATATTGGGGCTCATGATAAAACATGAATAAATGTCATGAGCTAACAACTATTAATAGACTTGAGCACCATCTATGACTCGGTTATTTATCCCAAGGCTAAAGTTAGCATTCTTATGTTTGGTTATGACATTTTGTAAATTAATGAATAGGATTTCTATTTATGAGAATGTGAGTTTCCATTTGTTTGCTCATATGTTTGGAGATATTGGGTGTTTTTTAATCTTATTCCCAAAGCTCAGAACCAATTCTTAAATCTTTTAAGTACCCTAACAAGTACAGCCGGGAATCAAACTGCAAATGAGCAAATAAACAGAGTCAGAGAAATGTTTAGAACAATATTGTTTGTTTAATTTGTGACACCATTCACATAGAAAGCCTGGGGGAAATGTTTCTATGTGAGGTGTGTTATGAATTGTAAATCCATTGCTAGCAACATTTCTTGGATTATGTTACATATAGAGCAAAAAATAAATCTTTGAGAAAATTGAACAAAAGGATAACCTACTGGTACAAACATCTACAAATTCAATAATAAATTAACCTGGCTTTTAAATTGGTGAAAGACTGAAAAAGATCAACTAATATTTCCACTAAAAGTTTGTCAATTGCAAACAGTGTCAAAACAAGCCCTTCGGCCCAATTTACCCGTGACAACCAACATACCCCATCTACACTAGTCCCACCTACCTGCATTTAACCTATATGCCACTAAACCTATCCTATCCATGTCTGTCCAAATCTTTTTTAAATGTTGTGATCGTACCTGCCTCAGTTACCTCCTCCTGCAGGTTGTTCCATATACCTACCACCATTTGTGTAAAAAAGTCGCCCCTCGGCTTCTTACTAAATTTTCCCCCCTCACCTTAAAAATGATGTCCTCTGGTTTTTGATTCTATAACCTCCCAGTACTAAATGTAGAAACAAATTGGGCAAAAGTTTTCCAAGTGTGACATTTGAACATTGGGCTATACGTTCACTGCAAACTGCAGTTTGCTCAAACGTTTCTGACATGTGAAGGAACCAAGACTTTATTATCTGGGCATATCTTAAGAAAGTTTGAGTTTACTCAACTTTGCAGCAAGTAAGAGTGTGGGGATGTTGTGAGTAATTTTTTAAGAGTTCCTAGAAGAATATTAAAAACAAGATAAGATCAGGTTGGAATTTACCAAATCTCGTCTATCTTTCAATGGTAGATATACAAGATCTGAAAATTCTGTGCAGACAGCATTTGTTCTTTTCATCTTTATCTTATGTTAGTCATGGAAGACAGTTTATTACTTGGATTTGTTGCCATGTAAATAATGGCCAAATAATCTATTTATTTTGTGAATCAAGTACAAAGCAGGGGATGTTAAACTTCAATTAAAAGGGATTATAATTTTACAAAGGGTTGTTCTGATTTTTTTTCTTGACAGTCTTCCCTTGCTCATTAACAAGTGCACTTGTGCTAATTAACAGCTAACAAACTAAACAAAAAGGAGGAAGATGCAAATTCTGTGGACATAGAAGCTTCATTCTGTGATGAAAAACAGCCTTTCACTCGCCTGTTCGACCATACAACTATTCCAGTGATAAAGTATTGAGGTCCTTTGACAGACTCCCTTGAAGAAAGGCTAATGTTTACTTAACTGTTCCTGGATGCATTTGACCATCTGACAGTTATATAGATTTTGAACATTTTCTTAATTTTATTGAATTAGCCATAAACCTTTGGTGGGATTATTTGGTTTTGTTCCTGAATTCTGACAAAAAAAACAATTTTCACTGCAATGATATGTGTCACATTCTTAACTTCTTCATCTAAAGACCTCATTCATAAGTTCCAATTGAAAAAAATTTATACACAGGTGGAGGTGGAGGAAGGGGAGTAGTTAGGCTATGCTGCTCCCTGAGCATGGACACAACAAGGAACAATAAACAACTCCTTTGAAAGCACTTCGCAAACCCACCATTCAAAAGCCAAAGGAAGAATCTAAACATACAAATCAAACTTCATAGTTAATTTTCTGTTTAAAAAAATAGTTAATAACACAAAACATCAATAATAATTTTGACGACAATTTATTCATGTTGCAAACTCTATTACAGCCTACTAATTCAAATTTATACAAGTAAAACTCCTATGTAAAACCCCTCTAATAATGAAAAAATAAATCACATTCAAAATGTGCACACTCTGTGTGCTTTGGCATGAAGTGATCCAGACATTTGGATTTGGGGCTGTACTTCCAGATCTGGTCCTGTCTTCTTATCCTGCATGTTAGTGGTGTCTTCTTCACTAATTCGATAGTTGCTTCCTTCAAGCAAATGGCCCATTTCTGGGTCTTCATGATTATAAGGTCATGTGATAGGAGCAGAATGAAGCCATTCGGCCCATCAAGTTTACTCCTCCATTCAAGCATGGCTGATCTATCTCTCCCTCCTTAAGGGGTTGTCCCACTGCGGCGACCTAATCCGCGAGTTCAGAAGAGTTTGCCCTCGACTCAAACTCGCAGCACGGTTGAAACAAGGTCCTAGGAGGTCCTATGAGGTTACCGGAACTCTCCTTCATGCTCGCGGGAAGTTCCCGAATACCCATGGCCTCAGCTAGGTCGCGGAAAATGTTTCAGCATGTTGAAAAAATTTCCGTGAGTAAAATTTGGTCGGCATGTTTCTTTTTGACTCATAGTGCAGTGGAGTGGGGTCGCTATTTAGTTACAGGCAGTCGAGGGCAACCATAGGCAATCTCCTTCGCTGACCGGGCATTTTGATTTGCTCATTTGAGTTTTCAGGACCTGGGAAAACCGACCGGTAGGTAAAATGCCCACTAAACTTTAACTTCTTAAAAGTGTCTCCACCCCTTCTCCCCCCCTCTCTCCCCTTCTCTCCCCTTCTCTCCCCTTCTCTCCCCTTCTCTCTCCTTCTCCTTCTCTCCCCCTCTCTCCCCCTCTCTCCTCTTCTCTCCCACCCCCCCCTTCACGCTCTCTAAGTGACTTACCGTACACTGTGGCAGCCGTCTTTTACCTTCCTCTTCATCGTGGGTGTGAATTTCAGACATCACTTCCCCGCTTTCCCTGCCCCCCCCCCCCCCTTTGCGATGTGTGTGTGTGTGTGTGCAGTCGGTTGATCCAGCTCGTGGTTTCAACGCGGACGGTCGATCCAGCTCGAGGTTTTCCAGACGAGTGCCCTCGAGCTTGAAGGTTGAAGGCACTCGTCTAAACTCGCGGATTAGGTCGCCACAGTGGGACAGCCCCTTTACTCCATTCTACTGCCTTCTCCCCATAACCTCTGACAGCCATCCTAATCAAAAATCTATCTTTCTCTGCCTTAAAAATATCCACTGACTTGGCCGCCACAGCCTTCTGTGGCAAAGAATTCCACAGATTCACCACCCTCTGACCAAAGAAATTTCTCCTCATATCCTTCCTAAAAGAACATCCTTTGATGTCACACCTGTTCTTCTGGGATGAGCACCATCATCCATTATGACCTCTTGAAATCTGTGTGTATCCAGCGCTTAGTCAGCTCTGCCTACTGCCGCATCCAACGTTAGCATCATTGTGTCTCTCATTGTGGTCTCCAGCTTTTCGTGGAAGAGACTTGGTACCTCGACTGGAATACTCTGTCTGCCTCCATAGGGCCAACTTCAATTGCTCTTCTGATTCCAGTAACCGACCTATTGTTGGAAGAAGAGCTCCTAGTTTGTCAACACACAAGACTCTGATCAAAATTTCTTGGAATATGATTGAAGGCTAGGATGGTTAAATGGGGTTCCTATTTTAAAATGTTATCGAGAGTTATTGAGAGACATGCCTTTCTTTTGATAGACACAAAATACTAGAGTAACTCACAGGTCGGTCAGGAGAAAGAGGATAGGTGGTGTTTTGGGTTGAGACCCTTCTTCAGAACATATCTTTCTTTTCATTGGCTTTTTTCAAAAGATTATCCCTTTCTGTAAAAAGTCCCCCATCATCCCCGTTCATTTATAGGCAGTAGATAATTTCTTTCATTCTGCAGCTGAAATCATTTATTCATAAATGTGAGGAGTGAATATAAGTTTCCTTCATAGATTTTAATTAAATCACCTCAGATGCCCAGTTTATTTCTCACATGGAAGTATGGTCTGAGAACAGGCTTAACTCGCAACATGTTGTTTTCCATACTGTCTGAATCATTTGTTTCAGGCAGGGTAGTGCACTACGTCTGACAGATTAGAATTTATAATCCTCAGAATCTCTTATGTTTTTTGAGATGAAGTGCAATAAATGCGCATTTGTGTCCTGATAATACCAAGTCTTCATGCTGTACATCTGCATATTCACATACTGTACATTTTCTGTAAACCATTAATGTTCTATGGAAGGGTTTAATGGAAATGGTTTGTGAGCACAATGCATTGACATAAGGTCATTAGCTCATAAGTGACGGAAGTAGAATTAGGCCATTCGGCCCATCAAATCTACTCAACCATTCAATCATGGCTGATCTATCTCTCCCTCCCAACCCCATTTTCCTCCTTCTCCCTATAACCTTTGACACCTGTACTAAACAAGAATCTATCTATCACTGCCTTAAAAATATCCACTTATTTGGTCTTCACAGCCTTCTGTGGCAAACAATTCCATAAATTCACCACCCTCTGACTAAAGAAATTTCTCCTCATATCTATACTATTATTAAAACTCTCATCTTGACCACTTCCAGTCTGCGTTGCTTTTAAATTTGCGCAACAATGGTACCCTATATCGCTAGGATTTTTTTCGCACCACCCCCTCCACCCCCACACCACCCCGTCCCCTTCCCCCCACACCAAACCCTGCCCCCCCACAACACCCCATGTCCCCCCACACCACCCCCTCCCCACCACCACCTCACCCCCTCCCACACCACTCCCTCCCACACCTACTCCCCCCTCCCACACAAAGGTCAAAGTGTGAGCTAAGGACAGACAAAGTGTGAAATGTGAAGCCAGAGGAATGAATATAGGTGACAGCCGAGAGGAGTAGGAAAAAGGGAGAAATTAGTACACAACCTGGTGGGGCAAAAGAAAGAGAGGGTGTTTTTAGGTCAGTTACATAAAAGGTCAGCCACATCAGGAGAACCAAATGCAGTAGAAAAGGTTAGAATAGGTGCACCTGAATTTCCATTTTACAATGCATTCAGAAAGTATTCAGACCCCTTCACTTTTTCCACATTTTGTTACGTTACAGCTTTATTCTAAAATTGATTCAATGCATTTTTATGAGGGGTGCCTGGTTTCCTCCAGACGTGACGCTTGGCATTCAGGGCAAAAAGTTCAATTTTGGTTTTATCAGACCAGAGAATCTTGTTTCTCATGGTCTGAGAGTCCTTTAGGTGCCTTTTGGCAAACTCTAATCGGGCTGTCGTGTGCCTTTTACTCAGGAGTGGCTTCCGTCTGGCCACTTCACCATAGAGGCCTGATTGGTGGAGTGCTGCAGATATAGTTGTCTTTCTGGAAGGTTCTCCCATCTCCACAGAGGAATTCTGGAGCTCTGTCAGAGTGACCATCCCTTGTTCACCTCCCTGAAGGCCAACTCTATGAAGAGTTCTGGTGGTTCCAAAGTTCTTCCATTTAAGAATGATGGAGGCCACTGTACTCTTCGGGACCTGCAATGCTGCAGAAATTGTTTTATACCCTTCCCCAGATCTGTGTCTTGACACAATCCTGTCTCGGAGGTCTTCGGACAATTTGGTAAATTTTGAGTGTCACATTAAAGGGTCTGAATACTTATGGAAATGTGATATTTCAGTTATTACTTTTTAATTACTTTGCAAACATTTCTAAACACATGTTTTCGCTTCTTCATTCTGGGGTATTGTGTGTAGATTGATGATAAAAAATGACTTTAATCCATTTTAAAATAAGGCTGTAACATAACAAAATGTGCAAAAAGTGAAGGGGTCTGAATATTTTCTGAATGCACTGTATCTGAAAGTACTGCTGGGTTGCTGGATAGTTATGAAGTTGAGGTATAGGAACAGATGTTACATCTCCTATGGTTGCAGAGGAAAGTCCCTGGGAAGGGGTGGTTTGGTGGGAAGAGATGAGTGAACCAAGGAGTTGTGGAGGGAGTTGTCTCTGCAGAAAGCGGAAATGGATGTGACAGGTGATAGGATCATGTTGAAGGCGTCGGAAATTTTGGAGAATGAATATTGTTGGATGCGGAGGCTGGTGGGGTTAAAAGTAAGGACCAGTGGAACTTTACCCTTGTTCCATCTGGAGTGCGGGGAGCAAGAGCAGAAGTACAGAACACGGAGGCGGTAGAGGCGAGTGATCCATCTACGACATCAGGGGGGAGTCCACGTTTACTAAAGAAAGAGGACATCCTGGATGTCCGAGAATGGAAATCCTCATCTTGGGAGCAGATAGAGCAGAGATGGAAAAATTGAGTTGAGTTGAGTTGAGTTTAATTTATTGTCACGTGTAACAAGATACAGTGAAAAGCTTTTGCTGCATTCTAACCAGTCAGCAGAAAGACAATGCATGATCAATTAAGAGTAAGGGACAGCGTCTTTGCAAGAGTCATGGTGGGAGGAGGTACCGTCCTGATAAATGTGGGAGTCGGTGGGTTTATTTCTAGACATCATAGTATAGTATGGTAGACGTCTGATGATGTATTGGCCTTTAGAAGAGGAAAGGGCCAGAGTTAGAACATAAATAAAAACTGTGAGCTGATATGAGCAGATGCGGGAGAGGCAACTGAGATTGAATGTGCAAAATTTACACATCAATCTCAAGCCATGGTCACTGGGTCAGCAGTGATGGTTGAAGCTAGTTTAACTAAAATCAAGGCTATAGAAGATAAGAAGAGCTGGATATGTACCACAGTAATACTGTACCCTTTTGCAATTGGACAACTATCTGAGAAGGTTTCTGTCCCATTGGACTTCGAGGCACTCAGGCAATGGACCGAGAAAGTGTTGATCGGATGCCCTGGAAAAAGTGGTTACAGTAATCAAGGAACGAGTCACAGGAGAGACTACGTGATGATATTTTCATAAAAGAGAGAAGTTACTGGCTGATCTCAGAGAAAAGGATTAAGTATCAACTCCCTGCAGGAGAGCCAACTGTACAGCAGGAGATGAATGCGTATTGGCGTCAACGAATCACCATCTCTGATAATCACAAAGACCCTTTGTGTACAAAGTAGCTACTTGTGTGTGATCTTTAGACTAACCCAGAGATGCTGCCTGACCCACTGAGCTACTCCAGCATTTTGTGTCTATCTAAGGTATAACCCAACATTTGCTGTTCCTTCTTATTATATTATTATTTAATATTAAATTATCCAGGAATGAGACGGTTAATGGCACTGGGCCTGTACTTGCTCGAGTTTAGAAGGATGAGGGGAGACCTCATTGAAACATACAGGATAGTGAAAGGTTTGGATAGAGTGGATGTGGAGAGGATATTTCTACTCGCTGGAGAGTCTAAGACTGGAGGTCATAGCCTCAGAATTAAAGGATGTTCTTTTAGCAAGGTCTAGACTATGAGGGACCCGTTGTGTCCCATTCGCACACGGGAGACCTGGTCCCCCAATGCAATATTCCACCTCTCCACCAATTCTAATGTTCCACCACTCATGCAGAGCCACCAGCTGCACAGGTGTGGCTGACGGGTTCCCGTTGTGATGCCCCTGATCCCTTCTCCTCCCCTCACACCCCCCCCCCCCCCACTCCGTCCCTTGCCCTTCCACCCCCCATGCACTCACTCCATCCCCCCCTCAAACCCCCCCCCCCCCCCCATTCACCCTTAGCTGCTCTCCAGCTGCGCAGCCATTCCCTTCCATTGGGTTCTCATTGTGACGTAGAACACGCAGGTATTACTGCGCAGGTGCAGCTGACGGGCACGGCAAGTGGAAAAGGGATTTATTAATCCCTGACGCAAAACATCACCTATCTATCTTCTCCAGAGATGCCAAATGATCTGTTGAGACCTCTGCCACAGAAGGTAGTTGAGGCCAGTTCATTGGCTATATTTAATAGGGAGTTAGATGTGGCCCTTGTGGCTAAAGGGATCAGGGGGTATGGAGAGAAGGCAGGGATGGGATACTGAGTTGGATGATCAGTCATGATCATATCGAATGGCAGTGCAGGCTCGAAGGGCTGAATGGCCTACTCCTGCACCTATTTTCTATGTTTCTATGTTTCTATGAGTTACTCCAGCATTTTGCGCCTTCTTTGGTAAATCAGCATCTGCAATTCTTTGTGTCTAGATCAACAGTTGTGGTCTTTACTCTAGTGAGATTTTCAAAATGCAGAATCCTTTCTTTGACAAGATTCCTCTGGCACTATGTTGATTCCCAGTGAATTCTTCTGCATCTGCATTAATCTAATAATGTTTAAAACGTGTAAGGGCGCTCCTCAATATGTACTACGTGCCAGAACTCATTCTTTGCATGAGCATGCTGCAGAAGTTTGCTCTGCTCAATTCCAGCAAAACATGTTCTATCATCTTTATAGATCAGTGCCTCCTCTTTAATTCGATTAATATCTCTTAGGTCCAGCCAGATTCTCAGCTTGCCAAATAACAGCAGCCAGCAAACACAGGGTTGTGCAGTTCAATGGAGCTATTCTTCCTGCCGTAGTCAGTCTTATCTCAATTTTAACTTTCTTGAACCACGAACTTGAACCATACCTCGCTGAAAATGTAACCGGTTACTTCTTCACAGCTTGTACTCAAAGATATTAACCTTCTAGTTTCCCAGTTCAACAAAAAAATCTGCAACAATGTAAAGGCGGGGACGTGCAGAGGTTGATTGAGTGAGCCTGTTTGCAGGTCAGGGAACCTTTGGCAAGTGAGAGGATTTCAACATTGAGAAAGCAAATGTACAGGGCCAGCATGTTCCTGTCAATATGGAAGGTAAGACCGGCAGGTTTATAGAGCACTGGTTGACGAGAGATTTTAAGGCTCTGGTCAGGTTAAAAAAAGAGGCATGTGTTAAATTTTTTTATTATGTTTTTGTGTGTTCTTTTTTCATTGTACCACTGCTGGCAAATTCATTTCACTTGCACTTTATGTGCAAGTGATGAATAAAACTGATATTGATATTGATTGATATTGAAGAAAGAGCCTTACGTCAGATTCAAGCAGTCGGGATCAAGCAAATTCCTGTAAGAGTATACTGAAGATAGAAACAAAGAACTGCAAATGATGGTTACTATACAACCTGGGATAAATTTACCCTCAGGGGGTAAATTTTGTCTACCCAGGGGGTAAATTTGTTGATTTTGGATTTGTACATATTTCTTCTCATAGACTGACTGTGTTTGGTTCTGGTATCTGTTCAACATTTGTTGTTCATAAATAAGTGAAATAACATTGTTATGTGCTATTAAAGTTGCCAGGGGTAAACGGGACGAAAAAGGTTGGGAACTCCTGTGCTGGAGTAACTCAGCAGGTCAGGTAGCATATCTGGAGAACACAGATAGGTGATGTTTCGGCTCAGGATCCTTAAACAGACTAATTGTAATAATTGTAATAAAGAAAGCAGGGGGAAAAAAGTGGGGGCAAGACAAATTCTGGCAAGTGTTAGGTGAATGCAGGTGAGGTTGGGGGTGGGTGGGGGGTGATTGGCAGATTGGTGGACAAAGGCTAGGTATGAACTGATAATAAAAGACAGTAAAACAAATAGAGAAGAGGAGTGAAATGGGAAGCCATAGGAGCCAATATGAATCGGATGGTGTAGGGGAAAGGATGGGTATATTTATCCATTACTTACCAGGCTTATTGCCCTTTAGGATACTGTTGGGGGGGTGACCATTCAGAGAAGAGTACCAGCAGAAGCCAGGTCTGTAGCATTCGGCCTAGGTCTGAGGCACAGCAGGGAAGGATGAGGTCAGAGAGAGCGATTGTGACAGGGGTCACTGATCTACACACAGGAAGGAAATTCTGGGGTGGCAACGTGGCACGGCGCTTGCAGTGCCGGAGACCCGGGTTCAATCATGACTACGGACCCTGTCGGTACGGAGTTGTACGTTCTCCAAGTGACCGCGTGGGTTTTCTCAGAGATCTTCGGTTTCCTCCCACACTCCAAAGACGTACAGGTTTGTACGTTAATTGGTTTGGTGTATGTATAAAATTGTCCTTAGTGTGTGTAGGATAGTGTAAATGTGCGGGGATCGTTGGTCACTGCGGACTCGGTGAGCCGAAGGGCCTGTTTGCTCGCTGTATCTCTAAACTAAACAGGATTCCAGGATAGTGTGTTGCCTCCCTGGTGCCAGGATGTAGGCTGTATGGGAGTGGATGCAGAACATTCTCAAGGAAGACGACACTCGCTCTGGATGAGAAGCACACAGAGCTCTGAATACCCTGCCGGAAGACAACGCGCCACGGCGACATCTCATCCTGCAGGTGCACCACAGCCACGTCTTGGAGGAAATACTTTGTAAAGTGACCAAGGATAGGAACCTATCATACCAAGGACAACGGATACGGATTTTCAGGGACTATCCCACTGAAGTCGTTAAACAAAGAGCACTCTTTTCCAATACAAGAGAATACTGAGGGACGTACCAGGAGTTTGATTTGGATTATTATACCCGGCCAAGCTCCGTGTCACACATGACGGTGCTCAATCCCTCTTTACTGACCCGATCGATGCATTATTATTTGCCCAGAGCATAGCCGGAGCCGCCAGGGGATAAGTACTAGCCAATAGAGTATATGTCACAGGCTGTTACTGACTCGCTGCATATGGTAGAAATATTACCGACTGAAAGATAACTATTACGAAACACATGACGGTTCATTATGCATTCAGCTACTTACTTTGACGCCTTAAATTTTGGTACAGGCGGAGTTACTTTATATACTCCAACATTCAAAGCGTTTTTCTTAATTATCTGCTGAAACGCAAATAGGATGGGTTTTGACTTCTTTCCCATAACATGCCATCCTATAGAACTTTCATTAGAGTGTAATGTTGAGCCTCTAAAAGATCTTCACTTTTTATTTTGTTTAGTTCTTTAACACGTTAAAGGTGCAGGGCTACCTAATAATAATAATACTAGTATTAGAAGTTAATTGTAAGGAAGGTTGCTTTAATTCTACGGCCGTTGTGAGGTGTTTGTTAGCGGCGTTTCCATATTTTGTTCCTTTTTTTCCCCGTTATCTTTGTAATAAATATCTTAGTATCTTGCACTAATGTGCACTTTCCTTGGAGATATCCATGGGGGCGGGAGAGTGGGGTAGGGGGTTTCTCACTCACCCTACATTTGAAAAAGTACTTTAACTACCGTGTTGGACCATTTAAATTAGCAGATGACGCATAACATTAGATTAGATTAGATTAGATTAGATTCGTTTATTGTCATTCAGACCTTTCGGTCTGAACGAAATGTTGTTTCCCTGCAGTCATACATATAATTAAAAAATGACAAAAACACACAATCAACACAAATTTAACATCCACCACAGTGAGTTCACCAAACACCTCCTCACTGCGGTGGAAGGCAAAATCTTAAAGTCTCTGTCTCTTCCCTTTGTTCTCCCTCTGCGCCGAGGCGACGGTTCAAACTCCGCGGGTGGTCGCTGCCGCCGCCACAGCTCCGAGAGTCGGGTCTCCACTGCCACCGCCACGGTTCCGGGGCCGAGTCGGGTCTCCGCTGCTGCTGCCGCTGCCACAGCTTCGGGGCCGAGTCGGGTCTCCGCTGCTGCTGCCACCACAGCTTCGGGGCCGAGTCGGGTCTCCGCTGCTGCTGCTGCCACCACAGCTTCGGGGCCGAGTCGGGTCTCCGCTGCTGCTGCCGCCGCCGCCACAGTTCCGGGGCCGAGTCGGGTCTCCGCTACCGCTGCTGCTGCCGCCGCCGCAACTTCGGGGCTGAGTCGGGTCTCCGCTGCTGCTGCCGCCGCCGCCACAGCTTCGGGGCCGAGTCGGATCTCCGCTGCTGCTGCCGCCGCTACGGCACCGATGCAGCAAGCTCCGCCATTAGGCCTCGGCGCAGACGGAGACGGGGAATACGACAAATAAACAAAGTCGCATCCCCGGAAGGAAGACCAAAGCATGTTTCTCCCACCCCACCCACACACATACACAACTTAATAAAACTAAATTAACTAAAACATGACAAGAAACAAAAAGAAAGAAAAAAAACAGACGGACTGCAGGTGGGCCACGCTTAAGCTTAAGCCATCTTGAACCTTCATAAGAACATGACTATTAGCTATGCAAGAAGATGTAGCAAGCAAAACTGGGGGGAAAGGACTCAGCTTTTGTAGTTGGAATGTCAAGGGCGCGAATGAACCAATAAAAAGGGGCAAAATACTAGCCCACTTCAAATCCCTTAACACTGACATAATATTCCTTCAGTAGACTCACCTCAAGAATGATTCACACATCAGGCTGAGGTGTAGGTGGATTGGACAGCTGTACCACTCCACCTTTCCCTCAAAAGCCAGGGGTACCGCAATTCTAATCCGTAAAGGTATCCCGTTCAAACATGTCCACAATAGCTAATAAGGAGGGTAGGTATATCATAGTAAACGGAGAAATGTACTCAACTTCACTGACTTTGGTGAACATATACGGTCCAAATTTTGATAACCCCCAATTTTTCAATAAAGCATTTAATTTAATCCCAGATATGTCCCAGTCCAATTTGATATTTGGGGATGATCTAAACTGTGTATTAGACCAATACCTAGATAGATCTTCATTTCGAAGAATAATTACATCCAAGTGCAGCGAATTTCTGAATACTTATATAAACAACACAAATATAAATGATGTATGGAGGATTGGCAACCCATCAGGAAGAGAGTATTCTTTCTACTCAGGTGACCATAAAGTGTACACAAGAATAGATTATTTCCTGGTCGATTCCAAACTCCTGCCATATACCTACAACACAAAATATCACAATATCATTATTTCAGATCATTGTCCTCTTACATTTTTTGTGAAACTGGAAGGAATGGCGAAAAGACAGCCGTGCTGGAGATTTAATCCACAAATACTCGCAGAGGCTAGATTTTGTGCATACCTGAAGTTACATGGAAATCTTTTTTGAGACAAATGACACTCCTGGCATTTCTCCATCATTGCTTTGGGAAACCCTTAAAGCCTTCCTCAGAGGCTGCATCATTTCTTACCAAGTATCGCAGAACAAGAGAAAAAAAGGCAGAGCAGCTGGAGCAAGAAAAACAAATAAAACAGTTGGACTCAGAAAATGCGGCCGACCCATCCACAGGAAAACAGCAAAATAGCTGCACTCAAATACAAATTAAACCATATACTCTCAGCAAGAATCAGTAGGGCATTTCAATTCACCAAACAAAAACACTTTGAATTCAGCGATAAACCCCATAAACCTTTAGCAAGACAACTTTGTAAATTAGAAAATGACCGTATGATACATAAAATCAGATGGGAAAAAGGAGAACAGCTCTCACTGCCCAAAGATATCAACAAAAGATTTCAACAATTTTATCAAACTCTCTACTCATCTCAAACAACAGCCGATTCAGTGATGATGCAGACTTTTCTGGATAAGTGTAATCTTCCAACCCTCAGTGAGACTGAATGTAAGGAGTTGGGTTCAGAGATAACAGTAAAGGACATTTCAGAGACTATTAAATCACTGAAAAGTGGAAAAACTCCTGGCCCAGACGAGCTCAATAATGAACTTTACAAAACATTTAACGATATAATTTCCCCACGTCTACAATGCCTGTATATCCAGGCGTTCAAGGAGCAGACTTTACCGCAGACTCTAGCAGAATCAATTATCACATTAATTCCTAAAAAAAGATAAGAACCTTGAAGAGCCGGGATCTTATAGAGCATTTGCCTTTTTAAATACCGATCAGAAGATCCTAGCCAAGACTCTGGCTCGTAGACTCAGCCTAGTCATTGGCAAACTTGTACACTCAGATCAAACTGGGTTCATGCCCAAACGGGTAGCGGGTAACTAGAGAGAGAATAGGGTACATCAGAAACCAAATTGGTCATCTATGTGTGGAGCCGCAGGAGATGGCCAAGGTCATCTATGTGTGGAACCGCAGGAGATGGCCAAGGTCATCTATTAGTTATAATTAATAGTTTTGCTGTAGAGAAAGAAATGAAGAATAGGACCACCGTATTACAGTCAAGAAGGCGCTGAATGTCCTAAAAGACATGATGGAAGATAAATCTCTTGTGCCTTATCTGGTTATCCAAGGACTCCGTGGGACACTAGAGAAAATATTGTGGGAGCCCTAGTTGATTTATATGAACAATCGTTAGCTATGAATGATGTGCTGGAAGACTGGTGGGTGACCTATGTTTTGTCTCTATTTAAGAACGGCTGCAAATAAAAACCTGAGAAATTTAGAGCATAATACTTGTGGAAGGAAAGTTCATGGAGAGCATTCTGAGGGATATGCATATATTTGGAAAGACAAGGGTTGCTTATTGATAGGTAGCATGTGGGAAATTTGTGTCTCACGAATTTGACTGAAATTACGGCAATTAATGGGTAATCAACACTAACAAAGAACTAAATATCAACATTCAATGGGGTTCATAGTATTTACTGTTCAGAACGTATGATCATAGATTAGTTTTTGATTTTACAGTTTACATTTTCCTGACCACTCCCAATAAGAAGCTGCCTTTAAATCTCAGCCATAAATCTAACTGTTACAGCTGTTCAATGTGTTAAAACAAATGTAAATGAATTAATTTATTTATTATGTATTATGCTTAAAGCAAATTATGACAATCAAAACATCTGCAAATTCTAGAAATCTGAAATAAAAGCAGAAAATTGGAAACACTCAGCATGTCAGGCAGCATCTGTGGAAAGAGAAAGCAGAGTTAATATCTGAGGTCAAAAACACACGTCAGGTAGTTCTGACAAAATGCTTAAAGCAGTTGCTCATCATACATTCTTGGTCTGCTGATTATTTCTAGTGTTTTCTGTTATATATTTATATTCAACTAGGCCAGACAATTCAGTATGAATTTATCAGTTGAGTTTTAAAGTAATGGAATGATAGAAGTTATTTGTAGAACAGCCTTGTTCTGGAGTTCTACTTAGTTTATATCATTAATCATTTAAATATTAACATATTTTAATAAAACTTACATCCTATTAATAGTCATTTGACAAGTATTATGGTATTATAACTCATTTGTAATAAAAAAAGTACCACTTAAAAACACATAAAGGATTATTATTTGGTTGTGTATCAATACATTTGTTATCTGTGAAATGAAAGATCACTGAGATAAAACATTACCTTTGTATTTTCTCCACAGAAGTTGCCAAAGCTGCTAAGTGTTTCCAATATTTAAACGTTTTTATTATTGCTGTTCTATATATTATATATTATATATTATATATTATATTAATGATCTGGATGAGGGAATTGAAGGCAATATCTCCAAGTTTGCGGCTGACACTAAGCTGGGGGGCAGTGTTAGCTGTGAGGAGGATGCTAGGAGACTGCAAGGTGACTTGGATAGGCTGGGTGAGTGGGCAAATGTTTGGCAGATGCAGTATAATGTGGATAAATGTGAGGTTATCCATTTTGGTGGCAAAAACAGGAAAGCAGACTATTATCTAAATGGTGGCCGACTAGGAAAAGGGGAGATGCAGCGAGACCTGGGTGTCATGGTACACCAGTCATTGAAAGTGGGCATGCAGGTGCAGCAGGCAGTGAAGAAAGCGAATGGTATGTTAGCTTTCATAGCAAAAGGATTTGAGTATAGGAGCAGGGAGGTTCTACTGCAGTTGTACAGGGTCTTGGTGAGACCACACCTGGAGTATTGCGTACAGTTTTGGTCTCCAAATCTGAGGAAGGACATTATTGCCATAGAGGGAGTGCAGAGAAGGTTCACCAGACTGATTCCTGGGATGTCAGGACTGTCTTATGAAGAAAGACTGGATAGACTTGGTTTATACTCTCTAGAATTTAGGAGATTGAGAGGGGATCTTATAGAAACCTACAAAATTCTTAAGGGGTTGGACAGGCTAGATGCAGGAAGATTGCTCCCGATGTTGGGGAAGTCCAGGACAAGGGGTCACAGCTTAAGGATAAGGGGGAAATCCTTTAAAACCGAGATGAGAAGAACTTTTTTCACACAGAGAGTGGTGAATCTCTGGAACTCTCTGCCACAGAGGGTTGTCGAGGCCAGTTCATTGGCTATATTTAAGAGGGAGTTAGATGTGGCCCTTGTGGCTAAGGGGATCAGAGGGTATGGAGAGAAGGCAGGTACGGGATACTGAGTTGGATGATCAGCCATGATCATATTGAATGGCGGTGCAGGCTCGAAGGGCCGAATGGCCTACTCCTGCACCTAATTTCTATGTTTCTATGTTTCTATGTTTCTATCCCGTTGCTATAGATTGCATATCTACAAATAGCTAAAGCTTTTTGTGGCTCTGTTAGTGTTACACAGAACAGAAACAGCATTTCAGCCCAACTCAGCCATTCTGATCAACTTTTCTAACTCAACCATCTGCCTGTACTTTGCCATGGTACCTGCCTCTACAGTTTTCTCTAGCAGCTCATTCCATACATGCACCACATTTTCATGTAGAAATGGACCTTCAGATCCCATAAGTGATAGGAGCAGCCATTCGGCTGCTCCTATCAGCAGCCTTGGTATGAAATCATCCTTTTATCATAGAGGGTATGGTCATCCTTTTATCATAGAGGGCTCAGGAAATATTTATCTAGAATATTAATGGTTCCACAGCACCAAACTATTCTGCATGCCTATCTTATTTTAAATTGCTTCATAAATCTAAAGCAATCACAACATTCAATGTATTTGGAAATTATTTTTTCACAGTAATACATTATTTGTCTGACATTGCCATCAACAAATTATCCTTAAATATCTTTACTCCCATTCCATTTGGAAAGAGGTATCCTACGAGGAACATTTTCCATGCTATCCATGTAAATGTTTCATAATTGTAGATTTATGGAATTGTTTCAGGAAAATCCATGAAAAACATATTGAATTCGAAACCAGAGTATAATTATAGAAATATTTCATTTCTACCTTCGTTCTTTTGCTGGCACAACAGCGATACATGTTGATACAAGCAGTGGAAGAAGATCAAAGATATGAAACTGGCGGGGCAGTTCCAAGCAGAAAAAAGGAAAGTTATTCACCACATAATGAATTGTAACAAGCTCATTCTGCTCTTTCCTTCCTGATATTTTACTCTGATATTATTGGAGAGATTTAGTTCTCATCAAATAAAGTTATATTTTCAATAAATAAATTATGACACGAGGTTTGGGTACACATTTCTTCTTATTGTGAATATTAACAGATAAACAGCTAGAGCAAATCCAGGGAATTCATCAATATCAATACTTAGAGCAAATAAATGAATTACAATTAATATGATATAGCGGAAGGGAATTGCCACATTTTAGCCTTTTAACAGTACATATCATTGTTTTATTGCAACGATCAGGCTCGCTTGTGGTCAAGGGATCAATTTAAAATTTAGATCCATGTGTTTGTCAACTCACTATCATGCTTGAAAAGCTGTCAAAGAAGAAATGTTTTACATATTTCATAGAGGTAAATGAGGAGCATGGATCTAAATAGGATTAAACGGTTCTGTTGACCCAAGGTTGTATCTAATACCAATACTCTCCACCACACTTACCACAGCTCAATGTCTCCAAGCTACATCACAGAACCTGCACACAATGCCAGCTTAGAAACCATCTCAACTTCTTCACCAAACCCCAAATGCAGGACAGAGCGTTATATAACTGGCAGCCAGAACATGAGAGCCACAGATGTGTTACACTTTCCAGAGGAGACTGTAGTTGCAACGTGGAGAGGCTCTGAGAGATTCTATGCCTCCTGTGAAGCTGTCATCAAAGACGATCATGATATCCTCATGCATGGCCATCTTTCTCACATCTCACATCTACCTAATTGTAGAACCACTTCAGATTTTCAAGCTTTAGAGTGAGTGTGTGCAGACTACAGGTACAAGAAGAACACACAGAAGTGGTGTTGAGATTTATGTAATTTACAAATCAAATTTGATTTCTTGATTGGGTTTGGAATGCCCAATTTAAATTGGTTTTATTTTTGCATTATGGTCAAGCGGGTGATATGGTAAACTGCAATGGACAAATTAAAATAAACATCCATATGGACATCAGAACATAGAAATAGAAGCATAAGTCATTGATTTCTCATCGTAGACTATAATTTACTTCGGAACCGCTTCACTGCACCCATTGATTTTCTCAATATCGAAAAATCTATCAACATCTCTCTTGAACATGTTCAGCAACTGAGGCTCCACAGCCATCTTCATGGAGAATTTCTATTATTCATGACCCTCAGAGGGAAGAAATTGCTTCCCATCCCCATCCTGCATGGAAGACTCCTGATTCAAGGTGCCCCAGCCTGTCAAGCCCCATAATAACAGTGCAATGTTCGATTACATTCTTCTCGCCTCCACAGAGTGAGGCTCCTCTCCTCACGCAATCTAATCAGTGTTTTGTATAATTGGAGGGAGATGTCACTCCGCTTGATTTTAACAAAGACCAACATACCTTTTAACCGTCTAATTGCTTGCAGTACCAGCAGCATACTTTCAGTTATTTCTCACCATTGGTCAATGGTTCCCCACCATTTAAATCGACCCTTCGATATTCTTCAATCCAGAATGGACAGATCCACACTTTTCTGCACTATATTCCATTTCCCAAGCCCTTGCCTATTTACTTAATCTGCTATAGTCTCTCCAAAGCATCTATACATCCTCTTCACACCCCACACGGCCACCCAGCTTTGTCTCCAGCAAGAATGGATTCCCTCTAATCTAAATTATTCCCTCCAATCCAGGATTCCCTCCCAATCCAAGATTCTCTCTAGGCCTGCACAATGGCATGGCTGGTAGAGCTGCTGCCTCACAGAACCAGAGACCCACCCAGGTGTAATACTGATCTTGGGTGATGTCTATGTGGAGTTTACGCATTTCCCCTCTGACTGCATCGGTTTCCTCCAGGTGCTCGGATTTCCTCCCACATTCCAAAGACGTGCAGGTTTGTAAGTTAATTGTTCTGTGTAAATTACCCATAAGGTGTTGGGAGTGTATGAGAAAGTGGGATAACATAGAACAAATGTGAATAGATGATCAACGTCAGCGTGGACCCAATGGTCCAAAGGCCCAAAGGTCCATGCAGTATCTTTCAATCAATCCATTTTTCCAGCCATCATCGCATTGTTAGAACTTGTAAGCAATTGGTTCCCCATGACCAGTCCCTGCAGTATTCCACTGAGCACAACTTTCCAATCGAAAACTGACCCTTTTAATCCTAAATCCAAATCAGTGTAACACCCTCAATACTGTGTGTTCTAATTTTGCTTGATAATCTCTTGTGTGAAAACCTGCCACCTGTGAAAATTCTAGCTTTGTTTGTCTATGGTGTACTGTTTCTCGGAAGATTCTTTAACTTGTTTTAAGATGATTTGGAGAGAGAACCACACAAACTTTGAAGAATGGAGAAAAGGATATCTACACCATATTGGTGATTTCCATGGCATTTCTAACAAAGTTATGGTTGAGAGGAAAAGAAGCCTGGTGGGAATTTGCCTCTGATTCGACTCCACCCAACCATATCAACACTAGATTCATAATTCATTTCATTAGCAATGATGTAATGACAGTTCTATTTAGTTTGAACATGCATAGTTGAAAGCTTCAAACATAAGATTACTGCAAAGGAAGAAAGCCAATTGATTGATTACTCAATTGACTGAATCTAGAGGATATAAATGTAGGAACACCTGTTAGAGATTTTAAGCAATAATTTAATATGTTTTTTCCGGTAAATTGGTTAATGATATATTCATTCCAGGTGCTGGATGACAAAACAGTAATCTTGCAGAACAAAATCCAAGTTGAAAGGCAGGTTTCAAAAATGTAAACCAAAGTAATTTTCAGTCTTCAGTAATGTCTACCAATATATTGAAAACAGATTGCAGAGGTTTATCAACTTTGTACTTTACAAATCTGCATTCCTGCCATCTTTAATAATTGGCTCTAATGGAATAAAACAATTATTTAACATTTGACATTGGTATTCTGACACAATGATTATGTTCTTTAATGTTTAAAATAATTAAATGAGATAAATGTGTAATTTTAATTTTGAAAAACAGAATAAAAAGCACCCCCAAAATAAAGCAGAATCTACTTATAGAACATAATGTAAGAATACATTCTCAAATGTTAAGCCACAGATCTGTTAAGTCCCAGAAATGTGTTTGTGCAATGCTTAAAGAATTGTTGAATGATGAAGTTGGTAATGAAAATTACATTAACATGTCATTAACCAATTTTGACCATGTTTCTGACTGAGTTAGTGCCAGTTTTAATTAGATGAGAATTTTTAGTGAAAAAATGTCATGATCCCTTGCAATGTTTTCTGACATCCATCTTGTCCAAATTCTATCAATATTGCTGCAATTCTCAGAATATGTATCTGGACAGATCTGCAACCACAATGGTCTGAATCATGACTGGTTCTTTTTGTACACAGAGCAATCAACTTCTGATAACACTGAAGGCTCAAGCTGACAGACATTTGAATGCATATGATACAATCCTCCCAATGTCATAGGCAGAGTGTTATACAACTCCCTGCCAAAACAATCCTCCAGTGTACTGACCCAAACTGGGATCCCAGACACCACAAACCCCAAGTGTTTTCAGCATGTTCTTCCTAATCCAACAAATGCTTGAAGAAACCCCACAAAAAGAGAACTGGATATATTTTCGTCTGATCAGAAATAAGCAAAAAGGAGGAAAAGAACCTTTATCAAAAGTGGTCACAATTGGTACGGATTGGGGATGATCACATTGAAAGGCGGTGCTGGCTCGAAGGGCCGAATGGCCTACTCCTGCACCTATTGTCTATTGTCCATTGTCATGGCATGCAGAGATCCCCATGAAGTGCCCATAAGGGCATAAATTTTTGTATTTTGGAAGCTCTGCAATGCTTTTCCACTTGAATGCAAATGTCACATTTGCCAACAATGGAAGATTCCTAATTTTTCCCATTGAACTTTCCTTGACTACTTCAATGTTGCAAATGGGCAGTGAAGTGTAAGAGTGAACATGTCTCAGCAAAGACAGCCTGCAAAGATCCTAAATTAAGATTTCTGGGAGTAAAGTAGACACAATTGTTTATGTTAGGTCCCAAGAAATGGATAGAAGTCCCCACTCATTTTCGCACAGTGTTTTGCATAAGGAGCCCACTGATACTGTTTATAGAAATGGTACTAAAAAATGTTATTTTTAAACTTCTTGTAACAGCATTAAGGAGGATGGGAATGTCATTTTAGCACCAGAAAATGGCCCAGGCACATTTATCTATCTATCTATCTATCTATCTATCTATCTATCTATCTATCTATCTATCTATCTATCTATCTATCTATCTATCTATCTATCTATCTATCTATCTATCTATCTATCTATCTATCTATCTATCTATCTATCTATCTATCTATCTATCTATCTATCTATCTATCTATCTATCTATCTATCTATCTATCTATCTATCTATCTATCCTATTACTAAAACTCTCATCTTGACCACTTCCGGTCTATGTTGTAAACAAACTTTAGCAAAAACGCGACCCTATATCGCTATGATTTTTTGCCATCATACTCACCGTGCTCCTCCGCTCCAAACGCCCCAAGGTTTATTCCGATCGGTGAAATAATAGAAAAGTTATGAAGGTTTAAAAAATCGTTAAATCAGCAGATTGGTCTTCTCGCCTGTCAGTCACCATGAAGGTAACGCCCCTTCCGGGGGCTAGTAGAATAAAGCCCGGAGGCCGAACATGAGTCAGTCAGCCCGGAAGACCGTGAGTGAGAGTTGAGTCCAGAACTGTGAGACTACGCCATGCTGACTGAACTGTAAGTCTACGCCGTGCTGAGTGACTGAACAGTGTATCTACGCCGTGAGTGAATGAACTGTGAGTCTACACCATGCTGAGTGACTGAATGTGAGTCTACGCCATGAGTGACTGAATGTGAGTCTACGCCATGAGTGACTGACCTGTGAGTCTACACCGTGCTGAGTGACTGAAATGTGAGTTTACGCCGTGAGTAACTGAACTGTGAGTCTACGCCGTGCTGAGTTACTGAACTGTGAGTCTACGCCATGCTCAATGAACTGTGAGTCTACGCCATGCTGGGTCCAGAGTTCACACTCATTCCGGAAGTCCCACTCAGTCCAGAGTTCGCGCTCATTCCGGAAGTCCCTCTCAGTCCAGAGTTTGCACTCATTCCGGAAGTCGGGCATGAGCAGATTCAAGAGAGTTTTACTGTCGTATATGTCCCAGATGTGTGTGTGTGTGTGAGGTGGAGGGTGTGCGTGAGATGGAGGGTGTGTGGCTGTGAGATGGAGGGTGTTAGTGTGTGTGTGTGTGTGATGGAAGGTGTGTGTGAAATGGAGGGTGTGTCTGTGTGTGTGAGATGGAGGGTGTGTGAGTGTGTGTGTGTGAGTGTGAGTGTGTGTGTGTGTGTGTGTGTGTGTGTGTGTGTGTGTGTGTGTGTGTGTGTGTGTGTGTGTGTGTGTGTGTGTGTGTGTGTGTGTGTGTGTGTGTGTGTGTGCATGTATGTGTGATGGAGGGTGTGTTTGTGTGATGGAGGGTATGGGTGTAATGGAAGGTGTGTGTGGGTGTGATGGAAGGTGTGTGTGTTTGTGTGAGAGATGGAGGGTTTGTGTGTGTGTGTGTGTGGGATGGAGAGTGTGTGTGGTGTGATGGCGGGTGTGTGTGTGATGGAGGGTGTGTGTGTGATGGAGGGTGTGTGTGTGTGTGTGTGAGTGATGGAGTGTGTGTGTGTGCGCGTGTGAGCACACAGTCATGAGTGAGTGAACTGCGAGCCCACCAGCCGTGAGTGAGTGAACTGAGAGCCCACCAGCCGTGAATGAGTGAACTGCAAGCCCACCAGCTGTGACTGACCGAACTGTGGGTCCAAGAATCCATTTGGCCCACAATGTCCATACTAGCCCTCTGGAAACCAGTCCCTTCGGCCCACAACACCCATACTAGCGCTCCAGGAATTGGTGGAGAGGTGGAATATTGCATTGGGGGATCAGCCCTCCCATGTGTGAATGGGACCCAACACGTCCCACTTAGTCTGGTATAGGTTAAAGTTTTATTTGATCAGCCATATATTATTGTTCATCAATCCCAGCAAATGAAGTGTGTTAAGGTAACATGGATAAAGAAACATACATGACAAATCACAGCTTGTTTTCCATCCAATATAACTAAGATCAATATTGAATTCATTATACTGGTTGAAATATTTATTTCCCTAGGCAGAAACTCTACTGCATTTGATATTCTCAAGTAGGCTTATGTTCAAGAGTTGACGTGACTATTCATAAGGAGGATAACAAGAATCTTGATCTATTGCTCCTTATTTTACAGTAGGAATATACATTATTAGTCTAAGAATAATTGCCTTTCAAAACTTGATCCATAAAACAGGGAATTCCTATTTTGCAGATTCACTGCTGATTGATTCCAAATAAATGGTTGTTTTTCATTGCAATAGATAAGATGTTAGCATTTTAGGAAATTTCAGTATCCGTATCATCGTAAATAAACCATTAACATGACATTTGATAAATGGTTGATTATAAAGATGTTTATTCATAAACTTTGATGATTTTAACCTTATTTATTGCACAAGAAGTAAATTAAATATAGAAAATGTCAGATGGAAATCAAATTTTAGCAATCAAACAAAAAAAAGTTGCAAATTTTGCACCTGAAAAACAGAAGAACATATGCTAGAAAAACCTGTAAAAAATTCTGGAAAAGACAAATGAGCCTTTCTATTTTGCATCTTGCACATGAACTTGACAAAGGACCCCTGCCCAGAAAATGAATTCCTCTCTCAATTCCACAAGTGCTGCCTCCCTGCTTGGTGTTTCCGCAAGAAATAGGAGAAAATGTTCATTTTGATCTATAAAGCATTTAGATTCGTAAGGTTAGAAAGCATACAAGTTATAACATACTTATTCATTAAAATCTGTTCCTGTAATGAGTAATTAATATACATTTATTTCTCTACATGTAATATTAGCAGAATATTTAATTTTGTTTCATAAAAATTGTTCTTTCATATCATTTTTTCTTTGAGCCGCAAGCAGGGCTGGAAGGCAAGGTGTATGCCCATCGAGGTTGGCTGCAGAGGTTTTGCAGGGCAATCGCTCTACAAAGCCTTGAGTGCACTGGGCATCAACGGAAGGGAGAGGAGAAGAGCCATCAAGAACACCACAGAGGCAGCGGAGAAGGCCTCGAGGTGGCTCTGGGTCAGGAGAGGAGGTCCATGGGGAGGAGCAAATGCCACCTGAACACAAGTCGTGGTCTGATCAACCGCGTCTGGGTCACTTGGGTGAGGGTGTCTGATGTTGAAAGACCCGAAACACCCAATGATCCCAAGTTACATCACTGATGATGTGTTCAGGAGCATCAATAGATGTATTTTTATCAATCACATTTTCCAATAATGGATATTTCAAGTGTATCTTTTACAAATGTAATTTCACCTTTTGATTGAAATATCAGCAATTTGCTTCTGAACATCATTCAAATATACTGCAATAAATATTGAATTACTTGATCTCCACTTTTGCCACATGTATTTCCAGAAATTATCACAATGTTAAATATCATGAATAATTAGAAATGTACAAATATCTTACATTTAGAAAAAATAAACTTACATAAATTACTTTTTCAAATACCTATTTATGCATAAGTTACTAATTAAAAGCAATAGTGAAATTAAGAAATATTGTTGATGGAAATCAAAAACCATCTACTAAATTAAAGACCAGTGATTAGATATTTATGACATATACTCAGTCATGTACCCTTACAAAAACGTAGAAAACAAAATTATCACTGTTTTAATTTTTTCATCCAATAATATGCAATGTGTCAATAATTTTAAAATTCATAGTTCAATTCTTAAAGCTCCAAATGCAAAGGGTATTCAGAGTAAGTAAAGTTTGTTTCACAACAATTTACCTAATCTTAATTTTCCAATAGATTAAAATACCTTTTGCTCTCAAAGTGAGTCCTTTAGTCCCTGGATCTTTGACCTCTTAAAAAAGGAGTTAGCAATTTAATCTATAACGTTGATAATTGCGTCTCCTGGTCAGATCTTCAAAAGAGATTGATTATTTGGAATGTCAAATAGTAAGAAGAAGAATGGTGAATAAATTCTTCTTTACAATGGATAATAGCAAGTACATCATGAGACACACATTTGCACCTACTGCATACACGCTGAATGTAATTTTAGCTATATTCATAAATGCTATTATGATGCTTCTGAGATTCTGCTGTATTTTACACTATTCACACTGCGAGGCTGTATGTAATCATTTTATTGAATCTTCAAAATATTCTACAAATATTTGAGATTGATGCCCATATTATATATAATGTATTGCAACATCCCTGCAATATGCTGCATCCCTATAAAAACCTTCAGAGTGTTTCCCAATCAGAAGCCTTGGATGAACTCTGAGATCCGCACTCTTCTGAAGACCAGACAATGGGCATTCATGTCTGATGATACAGTGGTCTACAAGAAGTCCAGATACGACTTTGGTAAGGCCATCAAAAAGACCAAAGGGGACTTCTGCTTCAAGCTGGAGGATGAGACAGATGTTCGGCAGCTGTGGTGGGGTCTGTATGCAATCACCTCCTACAAGGCAAAATCAGGAGGTAGCTCGAATGTCGGCGAAACATCACTCCCTGACAAGCTCAATGCGTTTTACGCACGCTTTGATAGGGAGAACACTGATGTGCCTTCTCGAGCCCCCATTCGCTGTGATGGTATTTCAGTCTCAGTCACAGAGGCCGACGTCAGAAAATCCTTCAGAGGGGTGAACCCTCGAAAAGTGCCTGGACCTGATGGTATACCAGGTCGTGTTCTAAAAACCTGTGCGGACCAACTGGCTGGAGTTTTTGCGGACATTTGCAACCTCTCACTTCTGAGGTCCGAGGTACCCACCTGTTTTAAAAGGGCATCAATTATACCGGTGCCCAAGAAGAGCAAGGTGACGTGCCTCAATGACAATCAACTCCTACCTCGACAAAAACCTGGATGCACAGCAGTTCACCTACCGCCACAACAGATCAACTGTGGGCACGATCTCGCTGGCTCTCCACTCAGCTCTGGACCACTTGGACAACAAAAACTCATATGTCAGGCTGTTATTCATTGATTACAGCTCGGCATTTAATACAATCATCCCCTCCAAGCTGGTTACCAAGCTCTCTGATCTGGGTCTCTGCGCATCCCTCTGCAATTGGATCCTTGACTTCCTCATTCAAAGACTACAGACTGTTCGTATTGGTGGAAATGTGTCAGCCTCGATAACAATCACCACGGGAGCACCTCAAGGCTGTGTGCTCATCCCCTGCTGTACTCACTCTATACTCATGACTGCGTAGCGGTCATAGTGCGAACTCCATCATCAAGTTCGCTGACGACACCACTGTTGTGGGACGTATCACTGATGGGGACGAGTCAGAGTATAGAAGTGAGATCGACCGACTGACAAAATGGGGCCAGCATAATAACCTGGCCCTCAACACCAGCAAAACCAAGGAACTGATTGTGGACTTTGTAAGGGGTAGGACGGGGACCCACAGTCCTGTTTATATCAACGGGTCGATGGTGGAGAGGGTCAAGAGCTTCAAATTCCTGGGCATGCATATTTCTGAAGATCTCTCCAGGACCGAGAACACTGATGCAATCATTAAGAAAGCACATCAGTGACTCTACTTCCTGAGAAGATTACGGAGAATCGGTATGTCAAGGAGGACTCTCTCTAACTTCTACAGGTGTACAGTAGAGTGCATGCTGACCTGTTGCATCATGGCTTGGTTCGGCAACTTGAGCGCCCAGGAGCAGAAAAGTAGTAAACACTGTCCAGTCCATCATCGGTTATCACCTCCCTACCATCGAGGGGATCTATCGTAGTCGCTGCCTCAAAAAGGCTGGCAGCATCATCAAGGACCCACACCATCCTGGCCACCATCAGGTAGAAGGTACCGGAGCCTGAAGACTGCAACATCCAGGTTCAGAAATAGCTACTCCCCCACAGCCATCGGGCCATTAAACTCAACTGAAACAAATCTCTGAACATTAATAAACCATTATCTGTTGATTTGCACTTCATGCTTATTTATTGATGTGTGTATATATTTATATAATGGTATATGGACATACTGATATGTTCTGTATTCATGCCTACTATATTCTGTTGTGCTTAAGCAAAGCACGAATTTCATTGTCCTATCTGGGACACATGACAATAAACTCTCTTGACTCTTGATGGGTATATTTAGTCTACATATTAGATATATATGTTATGAATATACCTCCTTTGAAAGTGACAAATCATTGTAATTGTAATGAATGATTGTACAATTCTTGGCATTTCTAAATCATAATGGATTATTATAGAATATATTAGACTAAACATGAAACTTAAAAAGCAGTAGCAACATCACTGTCAATTTTATTTTTAATTGCTATTCTCAAATTCAAAATTATTTTGCAATTGCAATTGATTATTTAATTATTCTGCCCAAGATAAAACTCTAGTTAATTCATTTGTGTAACAATAAGTGATACTCGTGTCACGTTGCAAAAATACTGTCAATATTTTGTGCATATTGCGCATATTTTGTGTAATATTGTGTGCATAATATAGTATTCTAACATATAATTGCATTCATTTTTAAATCCTTGTAATTATGAAAAATTCACATTAATTTACTGCTGAACAACCACTTTGGACTTTCTTTTATAATCAATTACATGAGTTTAAAAAAGGAGGCAGGGAAAGCTCACATAGTCCCTCAAATTTGCTCTAGCATTCAATGATCACTGCTGAACCTTAAATTCAACTCCATTTCCTAATCTAATCCCCACATTCCTTGTTTCTTCCACAGTCCAAAACATCTATCAATCTCAGGCTTGAAGTACAATCTCAGTTTTGGAAAATTCCAAAGATTCATAACCCTCATTATTAGAGTCCTAAATAACAAACTATTTTTCCTGAGACAATGTTTCAGCAGAGGCATTAATCTTTCATCTCGGTTATGACAGTTTATCAGATCCTTACATACATCAATAAGGTCACCTTTCAATCTCTAACTTCTAGAGAGTACACACATATTCCGCAACAGAAAACTATATCATCCCAGCAGTTAATCTAGCGAAACTTTGCTGCAGTGGCTGTAAGGCAAATCCATCCTTCCTATGGCACGAATACACTAACCTGTAAACAATAGCCATGGTGTAGTCTCACCTGTACCCAATACACTGCTGCACAACCTCTTTGGTACTTTTTACCCATTTGCAATAAAGTCCACATGTGACTTACCATGTGCATTGCCTTCATATTAACTTTCTACACTTCATATTAACTTTCTCCATTTCATGTATAAGGACACTAAAATGATTCTGGTCGCCAATAATTAATAGTTCTTCATCAAAATAAAATTAGATTTCTTTCTGTTATTCCCAACAAACTGAGTAGTCTCATTATATCTACGATTTCTGATGTTGTATTTCTACTTAATGTTCCTTTGTGTACTTCTTACAATTTAATTTCCCACCTAGCCTTTTTCAGACAAACATAACAAAATTAGCAATGTAAATATGTCACCAAAGGGAAACTAAAATAATTGTCTGTCCATAACAGACTTCCACACAAATATAATTTGTTTTTTCATACCCTCTAAATTCCATTCTTTAACTAATCCTTCGTCTATGTTAATGTGTCAGCCCATATCTATAATTGAAGGAAATTTTATAATATTATTCAATTTTTGAATGTACACAAACACAATGAATATGTGAACTGGATAAATTATATGTTTTGACAAATTTCATGTTTTTTTACGTATTGTTATTCAATCTGAAAGTAAAACAGTTATCATTAGCTGTACTGCAAGATATTGATTTATTTTAATTTTATTAGATCATTGCAAACCTGCTCATTTAAAGTTCTCTTAATGAAAAGAAGTAAAATTGCCTCTCAAAGTCAGTAAATTCCTGTAGGTAAAGACAACTATGCAGGATCAATTATTAAACCAACTCAATGCATATTTGTCATTCTATCTTGTATAAATAATGGCAACATTATAATAAAATGCATTAAAATATTCATCTTTAATGTTGCCTTGCTATGTAATGCCTATCAGGTTTATTATATAAATTGACTTCCCAAATCAAATCAGATTTAAAAAATATTTTCTCTTTTAAGCATCAGTATCAGTAATGTGAGGTCTGTTTGCAAATGCCACTGACCCCTGCTCTTTGCCCATGGAAAGCTACCAACCATGGAGCCAGGATCTTTGTTGAGGTGGAGACTGGGACTTGGGGGAGGGGTGGAGAGGAAAGGTCAGTTGCATGAGGGCTGCAACTTTGTTGACATCTTAAGATTTTCTATAAAAAAGGTTAATATGAATCCAGTTTTGAAAAGCATTTTCTTATTTGGCTTATACTGTAATATTTGAAAAAGAAGCCCTGTACATTTAAACATGACCATGCAGCAAGGAATGGTTTGATATCTGAAAATTGTTAATATATTCTTCATTTCCTAAACTGCAAAAAATCGGACTTGCTTTCAGAAGTTCCAGAAGATTCACACTTTAAAGAAAATCACATTTTAATTGTCCACAAATTATCTTTCGTTGTTTTTAGTTCAGTAAATCAAATAGTTTAAATAATTACATATATTGATATTGAGAACATCATATCTGAAACTTGTGCAGGATTTGATGGCAATGCTACAAATATAATTTTTCATTAAAACACAATCAGATGCATGCCATATTTCATTAGATATATATATTAATTCTTCATCTAATAACATTTATAAATTCAATATAAAGAAATGTATATTTCACACAATGACTATGACCACAAAGTTTATCTCAATGTTGGCACAATTTTGAACTACAGTAAATAATTTGACTATTACAGATTTGCCTGTCCTTTCAGAAATAATAATTGATTGATTTCTCACAGATATCCAGAAACTTCAAAACAATATGTCAAATGCTTCTTTGTGATTACACAAATGAAAAACCTTTACTGTTTTTGTATTTTTTAAATCATTTCCATAGACTTGTACCTCTTAGTTCTCGAGTTTTTGGATTTCATTGTTGTTATAAACTATAAACAGGAAATCTGGACCTAAGACTTACCGAAAAGAAAACTTCAACATGCTGCCTCACCCGCTGAGTTTCTCCAGAATCTTTGTCTACCTTAAGAAGGAAGGTCTAGATTAAGTTGATCGCTGGATGCGGTTATTTTGACCATCGGTAACGAAGGGCCACACTGGAATTTTGGTGCTGATTTAAACATATTAAGCACACACACACACACACACACACATATATATAAATCATCATGACACAAGAATGAGTAAGTAATCTTTGATGTTTATTTTCCGGAGAAACAAACCGATTCACGTTTCCGGGACGGATCTAGTTCTCGGTTTTCAATGCAGGTATTGATGTTTTACCCCGCTGTGGCCCCACTTGATTAGTACAGTTTGGCCTCAATACTTTTAGATCTGAATGTTCGCGAAAAACGGGTAATGAACTGCGAGGAGCCCAAGTTTAGTAAACACGTTCAAACTTTCTTCCAGCCAATTTTTTGAAGAAATATATATATAATGACTGGTATACAGAAACGTAGTCTATTTCCTTTTAAGTATTCTGGGTAAAAGAGGTATTTTATGACAGATTCTTTGAACGTGTTGTTGTGGAGAAAGTAAGCGTGGTGTCCGCGGGCTTCGTTCTGTCTTTTTTGTTACCGATTGCTTGTGTTGTGTTTTAACCGGTCACTTTCACATCACTTTCGGGGGCAAGGGAGCAAAATCTCCCTCAAGGACTCCGAGTCGTAGCTGGCAATGTGGACAAGGACAACATAAACTAGTAGCAGGATGTGCGAGCCCCGCACACCGTCAATGTTGTTACTTTTGATTGTTCGCAAGTTCACCATCAAGGCTGATTGCATGACCTCCTGAATTCCAACACTTTGGGAGCGTCTAAAACAGCCAAGGTCGGAATCCAGAGGGACACTTGCCAAGTTTGTGACTTCTTTAAATATTCCAAGACTTAAGTGGGCTGAACCGTTAACATATCGGGATCCAGGAAGCTGAACTGGATTTTTACATGTTTTTTTTAACGAGGAGAAAGTGTGTCGGTGGTTGGTAGCGAGGAGAGGAGGTGGAGGAGGAGGGGAGGGGGTGGGGTGGTGGAAGGAAGCTTATCTTCCGTTGTGTAGTCTTATGTTTCTTTTTTCTTTCGTCGGCTGGAACTTGACAGTGGGAAACGAAAAGTTCACTGAGCTGAGAGACAGAGAGAATGTGAGTGATTCGGGAAGAGAAAAGGCCGGGCGGCTCTCGCCTTTGTTGTTCAAAGGAATGCGGAAATGTTGATGTTGTGTGTCAACTGCTGAAGGGGGGGGGTCACATTCAGGCGTCGTGGGAAAGAAAAGACAGAACCCTTGCTCTCCCCTCTCTCCCTCTCTCTCTCTCTCTCTCTCTTTCTCTCAGGCAAGGGCTGTGGCGGAGGGAGCGAAATCCTCGCATAAAAGAGAAAGGAGGCAAGGGATTAGGGTGGAGATTGGATAGAAATTGTCCACCCAGGCTCCATACATGCTGACCGGCAAAGAGAACCAAACATTTGGCTAACAAGTTTTGTACTCTCCAGGCCTGGCATTTGCTTCTCTTTTGCACCATCTACCCCAACCATCCCCCTCCCCTCCTTCCGCACTACCACCACCCGACATGTCCTCATTCACACGCTGGGGATTGCTGAGCATCTACCTGTGTGGCCCAGTCTGCCGCTTGCCGCACGCTGGGCTGCCGGCTGGGCTTTGAACGGACATTAAATAAGTGCAGACTTCTTCAGCCTGGCGTATTTTATCAAGAGAAGCCGCGTACAGCTCTGTGTGTGCGTGCATGGGTCAGGTGAAGGGTCCCGATTAAGTAAGTCTGCAATCTTTAAGATGATGTTGCTCCTTTAAAGCTGCATGGTTTTTGGAAAGTTGAGATCGCGAGTCTCGGCTAGATTGCTCCCGGTGCCAAATGTGCTGGAGCGGCCGACGTTTACTGAACGGACTCCTGGTTTCCCAGAATTTCCTTTCCTCTCGAGTCTTGCAAACAGCAATTCCCTAGCCCCGGCCCCCAACTGGTGCCATTTAGCAGCCGGATGTATTTCCCACTGACAGGTCTGTGTACACCACCCCTTGTGCGGGATGCCCCGGGTTACATTTAAAACTGGGATTGGAGGCGGTCGCGCTTTCTGCCTCCAGGGCAGCGTGCTCACAGGAGGGTTTCTCCCCCCCAATGCAAATGCAAGTGACTTTACAGCCCCCACGCCCCCCTCCCCTTCTCTCTCTCGCACAAAAAAAAATCCCCTCCCACACTTGACCCCCACTCTCCCCATTTAATTTTATGTAATGAACCGGATTTGATAAGGGAACTCAAGATAAAGGAACCAATAGGAGATAGTGATCACAACATGATGATATCAGCCATGATTGAATGGCGGAGTAGGCTTGATGGGCCGAATGGCCTAATGCTACTCCTATCACTTATGACCTTACCACACGGTCCCCCCACTCTCCCCTTTACATGATCCCCCCCCCCCCCCCACTCTCCCCATTATCACACGATGCCCGCTCCCCTTCCATACTTGACCCACACCTTCCCATTACCCCATGAACCACACCCACTCTTGAACTCCATTCTCCCCATTGCCACACTCCCCATTCCCACACTCCCTATTCCCACACGACCCAAGGTGTTTCAAGGGGTGTGGGTGGGTGGATATGGGTGTTGGTGTTGCATGCAAAGTGCATGCCTTTCTATGGGCAGGCGGGCGGGCGGGCGGGCGGCTGCAGCCTCGCCGCTCGGTGCTGTCGACAGCACGTGCGGGGGGCGCGCGTTGTGCGCGTGCCCGCCGGTGCCGCTCTCGCTCGTCCGTCGCCCGCGCGCGCGCATTTCCGCGCCCCCGCCGCCGCCGCCGCCGCCGCTGCTGCTCCTACATGTTCTGCTGCGCGATCTCAGCTTTGCAAGCGTCGCTGCACAACTTTCCATGGTACACTCTTCCTCCCCACAGTAAACTCGCTTCAATTTCTGTCAGCCCCAGCCCCGTCCTAATCCTTACCCTAGTCCTTTATGAACAACTAACCGCACAATCTCGTTATCATCGCAACTGAGCATTCTGTTGAAATGTATTTTATTTTAAATATATATAAATGCTTTGCTTTCCAGATGTGATCGGCCCGGATAACCTCCCTGGTTGTTTCCGTCTCTGTGTGTGTCAGACATCGAAGGGGCTCCGCGGTTTGCACCATGGACGCTAAAGAGGGCAGTTTCTCGGAGCGCTATGAGCCGGTGGCCGAGATCGGGGAAGGGGCGTACGGCAAGGTTTACAAGGCCAGGGACAGGAACAACGAAGGTCGCTTCGTCGCACTTAAAAAAGTGCGAGTCCAGACCGGTGAAGAGGGGATGCCCCTCTCCACCATCCGGGAGGTGGCCGTGCTGCGGCAACTTGAGTCCTTCGAGCATCCCAACGTGGTCAGGTGAGGGGAACGGCAGCTGCTGGGGACTGGGGCAACCTCTCTCACTTAAACACATCCCTTCTCCCCCAGTTACAGTCATGGAACAATTGACCCCTCTCTCTTCTCCCAAACAATTAACATGTTGCTGGCAAACGGAGGGAGACGAAATCAAAGCGTTATCCTACAACCCATCTGTGGAAAGTGAATGTCAAAGTATCCCCCACTCCCTAACCTGATATTGGGCAAATATGTATGCAGGTAAATGCCAAGATTGGACATTTGTTTCCATCGTAATTGTAATTAAAGGTCAAATCCGAAGTTTGGAAGTTGTCAATGCTGGTGTTAAACTAGCTGTTTGGGACGGCACGTCAGGTGCGAAAACATATCCAGAGAGACGCGGCACATCCACTGCGGCAGGCGGCACCGCCGCCCCACGCATTGAAATAGCATGAAAGTAACTATTACGAAGCGTGAAAGCACCTTCTTCCTAGTCAAGAGAGAAATGTCTTATTCTATATATTTGTCCCAGCAATGGTTTAGGGAGTGGGGCGCTCTGTATTCAATTTCCAGGTGAACATCATAAAAATAACACTTCACCATATGGTCAAGTGGAAGAATCTCTCCAGGCTGCATATCTTAAATTAATTCACAGGGAAACAAAAACGATGAATGGTTTGTACATTCCTATTTTTTGTGAATTTTTTACCAAATAATACTATAATACTTCACTAAAGAATTTATGTGGAACATTATATTTTGGGATAAAATTGTGTAACATTTCATAATGCATTTCATTCTGCACCACGGGGCTATTCGTTTCTCACCACCTACGAACAAATACAATTTTTAACTTATTTAGAAGGTAAAAAAATTTCACAGCCCTACCGCGTCATTTCAGCAAGAATGAGCGTCGGTGAAACATAAAACTGATATATTGTGACACGGTGAAAGTTTTGTGCAAATTAGGTGAAACTGTAGCAAGTTTCTGACAATCAAATCAGAGTCATCTCTCTGCAAACTAATCGTCATTAAAGTTCTAGTTTGCAACAGGTTTAAGAGAGTAAGAATAGTAGATGGTGGGTGGGGGACGGCCGTGCAGAGAGGATTTAAAGGACAGTTGGAAACTCCAGCTCTGGGGGTTGTTGTAGTTCTCGCGTCATTAGCGCGAGAAGTGAGCGGGAAGGCGCCGCTTCTCCCTTTCCCGTCCGCGTTGTTTCGGTTGTTTCTGCTGCGTCCGCGCTGTTGCTAAAGCGTCCCGTTGTCAATTTCACTCTTCGCATCTCTCCAGCGTTCACATTTCCACCAATGCCAAGTTTCACGTTTACCACCCTCACGCAAAGAACGGATACACAAATGAATAAATTGCAAAATGATATAATTCATATTAACTGCTTTTGCTATTTAGGGAATTTCCCTGAACGTCCTAATTTTTTGTGACTCTTCTGAGTTGAGTGTACTTTTTCACAGCAGCCTTTTATTGGAAACACCATGCGTGTTCACGGATGACTGGTAACATTTATTTTTCCCTTTAATTCTTACTGTAAGGGAGAACTTCAACTGGCGTCTTTTCCCCTCGTTTAATGTAATTTGCATACAGCTGCAGAAAGCCTCTTACCTTTTGAATGCACATTTGGATTTTAATTTGATTGTATAAACCACATAGAATGAATGTTTTCATTTTCACTTGGCAGTGTGAGTTTCCAACATGATTGCAGAACATTTTGGGGCAGGCCAATAAACGAGACATCTGATTTCCCCATATGCCTTCTTTGTAATGTCCCAATTCATTGCAACTGTCAAGTCCCTTGTTTAGTCATCATTTATTCTGAGTTTCAAAGAGTACTTCCTTTCTCACTTTTTGTTGTTATTTCTCCGTCAGAAAACCGACGAGTTAACACTAAATACTGATTGTTCTGCAATTTTCAGATTTGACTTTTGCACGACCAAAGCAGAAGTTAATTCCTGAACATTTACAGTGTCCACGGCCCCAATGATTAGGCAGGAGAAACTGGTATTTATTTATAAATGTTAAAATATTGTTAGGATAACTACTGGTATATGGGATTAGAATAGTTGGGTACTTGATAGTTGCTTGTGGGCATGGTGGGACAAAGGGTTTGTTTCTGTGCCCTATGACTAGCTAACTTTGCAGTTATTTTTCAAATTTGTTAATCAGATTCATAAAGCCATCCGCAAATGGTTAGGTTTTGGTTTAGTATTGAATCCTAAAGTGCAACACTCCCTTGCTATTGTATTGATGTTTAATGCACAACTTTCTGACAGAGCGATTATGGTATTTGGGCTCCAGTTGACATATCCCTTGATATGAGAGCTCCAAAGGATTTCAATGTTGAGTTTTTGTACCAATTGAATGTAGGTAAGTTAGCATGGTGAGCCTGAGAAAGTTGATGATTATACTCTATTCCAATAAAAGTCACTTGCTGAACTGCCAGGTATTGTGTCCATGTTAGTTGTTTTGCCATTGTGGAATGTAATTAGCTGATGTTTCATTTGGACCACAAGCAATTTGACACAGAAGATAAATAGTTGGCTGGTGTTAATTTATTAGAGATAAAAAGCACAAAAAACCGGAATTGGTTGGTAACTTGATATAGAAGCAGATAATGTCAAATGGTTACAAGAAACTCAACAACACTTGTAAAGAGTAAATGCATTTATTGCTTTGGTTTTACTTTCTCAGACCCCTGAGAATGAATCTGCATTTGAAATGTGAATTTACTTTTTCTTCCTTGATGCTGGTAAACCTTCTCTATATTTCTATCATTTTATAATCGCAACACATGCATTGTAACCGTGTGTTTATGGAACAAATTTGATAATTTCACTCGTATGCAGTGATACCTGAATAAAAATGGGGGATGATTATTGCTGTATAATAGAGGGCATTGAACAAGGAATGACAATACTAGCCTGGAATGCTGAATTGGATGTCAAAAATTCCACACTTATCCAACTGAGCACCCTAAATAAATCTTTATAAGCTGCACCATGATAGATGTTTTACAACAATGTTTTCCTGCCTTCCAAAAACAGTTTGCTTTTAACTTGACTAAATAACCTAAAGTGCTTCATGAAGGTGAATGCAGAAAAGTTCATGGAATACCAAAGAAGTATTTAGATGTGGTAATAGACAAAGTTAGGAAAACCTTGAGTTTTAAAGGAAATCTTCAAACTGTAGAAATAGATTGGGTAGTTCAGAGAGGGCCTACTATAACATGTTGCCCAAGGATGGCATGTAGGGAGAAAAAGGTACTAGAAATTGAATGCTGGTGTAATCATTTTTAACATATTTTGCAAACTATTCTACTTAACACAAGTAGCATCATTGAACATTTCTTCTAGCCCTTAAGGTTGCACATCAGTGCCTTAATCAGTGAATTATGAGCACAGCTCCTTTATTAATATGGATTATTTTCAAAATAACTGAAATTATTGTCTGAACAAAATACAGTGCATTCAGAAAGTATTCAGACCACTTCACCTTTTCCACGTTTTGTTACATTACAGCCTTATTTTAAAATAAATTAAATTCTTTTTTTTTAATCATCAATCTACACACAATACCCCAGAATGAATAAGTGAAAACAAGTGTTTAGAAATTGTTGCAAAGTAATTAAAATAAATAACTGAAATATCACATTGACATAAGTATTCAGACCCTTTGCTATGACACTCAAAATTGAGATGAGGTTCATCCTGTTGCCATTGATTATCTTTGAGATGTTTCTACAACTTGATTGGACTCCACCCGTGGTAAATTAAATTGATTTTACATGATTTGGAAAGGCACACACCTGTCTATATAAGGTCCCACAGTTGACAATGCATGTCAGAGCAAAAACCAAGCAATGAAGACGAAGGAATTGTCCGTAGACCTCAGAGATAGGATTATATCAAGTCACAGATTTGGGGAAGGATATAAAACAACATTGCAGTCTTGAAGTTCACAGTGGCCTCCGTCATTATTAAATGGAAGAACTTTGGAACCACCAGGACTCTTTATAGAGCTGGCCGGCCAGGCCAAACTGAGCAATCGGGAAAGAAGGGCCTTGGTCAGGGAGGTGACCAAGATCCCGATGGTCACTCTGACAGTGCTCCAGAGTTCCTCTGTGGAGATGGGAGAACCTTCCCGAAGGACAACTACATCTGCAGCACTCCACCAATCAGGCCTATATGATAGAGTGGCCAGACGGAAGCCACTCCTCAGTAAAAGGCACATGACAGCCCGCTTGGAGTTGCCAAAAGTCATGGGAAACAAGATTCCTGGTCTGATGAAACCAAGATTGAACGTTTTGGCCTGAATGCCAAGCGTCACGTCTGGAGGAAACCAGGCACCACTCATCATCTGGCCAATATCATACCCACGGTGAAGCATGGTGGTGGCAGCAACATACTGTTGGGATGTTTTTCAGTGGCAGGAACTGGGAGACAAGTCAGGGTGGAGGGAAAGATGAACGGAGTAAAGTACAGTGATCCTCGATGAAAACCGGCTCCAGAGCATTCTAGACCTCAGACTGGGGTGGAGGTTCACCTTACAACAGGACAACCACCCTAAGCACACAGCCAAGACAACGCAGGAGTGGCTTCATGACAAGTCTGTGAATATCCTTGAGTGGCCCAGCCAGAGCCTGGACTCGAACCCGAACAAATATCTCTGGAAGGACCTGAAAATAGCTGTGCATCAATGCTCCCCATCCAACCTGACAGAGCGTGAGAGGATCTGCAGAGAAGAATGGGAAAAATTACCCAAATACAGGTGTGCCAAGCTTATAGCATCATACCCAAGAAGACTTGAGGCTGCAATCGCTGCCAAAGGTGCCTCAACAAAGTACTGAGTAATGGGTCTGAATACTTCTTGGGTATGATGTTAATGTGATATTAGTTATTTATTTTTAATTTGAAAAAAATTCTATACACCTGTTTTCGCTTTTTTATTATGGGGTATTGTGTGTCGATTGATGATAAAAAAAATAATTTAATCCATTTTTGAATAAGGCTGCAACGTAACAAAATGTGGAAAAAGTGAAGGGGTCTGAATACTTTCTGAATGCACTGTAGATAGATTACTTATAATGGCAAAAAAGAGATCTGTCATAGTAAATTATCCTATTAAAAGATAATTGTGTATAATGCACAATTGAGATATAGTAAAGTATATTTTAACATTAATAGAAGAAGTAAATTCCGTTTAATATTTTGGCTAGAAATTAATGGGAGATCTCTGAATCCAGTTTCCTCGTGTAGTTTTTAATGGCTTTAAACTGTTGAACAGAGACTGAGTTTCTACAGTTATTGCGCTATGTATCATAATTTTATATGCAGAAATGAAATATATGGCACATAGTAAATCTGCTACATGTTGAATATGTCAATTTATTCTGATACTTACAGGTACCTTAACCTTTAATATGGAATAATTTCATAAACATAGAATGCCATGAAAAAGTAAGCTAACAGACGAGTGTTAATTATTGTTACAGGTCAAAGACTCTTGAAGAGTTCTAGGTGACATAATTCATAATTCATTTAGCAAATATATTCAGCTATTTAATAATAGTGGGTATTGAAAGATACTTTGGTCTGATATATACTTCTAATTTTGTTTTATGTCTATTTAGTTTGTGATTGAGATTAACATTGTTTACATTCAACATAAATCCAAGCACACTATTTATATTGGTTAAAATGGAAACCACAGCTTATTTTCTTTGAGTTATTAAAACCATAAGCTGAATCATTCTTATATCACAACCTGGTAAAATTCATCCATGTTCAGAATAGCTTAACACATTTAAAATACTTTAACATTGCATGTAAGCTATTGCCATGCTTGCCAAAATGCCAGAAATTTTATTGTAAGTATCCCTCAGCTGCCTTCAATACAATGCTCACTTTACGACCCGCCCGTTCATTTTAGACATTTCACTCTGCATAGATGCCATCTCTATGCTGACCTATCCCTATTGCCAGGCTCTGAGCTGGTATCTCATGTCCCTCAGCACCTCAGGAAGGAGGGCAAAAGTTAGAGGTACATGCTTTTGCCATAAATCGGAAGATAGTGAGGGGGTGGGGGTAGGAAGTGTGGGGGTGGTAGTGTGATGCAAGAAGGTTGGGCAGGTATGAGCCTTCACCACAGCTGGCCAAGATTTCAAGCAATGGCTGCTGCGGTAATGGTGAGTGTTGTGTCCTCCATTCTGGGAAGTTCATGCAGCTGGGCCCATTTACCCATCATCCAGCTATTACTTTCTCCACAGATACACTATCTTTTGAACAAGAGAAGTAAAAGTGAGTCAGTATGAGGCAATGCAAATGATTTTCCCATCACCAATGAAATAGTTGGTGATCTCGACTGTCTATTCCAGTAAACAAATTAGCCACATTATTGAATTTTAGCTCTTACCCCACTTCCCCCCCCCCCCCAATTTTGGTTTGCCACATTACTGAATCGTGGCTAAAATCGTTTTAAATTATTTTATATGTATACACTTGTTCAATTTTTTAAATGAAATATTCTGGAAGAAACCATTGTACAAACCATCAATCCACCAGCTTACACCTTGCTGCTCCAGCAGTATACAAACCTGTGGCCTCTACCACCAATAAGGAAGAGAGCAGCAGGTGCAGGGGAACTTTAACAACAGCGGATTCTCTTCCAAGTCACACACCATTCTGGACTGGAAATATATTGTCTTTCCTTCATTTTTGCTGGTCTGTACCTTGGAATATTCTCTTGAATAGCCGCAAGGTATGCCTTCACCAGAAGTGCTGCTGCCACTCAAGATGGCAACTCATTTGTGCCTACTTGAGGGCAATTAGATTTGGGCAATAAATTCTGTCCATATCGCATAAGATTATTTTTTTTTAATTTTGTGAAAGAAGTCCCAGCCTGCCTAACTTCTCCCTATAACTCACTCTCTCGAGTCCTGGCAAAATCCTGGTAATTCTAACTGCACTGCTTCCACCTTAGTGACACCTATCCTGTAACAGAAATTTGAATCATAGTACTTTGAGCTGCCTTTCATCTTCTACAGAATTACCTGTATATGTTACTTTGTTATTAGAATTTGTTGAGTATGCTATGGTTTCAAATTCCATTAAATACAAATTATTACAGGTGCACAACCTTTTATCCGAAAGCCTTGGGACCAGACACTTGTCGGATTTCGGAATTTTTCGGATTTCCGAATGGAAGATTTTTAGCGTAGATTAGGTAGGTAGCGCGGGCGGCTTGAAAAGTCTGGAGCGGCTGCCTCCTCCCCGGAGACCGGGGAATCATTGCATAAATGTTAGTCAGTTAGTTTGGAGGGATTTTATGTGGTGGGGGGGGGTGAAGGGGGGAAACTTTAATTCTTAGTCCCCTACCTGGTCAGAGAGGCGGGGAGCGGGCAATGCCTTACCGGGTCGCCGTGCAGTAAGCTACGGAGTGCTGTGGCCGCTGACTCCCAACATGGGGGCTGGGGGCTGCGGGCGTCCGGCCGCGGTTGGAGCTCCGACCCCGGCAACTCTACCCCTGGCTGCGCGGCGCTCCAAATCCAGCGCGGCCCGCGGCCGGACGCCCGCAGCCCCAGCGCCGCGATGTTGGGAGTCGGCGGCGTCGCAGCGCTGGGATACCAGCGGAGAGCGGGCAATGCCTTACCAGGTCGCCGTGCTGTAAGCTCCGGAGCGCTGTGGCCGCCGACACACAACATGTCGGCGGCCACAGCGGTGCTGGGGCTGCGGGCGTCCGGCCGCGGGCCGCGCTGGATTTGGAGCGCCGCGCAGCCAGGGGTAGAGTTGCCGGGGTCGGAGCTATAACCGGCGCCGCCCGCGGCCGGACGCCCGCAGCCCCAGCTGGGAGTCGGCGGCCACAGCGCTCCGGAGCTTACTGCACGGCGACCCGGTAAGGCATTGACCGCTCCCCGCCCCTCCGACCAGGTAGGGGACTAAGAATTAAAGTTTCCCCCTTCACATAAAAGCCCTCCAAACTAACTGACTAACATTTAAGCAATGATTTACAGATGTTTAAGGGTCTACCCGGTCTCCGGGGTGGAGGCAGCCGCTACAGTAGTACAGACCTGGGTTGACCGTGGGTCGTTTCGGGTCAAGTTTGGCGCCAAACGCGAGCTTTGGTGTGCAGACGACATCCTGGAAAAAATGGCCGGTTTTCGGAGTTTTTCGGTTTCCGGAACTCCGGATAAAAGATTGTGCACCTGTACACAGAAAACTCTAACTACTAAACATAGATTGCCAAAAGGTTCAGCTGATGCCACAAATATTAGGTAATATAAACCACTGTTTAAAATGCGACATGATAAAAAAAATAATTTAATCCATTTTTGAATAAGGCTGCAACGTAACAAAATGTGGAAAAAGTGAAGGGGTCTGAATACTTTCTGAATGCACTGTAGATAGATTACTTATAATGGCAAAAAAGAGATCTGTCATAGTAAATTATCCTATTAAAAGATAATTGTGTATAATGCACAATTGAGATATAGTAAAGTATATTTTAACATTAATAGAAGAAGTAAATTCCGTTTAATATTTTGGCTAGAAATTAATGGGAGATCTCTGAATCCAGTTTCCTCGTGTAGTTTTTAATGGCTTCAAACTGTTGAACAGAGACCGAGTTTCTACAGTTATTGCGCTATGTTTCATAATTTTATATGCAGAAATGAAATATATGGCACATAGCAAATCTGCTACATGTTGAATATGTCAATTTATTCCGATACTTATAGGTACCTTAACCTTTAATATGGAATAATCATAGCAAAAGGATTTGAGTATAGGAGCAGGGAGGTTCTACTGCAGTTGTACAGGGTCTTGGTGAGACCACACCTGGAGTATTGCGTACAGTTTTGGTCTCCAAATCTGAGGAAGGACATTATTGCCATAGAGGGAGTGCAGAGAAGGTTCACCAGACTGATTCCTGGGATGTCAGGACTGTCTTATGAAGAAAGACTGGATAGACTTGGTTTATACTCTCTAGAATTTAGGAGATTGAGAGGGGATCTTATAGAAACTTACAAAATTCTTAAGGGGTTGGACAGGCTAGATGCAGGAAGATTGCTCCCGATGTTGGGGAAGTCCAGGACAAGGGGTCACAGCTTAAGGATAAGGGGGAAATCCTTTAAAACCGAGATGAGAAGAACTTTTTTCACACAGAGAGTGGTGAATCTCTGGAACTCCCTGCCACAGAGGGTAGTCGAGGCCAGTTCATTGGCTATATTTAAGAGGGAGTTAGATGTGGCCCTTGTGGCTAAGGGGATCAGAGGGTATGGAGAGAAGGCAGGTACGGGATACTGAGTTGGATGATCAGCCATGATCATATTGAATGGCGGTGCAGGCTCGAAGGGCCGAATGGCCTACTCCTGCACCTAATTTCTATGTTTCTATGTTTCTATGATGTTATATAGGTGAACCTACTTCCCGTATAGTCCTTAATTTCTGCAGTAAATATTGTATTGACATGGAGTTTGTTAAGGCAGTTTTGTTTTACGATGTTTCCATTTTGTTTATGGTAGATATTCTTGGTGATGTAGACATTTATTATTATCTGTGTGTGATGTATGAAAATATTGTTAACAAAAGAGTAACTCTGTGTTGCCAAAGAACATTAATCAGTTAGTCAGCTTGTTCCACAATTCGGCACTTTAATTACATTTATACATCTTGTTTCCATGTCCCTTGAAAAAATCTATCAAGTGTAATCTTGAATATTTTGGTTGATGTTTTGTCATGTTTTTATGAGGAATGAGTTCCAGATATATATCAAGTTTAGTGTGAAAAGGTTTCTGATCCTAAATGTCTACACTCCTAGGATTGAGATTCCATTCCTTTGTTTGGATTACTGTTGAAAGAAAACAGTTTTTCTACCTTTATTACAGATGCCTTGAAAACCAACTCAGTCTCTATGATCTTAATTTATTTAATGCTTTAAGTCCTGCTAACACTGAACCAGTATTGTTTTCCCTTCCAAAACCAATATGTATATCCTGAACTTTAATGTCCATTCCAGATCAGGATTGGCCAATGCTTATATTTCCTTACTTCATGGGATGCAAGTGTCAATGGTAAGGCATGTGTGCCAAACTAAGGGTATGAAAAATGAACTTGTTTGCTCGATGTGTCCAACATATACACTGAGTCTCCTTGATTACATGTGTAGGAAGGAACTGAAGATGCTGGTTTAAACCTTGATTACATGATACTTCTTCAAGTTATCAAAAGATCGTATTCAAGAGAGAGTTAGATATAGCTCTTAGGGCTAACATAATCAAGGGGTATGGGGAGAAAGCAGGAACGGGGTACTGATTTTGGTTGATCAGCCATGATTATATTGAATGGCAGTGCTGGCTCGAAGGGCAGAATGGCCTACTCCTGCAGCTATTTTCTATGTTTCTCTGTTTCTAATCTGTCAATCTGCCTCTGATAATGAATTCAAATAACAATCCTGCAACTCATATTAACAGGTTTACTTTTCCTTGTTGAAGCCAAATACTTTGAACCTCAGAATATGTTGGCCAGTGCATCTTAATTAAACTAAATTCCTCTATTTTGACTTTTATCTTCTCTTATTTGCCTTAGATTCCCTGCATGCACTTTCTCCTGACATATTCAGTATTTATTCAAACAATAAACCTTTATTTAAAGGATCAGCATTTCCTTTTACTGCTATATTTTTACTAAGTATTTATTTTTAAAATTGTGGTTCCCTCTGAAATCACGGCAATTTTTTTTCTATCCCTTTTATGTTTATGTTTGTCTTTATTTTCTATTTGCATCCCTTTGCATCTGTGAATAAATCTCCAAATCTACTGGGGTCATTATTTGTATTTCCTCAGATATCCTCAGGAAGGTCTACTGTGTCAAAAGCTTCAGCATCTTTCCTAGATTGGGTGAACCCTATCACCCAGTATTTGAATGGATGTTACAGTCTTCTGACATTTTAATCTTTCCATTTTACTATCTCCAGTGATAAAGGCTACTTTTTCATAATTCCATTGGGGTCAAGGAAAGGGCGTTTACGTCGCGGCCCTGTTTCCACGAATCTTTCCACCACGAAGCACAAGAAGTGACAAGACAGACACCATTGTATGCAGATGCTGAGAAGTGTGTTCAGCTCTGGCTGACCTTCTAATCTTGTGTGTGGACTCGATAAGAAGAAGAAGAAGAATTCTATCCAACTGAAGATTTTTTAATGTTGTATAAAACAGTACTTACAAATCCTTCTGATCTTCTGCAACAGTGTGTTTATGTATTTACAGTATAATTACTGCTGTTGTTCATTTAAACAAATGTACCTCTTGTATATTTATATTAAATTCCATTTCCTATTTGATAGTGGCTTAACAAAATTAGCAATATCACTTTAAGCTTCCTTTCATCTTCTACAGAAGTGTCTGTTACTTTGATATAATCTATAAACCAGCTTCATTTCTTCTATATATACATCAGAACATATAATTAAACACAGCAAAGAGATAGAGCCTCAGAAGTGGACCTTGCGTGATACCACAATCTACTTCCAATCGGCATGGTATAATATTATCCCATTTAACCACATCTTAAATTCAGTGGGCTTTTCTGCCTATATATCTTAATTTTGTATTTATTATTCTCCATGTCATGTACTTCCATGTGAAGTACAGCCACTACTTTCCACCATTTGATCTGTCTTTTGCCACCTCAAATATTTCTATTGAAGACAGTGAAACCTTTTGAAATCAATGATTTGTTACTTCTCCAACAAAATGCAATAGAAAATAAATAGATTTTTGACAATGACATTGGTCGTTGTGAAAGGGAAATTATTGTATGATGTATTTCCTCTACCAAATGCAATTATAGCTTGTGTATAGAGTGTGTACCCAGACCAGCTTGTAAAACCTAAAGCATCTTGCCTGAATTGCCTGAGGTCAGGTGAAATTGAGAGTTTAGCAATAAAATAATAAACTTTATTTTAAACAGCATGAAATATTGAAGTGAATCTGTGCAAGTGATATCAAATTATAGTTCATTTAAAATGACTGGCTACATTGTACTGGCTACTTGCTGTCGCAGACCACCTGTACTGTCTGATCAGGAGACACGTAGTGTTGAAGGAACTTATCTCCAAAATCCAAATCTGCCCACAATCACAATCAACAACTAGGAATCTGGTGGTGGTCCTGATGCCCACCCTAAATGCCAATGAAAGCTTTTATGAGCTGATTGCCGCTTTAAGTTCTTCAAGCTGTTTGGAAATATCTAAGATGATTAGAGATGCTTTTTTGAAAATAAAGCAATTCAGATAGACCTAAATAATTTTAAACTATAGTAATTATTTAATGGAGATGCAAAATATTGTAGATGCTGGAATCTTGAGCAAAACACAATGTTGGAGGAACTCAGCAGGTAAAGCAGTATAAGTGGAGAGAAATGGACAGTTGATGTTTCGGGTAGAGACCTTCGTCTGGACTGAAAGACTGGAGGGGGGATAGGCTGTATAAAGAGATGAAGGGGAGTGGTTACAGCTGGCATGATCAGCGGATAGGTGGATTCAGTGGAGGGGTGGATTGATGGATGGAGAAAGGTGGGAGAGAAAGTGATAGAGATAGTGACAGAGGCTGGGGTGTGATACAGTAGGTAGCGTTAACCAGGGTCATCAGATGGAATCTGATCGGAAAGGAAGGTGGAGGGTGAGACCAAATGCGACAGGTGGATGAGAAAAGGTTTCCAGAAATGAGAGATTTCAATGTCCATGCTTTCGGGATTGTAGACTACTGAGGTGGAATTATGAATAATTATGTAAGTTGTTTTAATTTTATTTATTGTTAAAGTATTAAGAATTTAAAACATAGTTTGTTTGTTGGCAAATAAACATAAATTACTTGTTAAATTTATCTTGTGTGATTAAAATTAAAATTGTCTGAAGAAGGGTCTCGACCAGAAACGTCACCTATTCCTTCGCTCCATAGATGCTACCTCACCCGCTGAGTTTCTCCAGCATTTTTATCTACCTTTGATTTTTCCAGCATCTGCAGTTCTTTCTTAAACATGTTAAATTTATCTTCTTCACATAAGAGGTTGTAGAAAAAATACTGGAAAACTGTAAGATCATTGATTCTTGGTACGGTAGGTTTGTGAAGTGAGTTAAAGCAGACTAGGTAGTATAGAGGTGATCTAATTGAAACATCCACATTTTAAAGAGGTGTAATGCACCAGCATCTGACTTTCATCACACATCTACCATCTGACCTCCTTCACACCTCTACTATCTGACCTCCAGGACACCTCTACCATCTGACCTCTGTCAGACGTCAACCATCTGACGCCCATCACATCTCTACCATCTGTATTTCAAACAGTCCGCATCGCATCTGATTCTTGGAGAGCGTATGGGCAGCAGTATTCTATGTAATTGATATCCAGATGTGAGAACAGTTGGGCCAATATCTTACTATAACTTGGTCATATGAGCATGTACATATTGTTAAAGAAATATCACATTATTAAATTAAATATCAGTTATTTTCCTTAGCTGAAATTAATCATCATAAATTCCTCGTGATTTTGGCATTTGCAACATTAGAAGATCGAAGTTACTTGAAATGCAATGTCATCACTTTTTATCATCCCAGCGATTTGCGCTGGTCACTTTGCACCCAAAGCTTTCTCCTGACCTTTCTTCCCCAATCTTGGTCACCTGTATACCTCAACTGAACCTAGTGTTTTATATCCCTCATTCATTCCTACTCTCACTCACATTCTGTTTGCCAATATTTGTCTTCCACTCGGTATTACCTGCAATCTTATCAAATACTTCATAATTTGCTACCATGAGCTCAGGTATTGAAAACAGATCATTTGAAACCACGCTCTTCATCCACTGGGTCAGGTGGAGGTTTGGACCTTTCTGATTCTAAAGCTTCATTCAACTATAGATCCCTGGACATAACATTCGAGCTTCCAACTTTGACCTAATTCCTGTCAGCTGTTTTCGACTACAACTTAAAATGCTTTAAAAAAATATTTGCTGTAAGAACACCTTCCATTATAGCTTACAACAAAGCCTGTCTCTTTGTCCACACTTTTGTTCTTCACCTAATTTGCCACTACTTGATAATCATATTTTTATGCTCTGAATTAGTCTTTAAGATTTAGTACTTTAGAACTGTGCTTCAAACATCATTGCTAAAACAGATACTTAGATTGTTACCTCATCACAATTGGTGGGAACTTGCAATGTACCAATTGATAATTCCATTTCACCACATTACTATAACGTCTTTACTTCAAAGTAATTCATAGGGTGTGGTGTTCTGAGATGGTCTGAGGTTGTGAAATGAGTATTTGTTGCACATGTAAAAGACTATGCCAAGGCAAACTATTGTTGCATGCAAATCTCATCTGACAAATATATCTCACCAGAATGGTTTACTGAAAATGGCTATGAGCCATCATTCATAGGTACTCTATTTGTAGAATCATGCTGTCTGGGTAATAAAATGCTGGACCATGACGTGCCATGCTCTAATCTGAAAAAGTAACTTATTTAGGGGAAACTATTTAGCTTGAAAGAATAGTTCAGAATAGCCTTTCCCGGTTCCTGATTTTGTCCAGAATAATTAGTTCACTTAATATCTTGATGTTAACTCCATTTCTTGTTTTAACAGTTTTAAAAACTGGAACCAGAAATGCTGTTCTGTCATTATTGGCTGATAGCATTTGTGTTTATTTGATAGGAATATTTAATGTTTAAATCAATATTTTACTGATAGACATTACTCTCAATTACATATGGATCTAAATGACTGCAGTAAATCTTATCTAATTCCCTTATCCAGTGACCAGGTTGCTATGTTCTGTAGAAAAGTGCTGTAATTGTCTCAGAGAGCAAGACAAACACCACTATCATTGTAAAATTCCATCACAGTGCCATCACTGATATACGTATATCAAGTACTGCAGATATTTTAGTTTAGTTTAGTTTATTATTGTTGCATGTACCGAGGTACAGTGAAAAGCTCTTCATTGCGTGCTATCCAGTCAATGAAAAGACTATACACGATTACAATGAAGCTGTCCACAGTGTACACATACAGGACGGTGACCAGCGTGAGATTGCTCCATGATTATTCTGGTGGCCTTGCAGAGGCAGCGTGAAGTGTAGATGGAGTCCATGAAAGGGAGGTTGGTTTGCGCGATGATCTGGGCAACGTCCACAACTCTCTGCAATTTCTTGCAGTCTTGGATGGAGCTGTTACCAAACTAATCTGTGAGGCATCCTGATAAAACATTTTCTTTGGCGCATCCGTTGAAGTTGATGAGAGTTGTTGGGGATATGCCAAACCTCCTAAGCCTTGTAAGGAAGTAGAGGCGTGGTGTGCTTTATTGGCCACAGCTTCGATGTGGCAGGTCCAGGACAAATTGAAGTTTTTATTGTAATTGCTGTTCAATTAAATACACGTTATGTGCTATTGATGGGATTGAAGACCTTAATGCAGCCTTAATGTTGATGTTTGTACAAGTTCTAAAAATATGCAGGTGAGATGCAATTTTAAAGTAGAATGTCTACCCCCTAGTATTGGAATGGAAGATGACAATCTATTCGTTGTGTTCTTTATTAATGTCAACAATTGAACATTTACAATTTCTAAGGGAGAATATTTATCTGTTCTGTTTGATGGAACTATAGTCTTGTGATTTAATATGAGCTTTTAATTTAATTGTTTTCTCTCCGTATCTGGATTAAGGATTCCTCGTGCAGCACTGTTAAATATAGGGCCAAGATGAACTGGTCCTTCTTTCTAGATGTATCAATCAATAAGTTGACATATTTACAAGGATGCTTATAAGATGTTATAGTTTTAAATCCCCACTGTGGGAATATTTGTCTTTTCCTCTGTGTCAATCTGCTAAACTAAACTCTGACGGTAGTTAGATACCACAACCTGGTATTTCTCACTTCTATTACTTCATGTTCAGCCAAGTAATTCTTCGTAAATGTTTTATGAAATAAAGATTGGACCTTTCTGAACCATCGGTTCTCCTAAGTCAGATTGACAATTTACAGTTGAACTCATTTGGGGCTATCATCTTGGGGCAGTACTTCTTCCTATCGGTGTCTGATTCTGATTATTTTTCTTAGTTTTCCTATATACTTAAACCAACTTGATTTTCACTTATCTGCCCTCCACACTCTTACATTAGAAGTCACCCACAATATTTTCTCTTGAAATATACTTGCACTAACATCTCTGAGCATTTGCTGGAGTACTATGTGTGGTTCAGGTCACTGCACTACAAGAAGGATTTGCAAGGCTGCTGTCAAGGGTTGGAATGCATTTATGAGGAAAGGCTGTCTAGTCTTGCTATGATTTATGTGGAACAAAGGTGACTAAGAGGAGGTTTAATTGGGGTGCATGAGCTTATAAGAGGCTTAGATAGGATAGCAATAGGACTATTTTGCCTTTAGCAGAAACTGGAAAGCATGATAACATTTTAAATGACAGTTGAAAGGATTCAGTTCTGTGTCTCCATATTGGTTACATCCTGTTCATAAGCCCAGTTTGTCACTGGGACTTTATGAGCCTTCTATTGTGGATGCAGTAGCTGGCCAGTTGTCATTATCAGTATTTAATATGCTGCTCCTGTTTCACCTTTAACATAAAAGTTTTCATTTGATAATCGCAACAGAGTATCTGGTTTGAACTATTGTACTTATTTGTGCAGCCACATAGGTGTCCTTATTTGTATCCTTGGTGCTACCATGGTCGACATTGCTGATTTGGGACTTAATATTGCAGTAGTGTCTTAAGAACAATATTGGGATAAAGGAACTGTTAAATAAAAGCTGATAGAATTCTGATCATCAATAAAATCATTATTTAAAGTGCTTACCTTGATATGTGTACAGTTGCACCTGCTTCTTGGGACATTGAATAGTTAGACTGATAAGTCTCCTGTAGTAGCCATTTAGCTTAACTCAATATGTTATAGTCTTGTCTAGTTACCTTTAATTTTATCTGCCTGTAATTATGTGGGTGGGATTTATACGTAGTCTGGGGCCTGGTTTGTGACTAGGATTATAGCACAGACTCCCAAGGAGTTTAGTTTAGTTTGATGCAGATCGTGGAAGAGACATCGTTTTTGACCATGCACGAGCATGACCACGAGTATGATTGAAATGTACTTATACAAGAAGAGGCTTTTATGAACAATCTTACTGCTTTGTACTTCAATAAATAAATTATTAATTGAGACTGTTTTGGAAGATTCATCTTTCGACAGCATTGAATGGCCCGTGGGTGCGTAAGATTACCTTCTGATCATGGTCATCAATAAAAGTGACTATTGAGGGCTAAACCCTTGAGACATCGTAGAGACTGTCATTAAATTTGGATTCAAAAACTACCTTACTACCAGGAGGTAGAAGATTGGTCCCATAGAAGAGGGACAGAAGCTTGGGCTGGATCTCTGTGAGAGATTACTGCCAGAAGAACTGGTTCCGTAGAACTGGAAATGAAGATTGGTTCCATAGAAGAGGAACTGAAGAAGCTAAATCTGTGCCAGAGATTGTAGCTTGACCTGGTTTAGAGCCTACCCGCCGGTAGGTTAATCGACACAGCCACTCGACTTATCTGGAGATTGAAAACTTCACTGATTGAACAATCGCGAGTGATGAACAGCTATTGTACTATGCTGTAAATTTGAAAGCTGGATCGCTTTAATTCGAACAGCTTCTTAACGAGATGCTGTGAACAGTTTGACTGATTTGTCGCATTTTAAAGTGATTAAAAAAGGGAAATGTAAAGTCTGTGAGATATACTCGAAGTTTAAGTTCTGCTAAAGCCTGCAGAAATAGCCACAGAAGCTTGTTTACGTGAAGATAAGCCAGCAAAAGGAAAGCCGTGACCTTGAAAATAATTGGATGTTTTCTGAAAGTCCAGTTTTGTTTTGGATATTTTTGGTGTTTATGGAACACTGAACCAGAATGAACGATTGTTATGGATTTATGCTCAACTATTGAACCACTATTGAATGTTTATCAGCTAGAAGACAGAAGCAGATTGAAAACCTTCCTGCTAGGCCAGGTGAAGGAACGCCACCAGAGGGAGCCATGGAATCTTCGACAGTTAAGCCAGGCGAAGAAGACCCACAAGGAAGAGCTGTGGAGCCAGAATTGGTAAGAGCTGGCAAGTGAATAGTCAAACGAACTGAAAAGGCCCATGTTGCATTTCAGGAGAAATGCCAGAAGGTTAGAGACAAATTAAGGAAGCAGATGGTTCAGTTAATTGAATTCCAGAAGAAACTAATGGAATCAGATGAGAATGTGAAGATAGTAGAGTCTAATTGGGGGCAACTATTCAGCCTCGGCAAAGAGGTTGGAGAAAAACAAAAAACACTGCTGGATTCACAGCTGCCTCAGGAAGAACTTGAAAGACAAACCCGGTGGTTTCAAGATTTGATGATTTTAGGGTTTCCGCTCGTGGAAGCTGAAGTTGAAATGGCTGCTCTCTTGCAACAAACTGCCGCCTTGGAGAAAAGATATGAGATTGAGGAATGAGAAGAACAGCTGGAGAGAGAGACTGAAGAACAAGAAAGGCAGTTGAAGAGAGGCGCTGAAAGGCAGCTAGGTAGACAGAAAGAGCAGCTGGAATTAGCCACAAAGTTGGCAGTTGCCAAGACAGAGGAGATGCTGGAAGGTTCAAGATGCGGCTCAGAAGAAGTGTTCCTTAACTCAAGAAGGAGCTGCTAAGCTGAAAACAACAGCTGAATCAAATCTACAGCCAGAGAATATCTCTCCTCATGACTCAGAACCTGCACGGAGCCAGTGGATGGCCAATAAAACTATATCTCAGCCACCGGGTGCTAGACCGAAGCAAATAACTTCGTAACAAACCACCAATTCAGTATCCTTTTCAGAGGCCTGATATACAGGCTTGAGCTGCCTATCAATCATTTGTACCCAGACATGGACAAACAACTAGCTCCTGACTAAGCTTACCCAAGACAGTACCCAGATGCCTGGTCATATACATCTGTGCCCAACCAGAGATCTTAAAATAAATTCTTTGAATTGGTGAGGAATCAAACGAAAATCAGCGAGCTCATAGCTCAACAAAATATCCTTTCCACCTATCTCCAAAGGAAATTCCTACATATGATGGTGATCCTATGCATTATGAATGGAATGAAAACTACTAATCTGGGAGATCGCTTAAACCTCCTTGAACAATACATAGGCGGACATGCAAAACAGCTTGTTAATCGTTGTCTACATTTGCCTGCAGAAGAGGGATATCTAAAGGCAAGGGAGTTGCTCAAAGAATATTTTGGTAATGAACAGAAGATTGCTAATGCTTACATGAAGAAGGCCTTTGCCTGGTCAGTTATCTAGGCGGAAGATGTGGAGGCATTGCACGAGTTTGCGATGTTTCTTAGAGGTTGTTGTAACTCAACCACATGGACGAATTGAAAGTTGTTGATAATATGCAGGCTATTATTCTTAAACTGCTCTTCCGACTTAGAGAAAAGTGGCGAGATAAGGCAGGCCAGATAAAAGAAGATCAATACCAAGAAGCCATGTTTCCTGATCTGGTGAATTTCATAGCCAGGGAAGTACAAAATATGTAATGTCTGCGCCATCGGAATATTCAAGATCCAAAACTAGCGAACGTCAAAAGTTCTACCTTTACTAAAACAAAAGGAAGACCAGGACCTAAGGGAAGTAGTTTTGCTACTGCTGTAATACCTGCAGAAACAAAAGGCGAAAGGAAAGGAGATGCATCTACTATTAAGCCAAAAGGGTTTTGTTTGTGATGTGATAGAGCTGGCCCATAATGTGATGTCTAAAATTCAAGAAGAAGGAATATAAAGAAAAGATGAACTTCTTAAAGGAGAAGGGGATCTGATTTAGATGTTTGAAGAAAGGACACATGGTTAAAGACTGCACGAGTCGTATGACTTGCGATAAATGTAAACAGGATCATCCTGGATTACTTCACACTGAACAGAAGAAGACGGAAAAGAAGCGGAGGACTTAGTACAGGAAGAAAAGCCAGCTACGAGTGATGCTGTCACCTCACCTCAGATAACTTCCCATATTGGGGCCGGGGTAGAAACCTCTATCTTCTCTATCTTCCCAGTACACGTAAGGAATAGCAAGACGAATACAGTGTTGTAAACATATGCATTTTTGGATCATGGAATTTCGGTTGCCTTTTGTACAGAAAGCTTGATGAGAAGGCTGGACATTACAGGAGAAAAGGTTAAGATTCTATTGCATACCATGAATGAAGTATGGAAATATCTAGCCTGGATGAAGACAATTTTATACAAATATCAGATGTGTTTACACATGAGACCATGCCTGTTGGTCATCAAAATATACCCAGACATGAGGACTTGAAACAATAGCCTTACTTGAAGGATGTCAAGATATCTAAAATAAATTCTGGTATCGACCTACTTATCTGAACGAAAGCTTTGAAGGCATTGGAACCTACACAGACTGTGAGGAGCCAAGGGGATGGACCGTTTGCTGTGAAAACCCTACTAGGATGGGTTATCTATGGCTCCTTGAGAAGGAACAACAGGAAAAGCAGGAACCAGAAGAACCACCCTGCCACTGCTGTCAATCAAATATCTACTGTTAAATTAGAAGAGCTGTTGATCAAGCAATACAATCATGATTTCAGTGAAAGTACCGGGAAGGAATTGGAAGAAATGTCCAGAGAAGAATCCAAGTTTGTGGATATTATGAACCACTCAGTAAAGATGATAGAAGCACACTATTGTCTAGACTTACCTTTCAAGCAAAAAAGCGTAAGTCTGCCAAATAATAGTCGCATGGCAGAGCACCAAACCCAGAATCTGAAACGCAAGTTTGGCAAGAATACAAAATTTAATGAGAAATATATATTTCCTGAAGGACATGATTGTCAATGATTATGCCGAAATGGTACCAATAGACCAGCTGAATCGGAGTGATGGAGAGCTTTGTTATACTCCGCAGAAAGGGACCTTGAGGGTGGTCTTTGACTGTGCTGCACTCAACTGTCAACTACTGCAGGGCGTGGACCTTACAAACTCACTAGGAGTTCTTATTAAATTCAGACAAGAACCAATTGCTTTGTTGGATGATATTAAAGCAATGTTTCATCAAGTCAAAGTATCAGAAAAGCATATTGACTACTTGCGATTTACTATGGTGGCCTGATGGTGATGCACAACAAGATCTCGTTGAATACTGGATGAAGGTACATCTCTTTGGAGCAGTGTCATCACCTAGTGCAAATTTTGCATTAAGAAAGACCGCAGAGGACAATAAAGCTCACTTTCCAGAAGAAGTGACAAACACTGTGAAGAACAATTTCTATGTGGATGATTGTTTAAAATCCATGTCTACGGAGCAGGAAACAATTGAGATGTTAAAACATCGAACTTCCCTCTGCAATAAGGGAGGATCCATGCTATCCAAGTGGATCAGCAACAGCTGTGCTGTATTGGGAACCATTCCACCAGATAACAAAGCCAAGGAGACCTGGGAGTTGGATTTGGACAAAAACAACCCTCCAATGGAAAGAGCACTGGGACTGCATTGGTGTGTCGAATCAGATGTGTTCAAGTTCAGAATCTCGATTCAAGAGCGATCATGTACAAGACTGGGCATCCTTTCTGTGATTGGATCCGTTTACGACCCCGCCAGCCAGGTTAATTTTGCAGGATCACTGCAAAATTAGAAATAGAAAATAAGAAAAAACTTGGATGGGATGAGAGTATAACGCAAACCTCTTCTCAGCGATGGACAGAATGGTTAATGCATCTTGACAAGATCTCGGAGTTTAAAGTGGACCGGTGTATGAAGCCTACAGACTTTGGTCAAATCAAATGTGCGCAGCAGCAGCACTTTTCAGACGAGAGTGAAAGTGGCTATGGTACTGTTTCATGATAATGATGAAGTACATTTTCCATTCTTCATGGGAAAGTCCAGAGTGGCACCATTGAAACAAATGACAATTCCCAGAATGGAACTTACTGCCGCAGTCTTAGCTGTTAAAGTTGACGTAATGCTGCAAAAAGAACTATCTTCTGGACTGATAGTACCACGGTGCTTAAATACTTCAATAATGAGAACAAACGTTTCTTGATATTTGTAGCAAACAGAATCTCTTTTGTAATGGGAGCTACTAATGTATCACAATGGAAATATGTTAACACAAACGAAAATCCTGCAGATGAAGCTTCTAGAGGAATAACAGCAGACCGCTTCTTAAGCAATAAGAGATGGATTAATGGACCAGAGCTTCTCTGTAAGCCAGACAGAGAATGGCCAAAGCTTGAGCTGGGATTTGATCCGGAAATTAAACAAAACATCACAGTGAACTTTATTGCTAAAGATTCATCAAACACAATAAATGACTTAATTACCTACTTTTCACCATGGAAGAAGTTGAAGACTGTGGTAGCCTGGTTTCTTAAACTAAGAACAATGCTTTTGCTGGTAGACAAAAATGCTGGAGAAACTCAGCGGGTGCAGCAGCATCTATGGAGCGAAGGAAATAGGCAACGTTTCGGGCAGCTTCAATCCAGATCCCTGGTGGGCCACGTAACTCGCAGCTCGTGGCTGTGCGTTAAATATTCTGCGCAGCTTGCCGCGATGAGCAGATGCATTGTGACGTTATCCAGCTCGCTTCAGCTGGTTAGATTTTAAAAGATGTCAGATTGGTGAACAATTTTGGTAAAAAACTCGGGAAATAATGAATCACATTTTCAGATGAGGCGATTTTCGACATCATGAGGTAAATCTCTACCGAATATGTAAAAATTTCACCATTAGCGCATCGGATTTTGGATGCATGTCTTGTGTCAGATTTGTAACCTTCAGCTATTTCCAACAGCTTTAGATCAAAGTAACCTTTTAATTTCTGCAAAAGTCTTTAAACAAGACATCTTTTGCATGGCATGGTGTGAGAAGAATTGTCAGCATGCGCTATACTTTTGGCTCAAACTCCATCAGGAATCCTTTTTCTTACTTACATATTGCATTGTTTTGGACTTCTGTGCTATTGACTTCAACCTCCAGGATATTGCTCAGCTCAGATAAAGAGCATTCTTTCAGTAATCAAGCTGAATTGGTCATACATGCTGGGACTCCTAATGCAGCTAAAAGAGGCAATCATGCTGTGACATGGTTACATTTGGTGCATCTCAGGTCCAGTAATAAAGCAACACTCCCATTCAGTATTAAAGCAACACTTTGCATTGATGCTCGCAGGAACCTTTGACAAGCAACATTCCTTGTGAAAATAAGTTGGGCTACTCCAAAATTGCTATAATTGGTATCGATAATTTTAAATTCCTTTAATATCCTTGTCGTCAATTTGTTAAATTTTCAATATACTGTTGAGATATAGCATATCCATTGAAAAGTTGTAAATGTTTTATATTGCCTGACTGTTCACTATCTATCTCTTTGTTAATGAAAACCTGTGGGTGATGGAAATCAGGAATAAAAGCAGAATATGCTGGAAACATTCAGAAGTCAGGCAGCATCAGTGGAAAGAGAAACGGATCAAGGACTTCAGAAATGGGAATGAGAATAAAGAAAATAATAGATAAACTGGAGTAAATCAGCGGGTAAGACAGCATCTCTGGAGAAACGGAATTGGTGACATTTCTGAAGAAATGTCTGAAGAAGGGTCTCGACCCGAAACGGCACCTATTCCTTTTCCCCAGGGATGCTGTCTGATCCGCTGAGTTACTCCAGCTTTCTGTGTCTATCTTCGATTTTATCCAGCACTGCAGTTCCTTCCTACACATAAAGAAAATGGTGTTGGGTGGGATTGATATGACAAAGGGAAAATCCTTAATAGGGTGAGGTTAATGGGGACGGTAAGAGAATGATAATGCATGCAAAGAAGTATAGCCAATATCTGAGCTGCAGGGCATGCCTGGCAAATCGGGCTATGCTGTGGGAGAGAGGAAAAATTCAGCCAATATCTCAGATGGGTGACCCAGCAGAAATGGCCAGTTTGGAAACAGTCAGAGAAAACAATTTCATTAAAGTTGTAGAATTCGATGTTGAGTTCAGAAGGCTACAACATACCCAGATGGATGCTCAATTTATGATGAGCCTCACTGCAACAATGCAGGAGGCCACTGACAGAAAAGTCCAAGTGGGATTGAAAGAGAATTGAAGTGACGGGCAATAGAGGTTCAGGATCACTCATATACAATGCAATTTGTCTGCAAAGCAATCAGTTAATCTGCTTTTGATTTTTCCAACATAGAGGAGACCTTGTTGTGTACTCTGAATACAGTGCAAGAGACTGGAAGAACTGCAAGAATAGTGTGAAGGGAAGAAGCAGAAATACATTCATTAATGTTGACTTTCAAAATTGAGAGAGCTAGAAAGCCAGAATGATGCCCAATGTTGAGTTTGCCACTGAATTGCACTGAAATTGCACAATTGCACTGAAATTGTGTAAACACACCTTTGTAGAATCAAGAGAGAGAATGTTTAAGGAGGTTCCCATTGTGTACAGTCTGCTTGTAGGAACATTACTTTCTCAAGGGAATCTTAGAAACGGCACAATGCACAACATGATTAAGCTGATTCATAGACTGTGCCCTTCCCCAAGACCAAGGAGTATGTTTTTTAATGCCGATCTGTTCATGCTAACCATTTCTACAACTGTAACTGAAGAAATAATCACTGGTCCCACAGATATGCATTGTTAGATTAAAAAACCCTTGGCGTTGACTACATAACATCTTTAGACCATTGGTAAATTTTCATAAGTCAAAAGCATCCGATCATTTCAATTTGCATATCAGTAAGATTAATTTTTTATTTATGCTCGTAAGTGTTGAATACTAAATGTAGTAAATATAAACCACACTAGTGCAACTTCTGATATTGAGTATCAGTTGATCTTAACGTTGTTGATTCAGCAATAAAGACCTTGGTTCAGAAAAAGGAGTTCATTTTTTTGTTATGTCCTGATGTTCCCTCTGATTTGGTCATCAGCTTTATGTCAGTGCATCTGGTTATTAAAAATGCTTTCATTTCAAGGTCTAGAATTTACAGATATCATGGAAAATGTAAGTGTTTGACTTGGTTTAGATTATTTCCTTTAAGAAGTCATACAAGATAAATCTGCTCTCTGGCCCATCATGCCCAAGCCAACGGTCAAGTACCCATCCATACTGATCTCATTTACGAGCCCTTGATCTATGGCCTTCCTGTCTTGGCAATTTAAATGCCCACCCAGATACTATTTAAATGTTGTGAGAGCACCTGCCAACATCACCTTCCCAAGCACTGTGTTCCAGATTGCAACCAACCACTAGTTAACGTTTAATTATCTGTTGATTATAATGAGCTTTTAATGTTTTCAAAAAAAAATTTCAGTCATTCTTAAATTTTAAAATCATAGCAACTTTCATATGTAAGGGGAACAATGTGTGTGTCATGCCTGCCCTTCCCACTTGGGAAGAGCAGGCATGACACACGCATTGGTTGGCTGCTCTTCCACTTGGGAAGAGCAGCGAACTAGTATCAACATTCCACTCCGCACAATATCACTTTGGACCATTTTCATGAATAGGGGCTTAAATGTACTCTGTGAGCCCCAGAAGACAAGTAAGAACCATCTGATTGCAGCTTGAGCCTTTGTTACCTGATCTTCCGAGCAAGGATCTTGATTGTTCAAAGTTTTCTTTATTGATTTTCTTGGTTCATCCTCATGTTCATCATAGTAGACCCCCCTCGGTCATGACTGACCATGGATGATGCATCCTAGTTGTTGGCTGCTTGCTCCAAACTGCGACTGGAGCAGCGTTGCTTGTGGCTGAAGAGACCAATGCGGGAGTGACAGTCTCTGTCGCAAAGGTCACATTTGTGTGTGGTCTCTGGTTTGTTGAAGTTGCTGCGCTCCTTTCTGCGTGCTCGCTTGTCTGCCGCTGCGTTCAACAGTTTCTCTTCCCCCATTTTGAGATGTTGGTTCAGGGTACCTCTCCACCTCGTGCGGTCAGCTGCAAGGCCCTCCCAGGACTCCACATCGAGGTTGAGCGCCTTCATATCTCTCTTGCAGACATCCTTGAAATGTAGCTGGGTGCGGCCGATGGTTCTCCTCCCATATGTCAGCTCTCCATAGAGGAAGTCTTTTGGAATACGGCCATCCTCCATGCGGTGGACACGGCCCAGCTACCGCAGTCTGCGCTGCCAGAGTAGAGTGTATACTGAGAAGGCCAGCGCGAGACAGGATCTCGGCGTTGGACACTCTGTCCTGCCAGGATATGCCCAGGATATGACAGATGCTTTTAAGATGGAAGGTGTTGAGTCTTCTCTCCTATCTGCCATATGTAGTCCATGTCTCACTGCCATACAGCAGCGTGCTGTTGACACAGGCATTGTAGACTACTGTCTTTGCTTTCACTGTTAGCTTTGGGTTGGTCCACACTCAAGTTGTGAGGCAAGCGAGAGTTGTAGCTGCCTTCCCGATCCTCTTATCAATCTCTGTGTCCAAGGAGAGGTTGTCGGTGATGGTGGAGCCGAGGTACGTGAACTGATGGACGGCATCTAGTTCATAGTCGTCGATGGTGATGACAGGCGGCGCCTCTATATCCTGCCCCAATGGTCAGCACGAAGTCCTTGCAAGCCCGATAGAAGCGGACCATCAGTGACTAGTTCCTGCCGGGTGTAGGACACAACTGCAGCGTCGTCGGCAAACAACATGTCTCTGATGAGAGCTTCATGTACTTTTGTCTTTACTCTGAGGCGGGTGAGGTTGAAGAACCTGCCATCTGATCTAGTACGCAGGTAGATCCCTTCTGTTGCAGAGCCGAAGGCATGTTTCAGGAGCAGAGCGAAGAAAATTCCAAAGAGCGTGGGAGCGAGGACGCAGCCTTGTTTGAGGTCACTGCGGATGTCGAAGGGCTCAGAGAAGCTGACATTAAACTGCACTGTCCCCTTTGTGTTGAGGTGGAAGGATTCTATCATGGTCTGCAGTTTTGGTGGGCAGCCGATCTTTGGCAGAGCCTTAAATAGGCCATCTCTGTTGACGATGCCGAACGCTTTGGTGAGGTCAATGAAACCAACATACAGGGGCATCCGCTGTTGTCCTGGAGCTGGTGAAGGGAGAAGACCATGTCTACTGATGCCCTTCCAGCTCGGAAACCGCACTGTGACTCTGGGTAGGCATGTTCTGCCAGCTTCTGCAGGCGGATCAAGACGACCCGAGCAAAGACCTTGTCGACGATTTTGAGGAGGGAGATGCCTCTGTAGTTGCTGCAGTTGCTTCTTGCGCCCTTGTTCTTGTAGAGGGTAATGATCGTGGCATCCCTCATGTCCTGTGGTACAGCTCCTTCTTGCCAGCACTAGCAGAGGATTTCATACAAAGGAAGCAGTGAGGTAGTCTTGCAATACTTGATCAGGTCAGGGGGAATTCCATCGCTGCCTGGGGCCTTGCCCGAGGCCAGGCTGTCAATGGCCTCGCTGAGCTCTTCTACCGTCAGCTCTGTGTCTAACTCATTCATGGTCGGCAGGCACTCGATGGCATCAAGGGCTGAGGGGGACAGTGTTCTCTCTCCAGTAGAGGTCGGAGTAGTGTTCCACCCATCTCTACATCTGCTGGCATTCGTCTGTGATTACTTCCCCAGTGGAGAATTTGAGGGGGGCTGTCTTGCTCTGGACTGGTCCTATTGCCTTCTCAATGCCATCGTACATTCCCCTGATGTTCCCTGTTATGGCGGACATGTGTCCTCACTAAGCTGTGTCCAGTAGTCATTGGCGCAACGCCTGGCAGTCTGCTGAACCTTGCTCCTGGCAGCCCTGAGGATCTGCAGGTTCTCCTCGTTAGCTGACCGCTTGTTCTCGGATAGGGCGGCGCACTTGGCTTCGATGATGCGGAGTCATCTCGGTCGACTTGTCCCCAAAGGACCTTCATCATAAGGTGTCTGAAAATCTGTTCATAGTTCATTTCCATATTTAGCCTCTTATTTTAGAACATTTAGTTCTGAATCACTCCTTAAGATCTCTGATGTGCTCCACAAGGCTACTTTTTCCATTCTAATAGCTACATTGGCAATGCACAGTGTCTGAAGATGAAATCTATGCAATAAAATTAGTCAGGCACTATGTTGGCAATTACTGGGTGGCATGGCGTTCCTATTCTCTTATTTGAACATATCACGTTCAAGTTCAAATCAGTACTATATTTTACCAATGAGATCGCCAGTGCATTTTATCCCATCACTAATTAAGGATCATGCCATTATATGCAAGGTCAACATTTTCTATGAATGATCTGCTCGGTTCACATAGAGCAAGATGGATTCGAATTCCATTCTATATTTATGAAAAAATTGAAGACGTTGTTTTTTGAATTATGCTGGCAGTATTTACCAGATGTTAGCAGAGAATAATGTAGTATTTTTGAATATAGTTATTTGTGTACTGTAAATGTGGACAATATATCAAACTTATATCAACGTGGTAAAAATAGAGTTTCCTAGGCTATGTCTTAACTCATCATTGATCTGCACATTTGAAACATAAATTTTAATGCACAAAGTTCAGCATTACTTTTGTTCTGGTATGAAAATAACAAATATTACTTTTGATAATTACCAGAAATCTGTAGGTTAAAAATATTTAGCATAGTATTTAGCATTTGGTGTTGCAAACCAAAATGGTCACAATGACAGAATATGAGTGAGCTGTTCAGACTTCTTCAGTGAAATTCAGGCAAGTTGCCTGTGAATGTGAATGTGAGTGGGTGGTGGACCACACCTGGATATGGCCATATGCAGTGGATCTGCATGAAGTAAGCATGCAGGTACAGCAGACAGTGAAGAAAGCAAATGGCATGTTGGCCTTCATAATAAGAGGAGTTGAATATGGGAGCAAAGAGGTCCTTCTGCAGTTGTATAGGGCCCTAGTGAGACCACACCTGGAGTATTGTGTGCAGCTTTGGTCCCCTAATTTGAGGAGGGACATTCTTGCTATTGAGGGAGTGCAGCGTAGGTTTACAAGGTTAATTCCCGGGATGGCGGGACTGGCATATGCTGAGAGAATGGAGTGTCTGGGCTTGTATACTCTGGAGTTTAGAAGGATGAGAGGGTTTCTTATTGAAACATAAGATTATTAAGGGTTTGGACACGCTAGAGGCAGGAAACATGTTCCCGATGTTGTGGGAGTCCAGCACCAGGGGCCACAGTTTAAGAATAAGGGGTAAGCCATTCAAAACGAAGATGATGAAACACTTTTTCACACAGAGAGTTGTGAGTCTGTGGAATTCTCTGCCTCAGAGGGCGGTGGAGGCCGGTTCTCTGGATACTTTCAAGAGAGAGCTAGATAGGGCTCTTAAAGATAGCGGAGTCAGGGGATATGGGGAGAAGGCAGGAACGGGTACTGATTGGGGATGATCAGCCATGATCACATTGAATGGCGGTGCTGGCTTGAAGGACCGAATGGCCTACTCCTGCACCTATTGTCTATTGTCTATCAATGGGCAGACTGAGCCATGATTGACTGTTTATTTTGTTTTGTTTAGAGATACAGCATGGAAACCAGACCTTCAGTCCACCAAATCCATGCCCACCATCAATTACCCATTCACACTAGTTCCACGTTGTCCCACTTTCGCATCCGTTCCCTGCGCATTAGGGATATTTTATCTTGCAAACCCACTCGTCTTTGTGATATGGTAGGAAACCAGAGCACCCGAAGGAAACCCACGTGGTCACGGAGAAAGTGCAAACTCCACAAAGACAGCACCCGAGTCAGGTTCGAACCTGGGACTCCGGCTCGGTGAGGCAGTGGCTCCACAAGCTGTAAGGATATTCTGGCTTGACCAAATCTCATAAAAGTGGTCAAAGAATGGAGTTTACATTTTCTAAAATATTACCCACAAATTAGAAGCAAGATCCCAAGACCAGCATAGATCCTTGATTTATAGTTTCTACTTGTATTTTGCTGCCCTGTAGCCAATAACAGCCAGACTGCAATTTGTCCCTCACATTTTGGTTGCCCATGGGGGAGCTGAGATGTCTCAGCAACCTTCACATGGCTAATTGGATCCTCTCAAACCAGCCTAATGGCTGGCGGATATAAATTAGCTCAAGGACCTTTAATCTATAGTGTTACTAAAACTCCCATCTTGACCACTTCCGGTCTGTGTTGTAATTGAATTTGCGCAAAAACGATTCCCCATAGTGATACGATTTGTTGCCACCTTACAATTCTCCTCTGCTGCGTCAAATAAGTTTTGTTCTGATCGGTGAAATAATACAAAAGATCTGAAGGTTTAAAAATCATAAAAACCGCCCCTTCCGGATCCCGCTGTCAATAACGTGGTGAGGAGAATAAAAAGCTGAAGGGGCGCAGTGTGTTGAGCAGCTTGTGGGGAGTCAGCGGCTCGTGGGGAGTCAGCGGCTCATGGAGAGAGTCAGCAGCTCACGGACTGCTTCTGCGGCGACCAGCATGACCAGCTGGGAGCTGTAGAGTTGAGTCGGAACCGGAGTGAAACCGGAGTGGGACCGGGATCTGTGTGTGAGGCCGAAAGCTGAAGGTGCGGGGTCAGCAGAGTGCGAGCCCCCCCTCCTCACCCCCCCCCCTTCCGCCTCCCCCCCACCCCTGCTACCCCTCCTTTCCCCCAACCCCCTTTCCCCACACAACCCTTTTCCCACAGCCCCTCCCCCACATCCCCCCAACACACCTCCCTCCCCTAACCCAACAGGTCCCACTTAGTCTAGTCTATATTACTAAATCTCTGATGTTGACCGCTTTTGGCCGACTGTGCTGCGATTGACGAGAGAACGCCGCCACCTACGGCCGTCATTTTTGGCCACCTCACTCAGAGCCCCCCTCCGCCATATGAGTGCGGAGGATTTTTTCCGTAGATGAAAAATGAGAGAGATATTAATGTTTTTACAAAATTCCCCATTCTCTCTGCTGCCCCCGCTGGCAGCAGGGGGAGGGACTATAAAACCAGGAAGTGTCGTACCTCACTCAGTCTCTGCCAGACACAGGAAGCGAGAGGGTCACAGCTCTCTGAGCTGCGGATAACACTGAACGCACGTCTACTCCACTGTGAGTCCCCTCGATGCGACTATAAAGTGGCTGCAGTCCTTTTTAAAAAGTTTGTGTTCACAAAGTGAATTTTGGTTGCAGGTGGCTGCAGCCCAATTGTTTGCCTCGCCTTTTTAATAAGTTTGTGTTCACAAAATGAATTTTGGTTGTCGGGTGTCTGCAGCCCAATTGTTTGCCTCACCTTTTTAACAAGTTTGTGTTCACAAAATGAATTTTGGTTGTCGGGTGTCTACAGCCCAATTGTTTGCCTCGCCTTTTTTTAACAAGTTTGTGTTCACAAAATGAATTTTGGTTGTCGGGTGTCTGCAGCCCAATTGTTTGCCTCGCCTTTTTTAACAAGTTTGTGTTCACAAAATGAATTTTGGTTGTCGGGTGTCTGCAGCCCAATTGTTTGCCTTGGCTTGGCTTTTAAAATCGTTGCAACAGTTGGATGCCTGCCCAAGCATCCATACGGCCCACAATGTCTATACTAGTCCTCTGGAAACCAGTACCTTCGGCCCGCAACACCCATACTAGCGCAACAGACAGCCCTTCCACTGGCGAGCTGTATTGGAATTGGTGGAGAGGTGGAATATTGCATTGGTGACCAGCCCTCCCGTGTGATGCTGGGACCCAACGGGTCCCACTTAGTCTAGTATACTTATAAAACGCTCATTTTGTCCTCTTCCGGTTTGTGTTTTTTTGTTTTTAAATTTGCGCAAAAACGGCACCCGATCGTGCTACGATTTTTCGCCACCTTACTCGCCATTCTCCTGTACTACAAGTGCAATGAGTTTTGTTCTGATCGGTGAAATAGTACGAACGTTATGAATGTTTAAAATTCGTTAAAATAACGCCCCTTCCGGCACCGGCAATCACTGGCGGCGAGGAGAATAAAGCTGAAGGAGCAGTGTGTGTTAAGCAGCGTGCGGATAAAGAGCAGCATGTGGGGTATGAGCAGCGTGCGGGGAGTGTGCAGCGTGCGGGGAGAGATCAGCATGCCGGGAGTGAGCAGCGTGCGGGCTGCTTCTGCGGTGACCAGCATGACGAGCCAGGAGCCGCTGAGTTGAACCGGAAGCCTTTGAGTGAAGCCGGAGTGGGACCAGGAGCTGTGTGAGGCCGAAAGCTGAAGGTGCGGGGTGAGCAGAATGCGAGCTGCGTCTGCGGTAACCACACTAGTCCATGGTAATGCAAGAGGTGGCCCATCATATTCTATTGCTGAGGTAGGATTTGGGATGTGCGGTTTGTTTCAAGAACTTGATAGTTATAAGAAAATAGCTATCGGTGTACCTGATGGTGTGGGGCTTCTTTAGAATAACTTTAAATAGCTTTCGAATAGCTGGTAAAGTTGTGGAACATGATCCATAATTTTGCATTCAAATGTCCTTGCAAGATATTTGTGTTGAAGTGGTAGAGTGTGAATTGGGCAATGAAGCATTGTTTACCATAGAATGTTCCTGAGGGGCTCTGAGCATCGTGCAGCTATGCAATGATGTAGCAAATTGCTAGTGTTGATCTCGGGTATTTTCCTGGTGACAGTGCGTTATTGTGCAAAGAAAAGAAAATTTACTTAAGTACTTAGATGGCAAATAAAATTAGAAATGTATTACTTGGAGAAATGACTTTGATAAAATTATTATTTTTTTAATCTGATTGATATCTGCAAGAAGTTTTCATAATTTCTGTGGAATAATTTTCTATATTCATATCAACGAAACAGAAAACAAACATTTTGACTATGAATATTAAGTGTGCGTTGCTATGTTAATTTAAAAATAAACGTTGTTATTTAAGATTGTAGAACATAGAATGAAAATAGTAATGTGCAGATGCAATGCAATTTTCTATTAATCCTCCATCAAACCAAGGTTCACATAAGGTATTAAATTTACTAAAGATGTTGATTAAAAATATCAGTGAGAAGTTTATGTCGAATACACTCAAACCTATAGCACCTGTGGTTTTGCCCAGTTCTGGGTGATTACTCTCATAATGATTGGAACTCTTTAGTTCCCATACAGGCACACTTGCAGATGCTAAAATGGATGCATATATGTACAAATGCACTAATCCACACAGAGCAATATAGTAAATGTTTTTAATGTGTAGGAAAGAACTGCAGATGCTGGTTTATATCGAAGGTAGACACAAAATGCTGGGGTAACTCAGCAGGTGGCAGCATCTCTGGAGAGAAGGAATGGGCGACGTTTCGGGTCGAGACCCTTCTTCAGACTGATGTCAAGGGAGGGGCAGGACAAATATAGAATGTAGTTGGAGACAGTAAGACTAGTGGGAGAACTGGGAAGGGGAAGGGGATGGAGAGAGAAAGGAAGGGCTATCTATCTGAAGTTAGAGAAGTCAATGTTCATACCACTGGGGTGTTTTTAATTGATTGATTAATTGAATGTATCTTGATGCAATATATTCCTCTTAATTAGAAATGGGCTATTTTGAATTATTGGGTATAAAGCCCTTTACATAATATTCCTGATATTAAACCATATTGAACCATAACAATTCATGTTTCATCTTGGTTGGCATGGGCAAGTTGGGTCGAAGGACCTGTTACCATGTTGTATGATTCTATGACTCTGGTAGGCTTTTCACGTACAGTAATAGCCAATAGTTAAGGTCATTTGATTACTGTACTTCTTTGTAATATTTCCATAAATCTGATGTGTTTTTATTATTGTGCTGTTGCTGCATAACTGACAACTTTACTACAATATTACAGGATATCTACTTAGAATGCCACTTTCTCAAACCAATTTTCATCCAACAAGGCAAACACACCACATATTCTGGAGGAACATCAACCTCAGTTTCAATCATGCACACTGCGGTGAACTTATCCTGTCTATCTCTTATTAATATGCTGACTTGGAAACAATCGCTGTGGTTCCAGCTGGAGTAAGGGGATAGGCACAATTTCAGTTCCCTCGCCCTTTTAATTATTACAGCATGTAATCAGTGTTACCATTCAGCTCCAATTAATAAAAATTCATTCATTAACACAGAGAAAAATGCATTAATTTAAGAATTTCCCTTTTAATAACTAATACTATTATGTCAAGCTTTATAGTATGTTTTCCTATTCACAAATCATCTCTATAATTTACTAAAGTATGGTTGTAAGAGATCATTTTTCAGGGGTCAGCACTGTGAGATAGCTAGTGGTGCTGCTGCCTCACAACATCAACAACTTGGGTTCGACCCTGACCGCGGGTGCTGTCTGTGTGGAGTTTGACCTTCCTCCCTGTAACTACATGGGTTTCCTTCAGGTGTCCCAGTTCCTGCCTGCCTTCCAAACATGTGTGCTGATGGGTCAATTAGCCACTGTAAATTGCCCCATAATGTGTAGGTAAATGAGTAGTGGAAATCTGCAGAGAGTTGGTGATAATGTAGGGAGAATAAAATAGGATGTCTGCATGATGGTCAGTGCAGAATCAATAGGATTCTTCTTCTTGCGTATGGCATGCACAGCCTAAAGTTGTGGGACAACTTGTTCCATTTGATCTTGTTTGATTGTGCACGCTGGGTTGATTGCATTCGTCGAAACAGGGCAGACCACGTGAAGGTTGCAATCTCCCACCCCAATCAAAGGATTTGTTCCATTTAAAAAAAACCTCTGACTATCAAATTAATTACATGAATTATGTGGCAGAGATCAATTGTTGTGCCTATACAGTTTCATTTATTGTCACGTGTACCGAGGTATAGTGACAAACTTTTGTTGCGTGCTAACCGACCAGCCTATGTTAACATATCTGCGGAGATCCAGGGAATTCCGGGCAATTGGTCAAGGCAATAATTGTACAAATAAATGGCAGAAGTCACTACCCAAGAACCTTGACACAAATGCTCACATTTGATTATAAAAATTGATTCAGAGTAAACGTCATATTCCTTGAGTATTCCACATGAATACAAATAGGCCTCCATCATCATTTGCCAGCTGATGGTAGATTGAGAATTTTACTCACTGTTCTCACTGCTGCTGTAAGTGAACAAAGACAGAGTGAAAAAGGAAGAGCTGCTGGACAAACTCAGCTGGTCAAGCAACTTCTGTGGAGGGAAATAGTTGACATTTTGGGTCAAAACCCTTCATCTGGCAGTCCAAATGAAGAGTCTTGACCTGCAATGTGAACTGTCCATCTCCCTCCACAGATGCAACCTGACCTCATGAGCTGTCTTTACCTTTGCAACCTTTTTTGCTTATTGCTTTTATCCCAACGTCTGCATTCTCTTAGATATGCAAAGACTGAGTGAACTTTGGCACCAAACTAATCACTTGACCTCTGTTAGCAAAGGTTTACGATTAATGCTTTATAGTCAGCTTTAGATATTTTCATTACGATCAGTCCAACAATATTACTATTTACAATTTAAAATTTTGGTTTTGGTTATGCATAGAATTATTATATATTAGTAATTTCCTACATCTTTTGTGCCATTTATTTTATTAATGGATCTGTGGAGTTCCTGGTGTTTTAGTATATTTTAACAGCAAAGTGAGAAAGATATGTCTTTTAGCATCTGTGTGGATGGTTTAGGTTATTATTTGGAATACTTACCTGACATTCTCTTTATGGTTCCTAACTTGTTGCAGTGTATTTTTTTTAAATTCTCTTTGTTTAGTTTTACTGAAGAAACCGGTGCAAAGGCTAATGGGGCGCAGTAACGCTCCAATGAGTGACATCTGAATGCTGTTTAATTTTTAACTTTAGGAGAAAGCCAATTGTCCCATTGATTCTATGCTAATTCATTAAATGCACTTTCTAGACTAGCGTGGGAACTTCTGAAATTCCACTTTGCACCTGCTGTATTTACAATGCAACAGATGCAAGTGCTACCTGAATGTGTTCTCTCATAAATTCCACTTGAGCATCTTGGCACATCAAACATGTTCTACTTCAGTAATCAACCCTGTGTCAACCTTGACTGACTTGTGCCAATGACATTAGCATGCCCCATTAAGTTAAGCAAAGAACACAAGCATCATACATAGAGTAAGCATGAAAGAAGCAAAGCCAGAACACTCGACATCTAAAGAGTGGTCCTTGTATCGTCTGCCACAGATTGTCTCTTGGTCTTACTGCTATCATCCATTGATTTGGGATGTGCAGCTGAAGGTCGACTTGTAGACTGTGATGGAGATCTGTAAGACCACTGGCACTAAGCAACTACTTTGTGGTCAAAAAGGCTTTTGGCACATTGGCCTACATCAGTCAGAGTACTGAGTATAGAAGTTGGGAGGTCATGTGGCAGTTGTATAAGACGTGGTGAGACCGCATTTAGAATAATGTGTTCAGTTCTGGGCACCATGTTATCGGAAAGATATTGTCAAGCTTGAAAGAGTTCAGAAAAGATTTATGAGGATGTTGCCAGGACTAGAGGGTGTGAGCTAAAGGAAGAGGTTGAGTAGGCTGGGTCTCTATTCCATGGAGCGCAGGAGGATGAGGGGTGATCTTATAAAGGTGTACAAAATCATAAGAGGAATAGATTGGGTAAATGCACCGAGTCTCTTGCCCAGGTTTGGGGAATCGAGGACCAGACGACATACAGTAGGTTCAAGATGAAGGGGAAAAGATTTAATAGGAATCCGAGGGGTAACTTTTTCACACAAAGAGTGGTGGGTGTATGGAACAAGCTGCCAGAGGAGGTAGTTGAGGCTGGCACTATCCCATCGTTTAAGAAACAGTTAGACAGGTTGTGTGCGGACGTGGCGCCGACGGACGAGAGGCCGAAGCAAAGAGGTCGAAGCCAAAGAACCGAATGGAAATGAGGCCGAAACAACAATAAACCAAAAGAGTCCGAAGACGAAATGCCTACTAACTAAAAGGATGGGACGCCTCAATGCAAACTAACCCAAAAGGGCGGGACGCCTAAATCACAAGGAACTGAAAAGCTGCATCGCCTAAAAGCAAACTTACCGAATGGCCGCTCTGTTGAAACACCACCTACCAGAAAGGCGGCGTCGCCTACAGGCCAAAGGACCGACTGCCGCTCAACAGAAAAGTCCAATAACGGACTTGACGTTGCCAGGGGGCGGGACTGTGAAGGCATGAACATTGTCCCAAACCTCCGCTCCACCCGACCCGCAGCCCGCAGGGTGGTCGTGGGAGAGTGGGGGCTGTCCCGAGCGATGCACACCTTCGGCCGCTTTCAACTTGGTGCTTGGGTTCAGACTGCCCAGTCACCTATGGCTTGTGTGGGAAAATAAACCCCACGCTCCCGTCTCCCCCTTCTCTCTCCCCTCTTCTCTCTCTCACTCTCCCTTGTCTCTCTCCCTTCTCTCTCCCCTCTTCTCTCTCCACTCTTCTCTCTCCACTCTTCTCTCTCCTCTCTCCCTCCCTTCTCTCTCCCTCCCACCCCATACTCTCTCCCCCCCCCCCTCTCCCTTCTCTCTCTCCTCTGTCTACACCCGCGGGAGCGTCCCACAGTCACTGACCGCGATGCACCGCCATCGGACCCCAACCTCCACACCAGGGTGATTTCCCCCCCCCCCCCCTCTCCGACAGTGACAGTAGGAAGCTTCCGCGGGTGGAGACGGAGGAGAGAGAGAAGGGAGAGAGAGAAGGGAGAGTGGGGGGGGGGGAGAGGGGGAAGGGGGAGAGAGAGGAGAAGAGAGAGGAGAGAGAGAAGAGTGGAGAGAGAGGAGGAGAGGTAGAAGAGGGGAGAAGGAAGGGAGAGAGAGAGGGAGAGAGAGGAGAGAGTGGAGGGGGAGAGAGGAGGGGGGGAGAGAGAAGAGGGGAGAAGTGGGAGAGAGAAGGGGGAGAGAGTGAAGGGAGAGAGAGAGGAGAGAGAGGGGGGGAGAGAGGCGAAGAGAGAGAAGAGTGGAGAGAGAGGAGGAGGAGAGAGAAAAGAAGGGAGAGAGGAGAAGGGAGAGAGAGAGGGGGAGAGAGAGTGGGGAGAGAAGGGACAGAGAGAGGGGGAGAGAGAGAAGAGGGGAGAGAGAAGGGGGAGACAGGAGCGTGGGGTTTATTTTCCCACACAGCCATAGGTGACTGGGCAGTCTGAACCCAAGCACCAAGTTGAAAGCGGTAGAAGGTGCGCATCGCTCGGGACAGCCCCAACTCTCCCACAGCCACCCTCCGCGGGCTGCGGGTCGGCTGGAGCGGAGGTTTGGGACAATGTTCATGCCTTCACAGTGATGTGATGGACGCAGGGGTCTGGACCAATCGCTGAGAAGTCCCGCCCCCCGGCAACGTCATGTCCGTTATTGGACTTTTCTGTTGAGCGGCAGTCGGTCCTTTGGCCTGTAGGCGACGCCGCCTTTCTGGTAGGTGGCGTTTCGACAGAGCGGCCATTCGGTAAGTTTGCTTTTAGGCGAAGCAGCTTTTCAGATCCTTGGGATTTAGGCGTCCCGCCCTTTCGGGTTAGTTTGCATTTAGGCGTCCCATCCTTTCGGTTAGTAGGCATTTCATCTTCGGACTCTTTTGGTTTATTGGCGTTTCGGCCTCATTTCCATTCCGTTCTTTGGCTTCGACTTCTTTGCTTCGTCTTCTTGTCTGTCGGCGCCACGTCCGGGTACCAGACAGGTACATGGATAGGACAGGTTTGGAGGGATATGGAACAAGCGCAGGCAAGTGGGACTAATGTAGCTGGGACATTGTTGGCCGGTGTGGGCAAGTTGGGCCGAAGGGCATGTTTCCACACTGATCACTCTATGACTCTATAACTACTGTGCTGAATATGTCACCTCCCTTACCGCACAATTCCAATGCCCTCTGCAACATGGAACATAGTATTGAACAATTACAACTTCCCCATTTACAAAGACCTATCAAAATAATACAAGGCCTTTAAAATCATTAAGTTTATTTTGTTATAGAGCTGTTAACAGCTGTCATCTGCACCAAGCACTGATAGAATAGCCGGATGAAAGATACTGCAGGAATCAACATCTGTAGAGAGAGAAACAAGCTTTCAACAGAAATTAGTAACGATTAGAAACAAACATGTTTAAGATGCACAGTAAGGGAATATGTGTGCTGAGAATGATAGGAATATCTGTTCTAGTTTGGGGGCCAGGATAGACTGAATGATGCAAACATTAATGGTGCTGGCTGCGAGCGGAGGGTGCTTGCTAATTATAAGCTGAATTATACAGAGTTTAAATAAGTTTAGGAAAATGAATGAGAATGGAAGAGAGAGAAAAAAATAAAAATAATGCTCAGAGCAAGTTGTCAGCTGATAAAGAAGAGAATGAGGATGCAATATCTGTGATCACTTGGAATAAATACATGAGATCAAAAACGCATGTCCGGGAATTGAGCAGAACGCTTGGCTCAGGTCGGAAGTTAGTAAAGCCAAGTCAAAATTGGCAAAATTAAAAAATGCCAGTGTCTTGTTTGTATTTGTCTCCTCTCATATACAGCATATACAGTCACCCCTCCATTGCAGCCTGACGAGATGTGCCCAGAACATTATTGCATTGTTTCCATAGGAAGGATTCTTGTGCATCGTCTTTGAAGTGTTTAAAAAAAACATGGGACTTTATACTTTTTTGTGGTTCACTGAATGCATTTCTGGTATTCTGGAGGTTGCAATCATATTTAAATACTGATATAATGTTGGTAGTGATACAATATCAAACTTGTGCATCTTAGCACATCAAACATGACAATCAGGTAACAAATAGAACTATACCGCCTGCATCCAAAGATTCTAAAAGGCTGCAGAGATAGCAGAAATCCCTGATTCTGGGCCTATCACAACAAATTGGAAGATACCATTATTTAAGAAATAAGAGATGTGAATGAGCCAAATGTTTTTTTTAATTACTTACTTGACTTTTAACGCTGGTGATTTGAATATTTCCTAATGTCAGGACACTTCAGATGGATGCAAAACTCCAGTAGCTTCAGCAACTGGTAGAGCTGACAATGTGGCTTTACAGTTTGTCAAATTTTTCTGAGTCATTTTGTGGGTGTGGTTTGTGTTATCTCACCTACACTACACTGTTGAAGAGCCTGTGGCTCTGCAGTACTTTCCCCGTATACATTGGGACCTTCCAGGGAAATTGAATTGAAAGTTTAATCTGTGTGTTTTCTATATGGCATTGAAGAGCGTAGGCAACTGGTTGATTTTAGGAAGTTCTGATCCAGTGTTTTTCAGGTTCTGTGATGACCTTGTCTCATTTCACGTCTGCACCATCCTTTAGCATTATTGCACCCATTTCTGAACCAAAAACAATACAATGCATATTAGAAGACATTATGAAGTAGAATGGCCTGCTGCCGATAGTTAAGAATCCTTAACTTTTAAATAGGAAATTCAATATTAAGGAAAAATAGACAATACATTGGGTTTATGTGGGAGTACTTTCATCTCGGAGCGGCTGCTCAGCATCTTCAAGAGTGGGGGGGGGGGGGGGGGCAGCTGGAGGTTGTTGTGCATGTTGGCACGAACGATATAGGTCAGAAGAGGAAGGAGGTTCTGCAACACAGAATTGGGCAGAAGACTGAAAAGCAGGACCTGCAGGGTAGTGATCTCAGGATTACTTCCATTATCTCGTGTTAGTGAAGGGAAGAACAGGAAGATTGGGGAAATGAATGTGTGGCTGAGGAATTGGTGCAGGGGGCAGGGATTTGCATTTCTGGATCATTGGGATCTCTTCTGGGGCAGGGGTGACCAATACATATGGGATGGGTTGCACCTAAACTGGAGGGGGACCAACATCCTAGCGGGCAGGTTTGCTAATGCTACGCTGTAGGGTTTAAACTAGATTAGCAGGGGAGTGAGATCTCATACAGGTCAGAGGCATATGAGTGGCTAGAGGTTGGTATGGAGAATGGTGTGGGAAAGGTTAGTGCACAGAATAGGCAGGTGAAAGGCAGAGAGCGAGGAAGGAGGGTTGGTTTAAACAGCACGTATTTTAATGCAAGGGGCCTGACGGGTAAGGCAGATGATCTTAGGGCATGGTTAGGTACGAGCGACTGGGACATTGTAGCCATGACTGAAACCTGGTTAAGGGAGAGGCAGGTCAGGCAGGCAGTGCAATGTTCCAGGGTACAGGAGCTTCAGGAGAGACAGGGGTGAGGGAAAAATAGGAGGGGGGGTTGCATTGGTGGTTAAGGAGGATGTCACGGCAGTGATCAGAGGTGACATTACGGACGGTTCGCCTCGTGAGGCCATATGGGTGGAGCTGAGGAACAAATAAGGGATGATCACCTTCTTGGGGGTGTACTACAGACCCCCGAATAGTCAACGGGAATTATAAGAACAAACATGCCAGGAGATTGCAGACAGCTGCAGGTCAAATAAGGTTGTTGTAGTTGGGGATTTTAACTTTCCCAATATAGACTGGGAAAATCATAGCGTGAAGGGTTCACATGTGGTGCAATTCCTCAAAAGTGTTCAGGAGAGTTTTATTCAACAGAATGTAGAGGCCCCCATACATGAGAGGGCAACGCTGGATCTAGTATTGGGAAATTGGGCAGGGCAAGTTAATGAAGTGTGTGTGGAGGAGCCTTTTGGGACCAGTGACCACAGTTCGATTAAGTTTAAGATGGTTATAGATAGCGACGGAGAGGGTCCACGTGTTAAAATCCTCAACTGGGGTAAGGCCAACTTTGAGGGTATAAGAGAAGGTCTCGCTCAAGTTGACTGGGACAGGTTATTTGAGGGGAGAGGAACATCGGCCAAGTGATGTTTTTATGTGTGCTGACGAAAGCCTCAGGATATGTACATCCCCATTAGAGTGAAGGGCAAAGCATACAAACATAAGGTAGCTTGACTGACGATGGAAATTGAGGCGTTGGTCAAACACAAGAAGGATGCATGGGGCAGATATAGGCAGCTGGGATCAAGTGCATCCCTGGTGGAGTTTTGGAAACTGAAAAATGTGATCAGAAGGGGGCCAGGAGATAGCTCTGGTGGGTAGCATTAAGGACAATCCCAAAAGATTTTATAAATACACTAGACCAAGTGCAGACCCGTTGGGTCTGCTCCCCCAATGGTGTGATCCCCCAACCCAATATTCCACCATGGAACTGAAGCCGTCCCCAAATGTAAGATTCCAGCACTCCCCTGCAAAAAAATCCAATTGCACCTCCCCTGCCTGCTGCAGCAGTGAAAGGTTCAGAGTGTTCCTGTCTTGCAAGTTTGTCTCGAAGTGTGTTGGAAGCTGTTTCGAAGTGTGTTGGAAGCTGATAGGAAGGAGCAGCCGTCAACAAATCAAAAGGCAGAAAGTCAATGAATCAAAAGGCAGAAAGGCAGCCGGACGGACGGCAGCCGGACGGATGGCACGAGAGTTTTATAGATATACTAGACCAAGTGCAGACCCGTTGGGTCTGCTCCCCCAATGGTGTGATCCCCCAACCCAATATTCCACCATGCACTCGTCTCCTCCAATGGAACTGAAGCCGTTCGCAAATGTAAGATTCCAGCACTCCCCTGCCTCCCTCAGCAGTGGATTAAAAACAAATCCAATTGCACCTCCCCTGCCTGCTGCAGCAGTGAAAGGTTCAGAGTGTTCCTGTCTTGCAAGTTTGTTTCGAAGTGTGTTGGAAGCTGTTTCGAAGTGTGTTGGAAGCTGATAGGAAGGAGCAGCCGTCAACAAATCAAAAGGCAGAAAGTCAACGAATCAAAAGGCAGAAAGGCAGCCGGACGGACGGCAGCCGGACGGATGGCACGAGAGATAGATAGATAGATAGATAGATAGATAGATAGATAGATAGATAGATAGATAGATAGATAGATAGATAGATAGATAGATAGATAGATAGATAGATAGATAGATAGATAGATAGATAGACAGACAGACAGACAGACAGACAGACAGACAGACAGACAGACAGACAGACAGACAGACAGACAGACAGACAGACAGACAGACAGACAGACAGACAGACAGATAGATAGATAGATAGATAAAGGATAAGTAGAAAGAAAGTGGGACCTCTCAGGAATCAAAGCGGTCACCTATGTGTGGAGCCACAGGAGATGGGCAAGGTCCTCAATGGGTATTTCTCCTCTGTATTTACCGAGGAGAAAGACAGTAGGACGGAGGACTTGTGGCAGTCAATGGAAGTGTCAGTGTTACAGTCGAAGAAGTAATGAAGGTACTGTCGTGGATGAAGGTAGACAAATCTCCAGGGCCTGATCAGATATATCCAAGGACATTGTGGGAAATTACAGAGGAATTTGCGGGACCCCTGGTTGAAATTTATGAGTCATCCGTAAATACAGGAGAGGTGCCGGAAGACTGGAGGGTGGCAAATGTTGTGCCTCTTTTCAAGAACGGCTGCAGGAAAAATGCTTGGAACTATATGCCGGTGAGCTTAACATCTGTAGTTGGAAAATTACTAGAGAGTATTCTGAGGGATAGTTTATACGGGCATTTGGATGGGCAAGGGCTGATTAGGTAAGGGTAGTCAGCACGGTTTTGTACGTGGGAGGTCGTGTCTCCCAAAACTCATTGATATTTTTGATGACGTGACCAAAATGGTGCATGAGGGCAGAGCTGTAGATGTTGTGCACATGGATTTCAGTAAGGCATTCGACGTGGTTCCGCATGGTAGGCTGCTCTGGAAGGTTAGATCGCATGGGATCCAAGGAGAGATAGCTGAATGGACCTGCGGGTGATGGTGGAAGGTTGCTTCTCGGACTGGAGGCCTGTAACTAGTGGTGTGCCTCGGGGTTCGGTGCTGGGCCCGTTACTGCTTGTCAGGACACTTCATCAGTGATTTGGATGAGAACATACAGGGCAAGATTACCAAGTTTGCTGATGATACAAAAGTTAGTGGTTTTGCAGATAATGAAGATGGTTGTGAAAGATTGCAACAGGATCTGGATCGATTGGGCGGAGGAATGGTTAATGGAATTTAATACGGAGAAGTGTGACGTGTTGCATTTTGGGACTTCAAACAAGGGCAAGACCTACACAGTAAATGGTAGGCCTCTGGGTAGTGTTGTAGAGCTGAGGGGTCTAGGAGTACAGGTGCATGGTTCCTTGAAGTTCGAGTCGCAGGTGGATAAGGTAGTCAAAAAGGCTTTTGGCACTTTGGCCTTCATCAGCCAGAGCATTGAGTATAGAAGTTGGGAGGTAATGTTACACTTGTATCTGACGTTGATGAGACTGCATTTAGAATATTGTGTTCAGTTCTTGGCACCATGTTATAAGAATGATATTGTCAAGCTTGAAAGGGTTCAGAAAAGATTTATGAGGATGTTGCCAGGACTAGAGGGTGTGAGCTATAGGGAGAGGTTGAGTCGGCTGGGTCTCTATTCCATGCAGCGCAGGAGGATGAGGGGTGATCTTATAGAGGTATACAAAATCATGAGAGGAATAGATCTGGTAGATGCACAGTCTCTCGTCCAGAGTAGGGGAATTGATGACCAGAGGGCATAGGTTTAAGGTGAAGGGAAAATGATTTTAGGAATCCGAGGGGTAACCTTTTCACACAAAGGGTGATGGGTGTATGGAACAAGCTGCACAGAGGAGGTAGTTGAGGCTGGGACTATCCCATCATTTAATAAACAGTCAGGTACATGGATAGGACAGGTTTGGAGGGATAAAGACCAAGCGCAGGCAAGTGGGACTAGAATAGCTGAGACATTGTTGGCTGGTGTGGGCAAGTTGGGCCGAAGGGCCTGTTTCCGCACTGGATCACTCACTCTATGACTCTCTATGACTCTAAAGTTATTAGCCATAGATGATTTTGGTACAATAAAACTGGATGAATTTGCCATCCACATTCTGATGCAACTTAATAAATGGGAATAATACTAATAATGTTCAAACTGTATATAACAGGAGAGAAGCTCCACTGCAAAATCAGTTAAAGGTTGAATTCTACTTTAAGCTTTTGTTACCGTATAGTAGGGAAGATGTAAAGGCGATTTAAGAGGATGTTGCTAAGATTGGAAAATTATAGCCACAAGGGAAGGCCAGGGTTCGCTAGGAGTGTTAGAATCTGGGGGAGTTCTAGGGAATTTGGGGTAAAATGGATTGTAGGGTAAGTTATTGGGATTGCTTTGTGAGCTAACAATGGAAATTATCAAAAGGGGACAAATAAAGCAAAGGGCATAGATTTCAATATTTAAAATTAAAGAGACATGGGAAAAACAAATCACTCGATGAGGCAGAAGCTGACATAACTTTAATAAATACTTGGACATGCAGTTATGAGCTGTGGCTGCAGACTTACAGACCCAGTGCTGGAATGTGTGTGATCAGCTGGCAAACTATTCTGCTAGTCTAAAGAAGGGTCTTGGCCCAAAAGTCACCCATTCCTTCTCTCCAGAGATGATGCTCGTTCCGCTGAGTTACTCCAGCATTTTGTGCCTCTCTTCGGTGTAAACCAGTGTCTGCAGTTCCTTCATACACAAACTGTTCTGCCTGGCATGGACAGGATGAACCAGAAGATTGTTGTGTTGCAAATGTCCATGACTTTGTGAGGTTCACTATTGAGAATTATTAGCCCTGCAATTGCGTGTGTGTACCAGAAGTGCATGTTGATGATTGCTTTTAAGTAATTACCCTCCACAGAATTTGATCTTTTGTTTCTTTACTTTTTGTTTTTAGGTTGTTTGATGTTTGCACCGTGTCTCGAACAGACAGAGAGACAAAATTGACTCTTGTGTTTGAACATATCGATCAAGATTTGACTACCTATTTGGAGAAAGCCCCAGATCCAGGAGTGCCTCCGGAAACAATAAAGGTACAAAGAACAATTCATAATAATGTTGGTGCTTGGGCTGATAGACATGTGAGGAAGCACACAGCAAAGAGAGATGGGTGCATTGGCAATAAGAATTTGTTGGGGAATGATATGCTGGTGTAAATTTAAGAAGACATATTAAATGAGGTTGGAGCAATATTGCATGGTTGTTGTGAAATTTACATGAATATCCATCAAAAGACGACACTAAGAGCAGGAGTAATGGGCCTGTCCCACTTGGGCGACTTTTTAGGCGACTGCAGGAGACTATGCAGTCGCCACATGGTCGCCACATGGTCGCCACATGTTCGCGGGTGGTTGCCAGCGAGTTGCCTTCATGGTTGTGAGGAGTTCCTGCATTCTGGGAACTACTCGGCCTCATTATGGTCCCCGCGTTGAAATATTAGCGGCGACCAGAATGAAGGCGCCATGGAGAGTAGTGAGAACTTTTGTGCCGTAGGTTGGTCGCCAGGAGGTCCTAGTGGGTTGCCAGGAGGTCGAAGGTTCTCATAGGTTGTAGCCAGTGCTGACCGGTGAATTTCATTGACTCATTGGGAAAAAAAACATAAGCAGTAGTTTTCAGAATCAAGGATAACCGACCGGTAATGTTAATGTCCGCCGAGCTTCACAGCCGTGTATCTCTGGCTTCTTAAAAGTTCTCTCCGCTCCTTCTCCCCCCTTCTCCCTCCTTCTCCCCACTCCCCCCTCCTTTTAAAGAACTTATATGACTCTTCCCGTACGCTGTGCTTTCACCGTCTTAATTACAGCGCCAACCTTCCTGTTCATCGCGGTGTGTGTCTGTATCACATTGGCTTTGTACCGTGTGAATTTCATTCAGACGGCGCTCCTCCCCAGCCTGCATAACGGGCTGGTGAAGGAAGCGATGTGTGTGCGTGTGTGTGTGTGTCTTGCACTCTGACAGTCGCCGTTCCAGTCGTTGGTTTTTCAGGCGACTGCCGGCGACTTGACCGTCATCGGCAGTCGCCTGAAGAATCGCCGGTGGGACAGGCCAATAACTCAGCGGATCATGCAGCATCCCTGGAGAACATGAATAGGTGACGTTTCTGCTTGGGGTGTTGCTTCAGAATCTGAGGACTCGAGGGCCTGAGCTTCAGGGAGAGATTGGGCAGGCTCGGACTTTATTCAGAGCACAGAAGGATGAGGGATTATGTAAAAGAGTTGTATAAAATCATGAGGGGAATAGATAGGGTGAAAGCATTAAATCCTTTTCCCAAGGTAGGGGAATTCAAGAACTAGACGGCATAGGGTTGAGGTGAGAAGAGAAAGATTAATAAGATCCTGAGGGTCATTGTTTTCACACAGAAGGTGGTGGGTATATAGAATGAACTACCAGAGTGGTAGGTGAGGCAGGTACTATAACAATATTTAAATGATATTTGGAAAGTACATGGACAGAAAAGATTTAGAGGGATATGCCAAACACCAGCAAATAGGACAAAGATAGATGGGGCATTTGGTTATATGGTTATATGGTTATATGGTTATTTTGGTCAACATTGGACATATTGGGCCGAAGGGCCTGTTTCCATGCTGTTTGACTCTGACTCACACAGACATTTTTAGGGCATGGCCTGATGTAGGATCTCAACACGAAACGTCTACAATCCCTTTGCCTCCACAGATACTGCCTGGCCTGCTGAGTTCCTTTATAAGTTGTGTTTCCTTTTGCTCTGGATTTCAGCATCTGCAGTATCTGCTGTTCCGTTTTTAACAGAACAATCTGTTACCCCAGGATATGTATGTGCTGAACAATGTGCTTGATGGATATCTATAATTGGAACAATGTGTTCCACTGGATGTGTGTGTTATACCGAGGACAGCTGACTGGGCAATGTTATGCACAGTAATTTGTACATAGAACAATATGGTTCATAGAAAACTGTGCAGATTGAACAAGATATTACATAGTGAATGTATAGGAAGGAACTGCAGATACTGGTTTAAACTGAAGATAAACACAAAATGCTGGAGTAACTCAGCGGGACAGACCATCTCTGGAGAGAAGGAATGGGTGACGTTTCAAGTCGAGACGTTAGAAGTCTGAAGAAGGGTGTCCACCCAATAGACAATAGACAATAGGCGCAGGAGTATGCCATTTGACCCTTCGAGCCAGCACTGCCATTCAATGTGATCATGGCGGTGACCCGAATCATCACCCATTCCTTCTCTCCAGAGATGCAGCTGTAAATTGCTCATTCTAATCTTCCCCCCAGTCTAGTTTCAGTCAAAAATCACTGAGTCAAGCACTTGCGCATCTAAACTTTATTTTGACAAAACACAATTACAGTTCCACTACTGTACCTAACCACCGTGGGTTCGATCCTCGTATCTGCCTGATCAAGCCCTCTTGGCCTCGCTCAAACAGAGACACTCCAGAAGGTCACACAGTCCTAAGCGCTCTCCCAGAAGATCGACACAGGACCTTGTGGTAGTGGACTTTTATAGGTCCCCGGACCTCGAGGGGCCGAACCACATGGGGGTGGTTCTTGGTTTCTTGGTCCTCCAAAATATTCCAAATGGAATTTAAACTGGAGGTGGTGAAGGGAGGGCTTAAGCCAGAAAGGGTTATTGGGAAGAAAGAGCTACTTTAAATTTAGTTGCATCTGGCATCTTAGTTTACAATCCAATAGCTGATATCGATTAACCCCATACATGACAGACATTTCCCTAACCCTATAATACAGTGGCTAATACATTGTATTCAAACAGTGTTTCTCAGAGGAAACGAACATCGCAACATGTGCCCTGATATGCAAGAAAACCAGACAAGGCTCAATACTTAATCCAATCAACATTCAGCAAAGTAAAGCTTTGCAACATTATTTACAACGTGTATGTCTGGTTTGCATTCATCCAATCCATTCTATGCATTTTGCACCTAATTGTCAGGGTCTGCAGATGTTCTATTCTCTTCCTGAAGCTCTGATCTAGGCTCTAGACAAACTGGCACCATTCTGCAGCTTGTCCCATTTCTACAGAAAGCACTTTTAAATAGGCCAAATGGCCTAGCAGCCCAGAAGCTTTTACTCAATTTTAGGGTCCTAGCCTCTCCAATTTGGCCAGGGTTAACATTCCTTCCTTTTATCATATTTGATAAACCATCATTTATGATAACCAAGTAGTCAGATAACCAGATATACATATGTGTGTCTGTTACATTCTCCATCTATCAACAACACAAGATGATGATGTTTCTTCCCAGAATCTTGTCAAGCTTCCTGAGTTTTCGTGGGCATAGCTTCACAATTTCCGTCTGATGAGTCTTCACCTCCCGAGTTTTGGTGGGCGCGAAATCCCTCCATCTGTGTTGTTGCCCATTCTTCCATCCCTTTCCATAGTCGAACCTATAACCTATAATTCCTGAAAAACTTGGGACAAAGCAAGTTACCATTCATGCATCAATGCTTCCTCATACATTCACTGTAATTCTGCAATGCTATCCATTTTCCATTTCAATATTCTGCTCTATTATATTCTACTCTATCACTGTACTCCTATTACTATTCTGTTGTATAATATACTCTTTACTATCCTAGGATCAACACTAATCAGCCCTCTCCATATTCACACGATGTTATAATATGTGTATCTGATGATGGTTTCTCATATAAATTTCAGCTGAGTTCAGTCCAGATTTCCCTACAGGCGTGACAAGAGTCCATGCAAACCATGATAAATGTTTCAATTCAACTAAATTCAGTCTCAGCCTTCAATTTACTATTTTAAATTTCAGTGTCCATCTCATCCTTCTCATTCCACAGCATTGTGGCCGATAACACAATTCCATTCCAATTCCTGTGGAATTCCCAGCTGTTCAAATTTAAACAATCAATTTCTATATGCTGTCAATTTCATCATAAATCCAATTAAGAATGTCAATTCCAGGGACAATTTCTTTCCACCTTGATAATAGAAGCCGCATTACCATCGAGGGTTAAACAATTTAGATCCATCGGTTAAATACATCGACTCTGATATCTCCACACCCATTCAAGTTTCTCCTTCTAATTCAATAGACTTCTCCTCCAGTACTTCTTCCTTAGTATGTTGGCTCTCAGTCTAACCACTGAGCAATTTCCTAGTCTGGTCTCTTAAAGGGAAGTCCTGCTGTTCACAGTTCCTCTTTTGACCATTTCCAATACCAACTCTCATGTTCCCTGAATGATTTCCATGTTACCATATCTTCCCAAATTTCATCCTTCCTGATGTTCTCTGAATAATCCTTCCCATCTTTGGCTGCCTGTCTGGGGATGAGACAATAACAATATCAATTAATAATCAAACTCCAAATATTCCTAAGCCAAATCTCACAAGTCTGTTCCAAATCTTAAAATCTAAAGTCCCTCCAATTCATTACCATACAATTTAGAGACCGAATTCAAAATGTTATACATTTATTTCTACTAATCGTAATTTAGACGCAAAGTGTTTTACCCCAACCCACAGAGGAATGTCTTTTTATTCAAATTCAGTTCTTCAAAGTGGAGCTTGCTCCAATAGTCCTCATAGGTTGTCGGTGTTGTTTCTTTAGGAAAGATTAGATTGTGTTATGCCCCTGTCCCACTTAGGAAACCTGAACGGAAACCTCTGGAGACTTTGCGCCCCACCCAAGGTTTCCGTGCGGTTCCCGGAGGTTTTTTGTCAGTCTCCCTACCTGCTTCCACTACCTGCAACCTCCGGCAACCACCTGCAACCTCCGGGAACCGCGCGGAAACCTTGGGTGGGGCGCAAAGTCTCCAGAGGTTTCCGTTCAGGTTTCCTAAGTGGGACAGGGGCATTACTTTCCTTCCTTCGCTGGCGTTAAAAGATAGATGATGTTAAAGTTGGGCACTAGGTCAGTTTCAAGGCAGTAGAGATACTGAGGGGCAGCTCTCTCTATATCGGTTGGCCTTCCCAGATCTGTCTTAAAGGGACAGGACAGTATAATTTCCTCCTGCTTGTTGATTCCTGTTTCTGGGGAGCTACATTACCTTTGCTGTCTTCTGCCCGTTCTCAAGGGGTCTGTATATTCTTTACCTCACTCCCCATGTTGTCGATTATACTGTCCTGTAGGCACAAACTCAGTAACAAGTTAGTATAAAAGCTTCTTGCCTCACTCCCGTACCTCCTGCACAATAAGTTTGTTTCTTCTCTCCCTAGTGCCATTTCTTCTCCTTAGTTCCCATTCCATCTCACACCAGCTACTATGTTTCCCTTTTGTAGTCCTTATTCTTTCAGTTAGGGTTCTCAATAATTAGATTCTTTCTGTCTCCTCCTAGGATTTGGAAAGGGGTGATGTTCTTTCTGGTTTTTAGTGCTGTTTTTGGGCCATGTGAGGACGCCTTATGATTTAATAGGTGGTATTAACTGGCAGGTTCGGGCTAACAAAATAGGTTTGTTTGCCAAAATGTCCCTGCCCCCTCATCTCCTTGCCAGTGTCCTTGTCCTCTACCCTCGGGGGTAGAGAACGAGGACCCCGTGGCCCTCTTCTTTGCCCCCTTCCTTCTCGGTAGTACTCCCTCACAGGACATGATCGGCTCCAATGTCCCAATTCCCCACAGTTGTAGCACTGAGCAGGTCGGACCGCTCTATACCCTCTCCAACCAAACCGAGGAAAAATCGGCTCTCGGAATGGCAGGTCTATCCAAGCTTTGAGATCTTCCTCCTCCTTGTCATCCTCCGTAGTTATTTCCCTTTTTTGAATTTTTAATCTAGGTCTCGGAGCTGCCGTTAGACCAGGCTGCATTAAAGTATGAACATTTGTGGCCCGGGGATCATTTACACCTAGTGTGGGACTTATTACCAAAGGTGGAATAGGCAGGGGAATCCGTTCTATACCTCCATCATCAGGGAATTGCTCCAACATAATAATACTATCAATGTCAGGATCAATCCCTCCATATCCTCCTGTTGTCTCACCGTCAGACTAGCTATTTGTTCTGTCTCTGTACTTCAGGAAGGATTCCGTCACTTTCCCACTACTGGATTTTCTAATTAATTTTGGTACCACTTCGGCAGAACCTTCCTTCTAGCTCCTTGATCTCCCATACTGTCCCCCACTGGTGGGGCAATCATAGGAGCTAGAGGATCCTTCCCCAATTTCTCCACATTAGATTTTAATTTAGTGGGAGGAGCTGAAGATAACGCTGACTCCTCCCATGTGCCCTACTCGCAAGCTGCACATGGCGTCTCCGAACTGGGAACATGAGAGTGCTGTGAGGAATGCTGTGGCTCCATTCCGAAAAATTCTACCCACCCTGGCATATTGTGAGCCTATCTCCCTTTGAGGTCTACAGATACTGCTGCACTCTTAGCAAATGTAATGTTTAATTTTAATTGGCACCTCCCCTTTAAGAGCCTTCTCAGTAGTTTCCCTTTTAGAAGATGGTATTCTCTCCTGCTCTAGCTCCTGCTGTTGGCTTCCACTATCTTCCTTTCCCTGGTCTGGAATGTCCCGAGAAGGATCAGTTCTCTCGTGTTCCCCTCTAATGCCTAATTTACACGCTGCCATTCTTAGATTAGACTGCAGAACAATCTCTTTATTTATTTTCCTTCTAGTGAAGAACATTCTACATATTCCAATTAGCTCATTCCCTTCTTCACTGTTTCCATATCGTTTAACAATTGTTTCTACGCAGTTTACTCCTGTTACAGATTTCAGTCCACCCAGTGGCCAAAGTTCGCTTCTCAAAACTCCATTTAATTCTCCAGATAATCCTCTTAATCTGTCTGCTTCATGTGGAAATTTCTCGCAAGTTATTCTTATTGGGCTTCCGGGTCTATTTGATAAGTTCTCCGAGACATTCCCCATTTTCTGCACAACAGTTACAATACAAAATAAAATTCCAGACACTCACCTATTCAAATTCACTCCTTCCTTTCAGACTCCAAGGTCAATGGAGTCACTCCCACACAATAGCTAACCGTCTCCCAGATTCACACCTATACGCTCAATCACTCACTCAATCACACCTATTCAATTATTCAAATCAATCGCTCTTATTCAATCGCTCTCCCAACTTTCTTATCAGTTAGATCACAATCACTTCATTCAACACTAAACTTTCAAACAAACGATCTCCGGTTTCTCAACCCAACACTCCAACTCTCAATCACAGTCTCTTCCAAGCAGTGATCTCTCCCACTCAATCTACTTTAAGTTCGCACAGACAGACAAATCCGAACCATGCTAATAAAACTATAATCAGAAAAGAAAGTATTCCTCCGATTACAAGTAACCCCAGACACACCCCAATATAAACTACAAGCATCCAATAAATCACACTCTAATAAATCCTCCGGGTGGCGCAATCGGTTAGCGGAACGACTCCTCCCCGACACAGCGATCGAAAGAGTACAAACCCTGATTGAACCCTTCGCATTCGGATTACTTTTCACCAAGTAAATCAGGTTCCCGTCTCTCAGGTACTCTTCGCTATCAGGTACTAATCAACAATCGACCAGAGGGTTACTATTCACTGTTGATCAGCCGCTATTTGGAATCGATCACGAACATGCACAAACTCCGAAGTTCTATCTACACAGAATTCGAATTCTATCATACGGGCAGAACTTCAATGTGAAATTCTGTATTTGGAAATTTAATTCTGCAAACCTAGACTCGTTCTCGAACTCCTAGTTTTGGTGCGTACCACTCCACATACGTGGGCTATCGAATCAAACTAAATTGCCCAATGAAATCTCGAATGGACTAGAGTATTCTCAGCCAATCTATACTCTATCCGCCAAGCCCATCACCTTTACGAGATTCCTCGTCCATCACTCCAGGGAGGGACTCAGATATCTTCATGCAGACACCCCTCTCTGCTGGGCACTGAGGGTTCAGTGCCTAGCTTCTTCGCGCTGGCAGTCAATGCCGATTTTCGGAATGCACCTTTCCAATCAGCGCTCCCGGCAAAGATAGATCAATACATAAACCAGACCTGTGTTTCAATACCCCGCCAATTGGATACCAAATCTGGACAGTGGGCCACCCCTCGCCCAATGAAGTGCGTCAGGCTCTTGTTAAAGCAGCTGCAGTCTGCCAACTACGACCAAGTTTTGGGCCACTCCACGCTCTGTTTCATGGGCCCCTAACCACACATATTACATAGGGTTTGGCGGATGTAAGAACGGCAACCAAGTTATTGTGAACTTATTTATTTCAGAAATAACTCTTTGGTTTACAGGTCCTCACAAACACGTCTGACCACAACGGTTGTCAGCTACACAACTGTGGCATGAAAGCGAAACCACGCGAAAACAACAGCCCCTCCCGAGTCATGTGTCCGCGGCTTCTGAACCTCCGGTTCAATACCTGCATGCGCTAGCAGGCGCCGCTACATGGCCCCCCCCCCAGAATCCGCGGTACGGAAATGCACGGGTAACCGGATGGTTCGACTGGAACGCATAGTCCGAGGTGAGCGTAACAGTAGGGGCCGGCAAAACGGAACCAGAGGGACGCGATAAACGCGAACGAAGGACGGGCGTAACAGAGGGGACCGGTGAAACATAACCGGGAGTAACAGGTGCAGAGGGCGGCAAAACGGCCGGCGGACACCCTCTACGCAGCGGAGTGGCCACAGCCACCGGGCTATACTCGTTGATGTGGGCTGGCTTAAGGCGGCTGACGGAGACGAACTCCTCCCTGTCACACAAGTCCAACGTGAACGTCGAGGGACCAATCCTCAGCACCCTGTACGGACCTTCATACACCCGCTGTAACGGCGAGCGGTGAGAATCCCTACGAAGGAAAACATAAGCACAATCCCGTAACATAGCAGGCACATGCACTGCGGACGACCTGTGTCGGGAAGTGGGAACCGGGACCAACGCGCGCGCCCGCTCGCGAAGGTCAGCTAGCACCGCGGAAGCCGGGACCACCTGATCACGGGTGGCGGGCAGAAAATCCCCAGGTGCCCGCAAAACCAAACTATAAACCAGCTCGGCCGAGGAGGCGTCAAGGTTCTCCTTCTGGAACAGCAAAATCCTGTATGGGCTGGCGCACATGCCTCTGCACCTTGGAAGTCTGACAGGGGATACAAGCGCGGGCCCATGCTGCGACCTGCTTTCGTAACCCATGCCAGACGAACTTGGACGCGACCAGGGCAGAGGCGGTGCGAATGGTGAGCTAGGCTGTGGATAGTGTCGAAAATCCTACGCCTCCAGGCAATCGGGACGATCAGGCGGGCTTTACCCGTCGAGACATCGCAAAGGACCCACACGCCGGCGGTGCCGCAAGGCACCTCAACCAACTTGAGACCTGATTCAGCATGGTGGTAATCCCCCATGCCGGCATCAACTCGTTGGGCAGCAGCCAGCTCCGCATAATCCACACCTGGGCTTAAAGCGGAAACCTCAGGGGCCGCCGGACGGGACTGCGCAGCTGCTGGTCACCAAAATATCATCGAGATAGATGAATATGAACAAATTGCAGTCAATTAACCCACCGGCACATCATAGGGATCTGGAAGGAGCGCTTTGAGGAAATGTACGCAATCATAGTGAGAACATGCAACCTACATATAGAAAGTACCGGAGGAAAGGATTAAATCCAGTTTCTGGACCTGCGAGGCAGAGCACCAACTGTTGTGCTGCCATGACACCATAACGCCATCCCTCAAGTGTAAGATCTGCCATTCCAGGAACTAATAGTATGAATGTGTAGGAAATAACTGCAGATGCTGGTTTAAATCGAAGGTAGACACAAAAAGCTGGAGTAACTCAGCAGACAGGCAGCATCTCTGGAGAGAAGGAATAGGTGGCGTTTCAGGTCGAGACCCTTCTTCACTCTGATGTCAGGGGAGTGGGCGGGACAGAGATAGAATGAAGTTGAAGACAGTAAGACTGGTGGGAGAACTGGGAAGGGGGAGGGGATGAAGAGAGAGGGATAGCAAGGGCTATTTGAAGTTAGGGAAGTCAATGTTCATACCCCTGGGGTGTAAGCTACCCAAGTGAAATATGAGATGCTGTTCCTCCAATTTACGCTGGGCCTCACTCTGACAATGGAGGAGGCCCAGGACAGAATGGTCAGATTGGGAATGAGAAGGGGAGTTAAAGTGCTGAGCCACCGGGAGATCAGGTAGGTTAAGGCGGACTGAGCGGAGGTGTTCAGTGAAACGATCGCTGAGCCTGCGTTGGTCTCGCCGATGTACAGAAGTTGACACCTGGCGCAGCGGATCCAGTAGATGAGGTAGGAGGAAGTGCAAGTGAACCTCTGCCTCAGCTGAAAAGACTGTCAGGGTCCTTGGATGGAGTCGAGGGTGGAGGTAATGGGACAGGTGTTGCATCTCCTGCGGTTGTGGGGGAATGTACCTGGGGAGGGAGTGGAAAGGGACGAGTTGACCAGGGATTTGCGGAGGGAACAACCTCGGCAGAAAACAGAAAGGGGTGGAGATGGGAAGATGTGCCAAGTAATGGGATCCCATTGCAAGTGGTGAAAATGTTGAAGGATTATATGCTGGGTGGTGTCATTATGAATTATGAATCTTTATTGAACTCCCTCTGTAATAAATATAACCTTTTTTTGGCTTGAGATCAAAAGTGAGCATTTGGTCCAACTGTGGTCTCACCAAGGTCCCAAGTAATTGTTGTAAGACATGTTTACTCTTGGACTCAATCATTCTTGTTGTAAAAGACCCATGTCATTTGGAAACACAAAGAACAGCAGATGCTGGAATCTTAAGCAAAACACAAAGTGCTGAAATAACTCAGTGTGTCAGGCAGCATCTGTAGTGGGAATGGATAGATGATGTGTCAGGTCAGGATCCTTCCTCAGACTGAATGTAGTGGGGGAGAGATGCTGGAAAAGAAAGATGCAGGTGGGACAGTCTTTCAAGTGATAGGTGAATGTAGGTGAGGGCGATTTTATTGCCAGATGGGTGAACCAAGTGACCAAGATGAAGGGCGGGATAGTGGGAGAAATGAGAAAAAATCTCAAGTATGTAATACCCCCCTCCCCCGCCTCCCCCCACCCCTTCACCCCCTTTCTCTCGCACTCTGGTGCGCAACTATTTATCCCACTATCCAACCCATTCTTTCTCTCTCACTCTGGTGCGCACTATCCTGCACTCCTCATCTTTCCCCAAGATTTCCCCAAGAAAAAGAGGTCAGTGATTGTTTGGAAATCTGCCTGATCAGTGTTGGGATCATGGTCCAAAGAGCAGTCTGAGGAGGTGCCTAAGAAGCTATGTGGAGGTTAGTTCACCGCCCCAGTCATTGAGTTTTAATGACCAGGTTGAATCTGGTCTTACTGTCTTCGACTTCATTCTATCTCTGTCCCGCCCACTCCCCTGACATCAGAGATGGATAGATTAGAGAAACCACCACCCTAGACACAGACATTCCCTTTGCTTTCCCCAGCCCTGCAACATTTCTGTAACTTAATTCCATGAAATGCATTAACTCTGAAGCATTAACTCTGTTCCTCACTTCACAGATGCTATCTGACATATTGCTTATTTCCAGCACCTTCTGTTTTTATATCTGGTTTTCAATTTCTTTTTGCGTTTTGTTTTCCTGTTACGCTGGAATATGTACAAACAACCTTTTGTTACAGTAAGACAGATTGTGTAGCACCTAACCGAACGTGTATTCCACTGTGAAGTGTATGGACTGACATTATGTTATGGAAGGATCTGTGTACATTGCTATTCAGCATCTTATCTCAACCTCATTGATTGAGATACAGTAAAAAATGTTCTGAGGCTCAACTATGATCAGAAGTTGCCGAGGCCAGGTATCTTTTCTCTTGAAGGCAGAAGATTTAAGAGTGATGCATTTGCGGGACTTGGGATAGCTAACTGATATGACCAGGTGGATAGGCACTGTCTACACAGACTAATGGCAAATGCTGAAGGAGAGCTACACTATTCAAGAGTAATATCAAAAAAACACTTGTTCACACAAAGGGTGGTGGAAACATGGAACTGTCTCCCCAAAGATCCAAGGTTGAGGTTTAATAGCCGGTGGCAGCACTAACTTTGTTAGATTTCAATTTGGCAAATGTATTAAAGGTTATGGAATGGAGGCAGATAGATGGTAAGCTACAAATCAGCCACAACTTGATCAAAAGTAATTTATTTGTTATAAAATAGTTTTATGACACTATATAATTTAAGGTTCATTTGCCACTTGAATTTAAACTCTTTCAGGTTCAGAGATGTCAGTGGCGATACAACGTAGTTCTGTTTCGTTGTCGGAAGCCCTTCATCTTTCTCTACATCAATCGAAAGCATTGACATGGAACTCCACTGTTGGCTGTGTTATGTACAGATGGTTGGACAAATTGGGAACAAAAGTGCTGAAGCAGCCATTAAAGACTCTGCTAAATCCAATTCTCCCTAGTTCCAACCAGCCTGTTTTATTTTTGACCTAACAAGGCACAGATCTTCATGCATCCGATTGCACACACAGTTTTTTGTTTAGTTTAGAGATACGATACGATACAATATGATACGATAAAACTTTTATTTATCCCCAGAGGAACAGGCCCTTCAGCTCACCAAGTCAGCGCCAATCAGCGCCAAGTCAGCGCCAATCAGCAATCCTTGTCAGTCTAGCACCTGTACACTACACTAGGGACACCTTACAATTTTTACCAAAGCCAATTAACCTTCGAATCTACAAGTCTTTGGAACGTGAGAGGAAAACGGGGCACCCTGGTAAAACCCACGGGGTCACAGGAGAACGTACAAACTCTGTACAGACAGCACCTGGAATCAAGTCAGGATCGAACCCGGGTCTGGTGCTGTAAGGCAGCAACACTATTGCTGTGCCACTGTGTCGCCCCAAATTTGTTTAACCAAATTTGTTTAGCCAAATTCAGCAAGAAAGTAAAAATTGAAAGTGGCTGCTAATAAGTAAGGACACAGGACACAGAATTGCTGTGGAATTCTGTAGAATTCTCTGCCTCAGAGGGCGGTGGAGGCAGGTTCTCTGGATGCTTTCAAGAGAGAGCTAGATAGGTCTCTTAAAAATAGCGGAGTCAGGAGATATGAGGAGAAGGCAGGAATGGGGTACTGATTGGGGATGATCAGCCATGATCACATTGAATGGCGGTTCTGGCTTGAAGGGCTGAATAGCCTACTCCTGCACCTATTGTCTATTGTCTATTGCACTTCCTTGAACACAAAAACACCAGAATGTAGATCAGTTGTAGACAACTTGGGCCATCAAGCTTGCACTGTGCCCTATTCGATGGGATCATGGCCTCACATCCTTTTATAGCTCTCAATTACCTAACCCTTCAAAAATCGATCCAGCTCCACTTTAAATACCTCAAATGATCAAGCCTCCACAACCCTCAAGGACACTGAATTCTAGAGATTCATTACCCTCTGAGAGAAGAAATTTCTATGTAACTTAGTTTTAAACCTTTTCAAAGCCCTTGCTTGCTTACTTACTTATTAGAACCCTTCTCCCAGAATAGAAAAATAAAAAACGAGAGGGCAAAGTTTAACGGAGATGTGTGGGGCAAGTGTTTTGCATAAAATGGTGACTGCCTTGGACATGCTGCCGAGAATGGTGGTTTATGGCAGATACGATAGTGACATTTAAGTGACTTTTAGATAGACTTACGGATATGTAGAGAATGGAGGGATATGGAATATCACCTTCCTAACATATGTTGCCAAAGTACCCACGTGTGGTCAAATTAAGGCTTTGTTTGAGGTCTTAAGTATCTAACCTCTGCTCAGTTGTGTAGACTCAAAAGACACACTGATAGTTAGGTTTTATTTTGTTGAAGATGATCATTATGTGACACTTATATGTGACACTAATGCTATTTATTAGTTGTCAGTCCGAGCCTGGATGTCTGTTTTATATTATACTAGACTAATTTGGCACCACCAACAAACACCCGCAGTGCAGCATTTCAAAGCAGTTACCACCACCAACAACCATTTGCAGTGCAGCATTTCAAAGCAGTTACCACCACCAACAACCATTCGCAGTGCAGCATTTCAAAGCAGTTACAACATTTTAATTTTCAAACCAAATTAAGGGCACTCACAGTTGAGTAGACATGTGTTCAGTGTTATTCACAGCTCAGAGAGACGTGACCCTCTCGCTTCCTCCATCTTGCAGAGACTGAGTGAGGCACAACACTTCCGGGTTTTATAGTCCCTCCCCACTCACACCAGCAGGGGCAGCAGAGAAAATGTCAACATTTTTTAAACATTAATAACTCTTTTATTTTTCATCGATGGAAAAAATCCTCAGCGGAGGGGGACTCTGAGTAAGATGGCCAAAATCACAGTCATAAGTGGCAGTGTTTTTTTCAAAAATCATGAAACAGAAAAACAGGAAGTGGTCAAGATCTTACTTTTAGTAATATAGATTTTGGCAAAGGGTGGTTTGGCAGTGCAGCAGTCATTGATCCGGCCTCACAACTCCAGTGACCACACTTACTGACAGTAGAATTCCCTTTGTGGTCTGGATAGGTTTCAGGTAATGATGTATTACCTCTGTCCCCACTTCTCGTCCGCAACCTTACCCAACTCTCAGAGATTCATGATAATAATCCTGTAAAATGACAAAGGAAAGTGATTATTTTTTGTAGATGGCCAGTTTTTGACATTTATGTAGCACTAGACCAGGTGCGGAACCATTGGGGCTCGTCCCCCAACGCAATATTCCACCACTGACCCATAGCCCCCAACTGCGCAGGTGCGGCTGATGGGTTCCCGTTATGATGCCAGAGATCTCCATTGTGACGCGACTCACAGCAACCCTCCCCATCTGCGCAGGCACGGCCAGCAAGTGGGAGCGCGACTGCAACGTTTTTAAGTTCAAAATGTCAATAACCTGTAAAATATAAGATCAATGTGAATGCATCTCACACTCCCTCTTCAGTCCCCTATTCCCCTCCTCCGTTATCCTCCCTTTCCTCACCCTCCACCAACCCTCCTCAGCTTTCTCCCCTCACCCCTCCCTCCCCCTCCCTCTTCCCCCTCCCCTCCTCCATTACCTCACCATCCCTCTTCCTACCTCTATCCTCGTCCATTCCCCCTCATCCCCCAGCACTCCCACCCCCTTCATTCTCCCTCCTTTCCCCTCTCCTTCTCCTCTCTCCCACTCTCTCCCTCACCTCTCCCTCCCTCTCCTTTCCCCTACCCTCAGCCACTCCCTCCCTCCCTCAATAACCCCTCTCCCCTCCCTCCCTCCCTCCCTCCATAACCCCTCTCCCCTCCCTAATGTGTGACGTTCCTGAACATCAATGAGGTCTGCAGCCGAATGACCTACATCAGTCTGAAGAAGGGTAGGTCATTCGACCCGAAACGTCGCCCATCCCTTCTCTCCAGAGATGCTGCCTGTCCCACTGAGTTACTCCTGCACTTTGTGTCTATAGCCAAATACTGCCTTGATGTCCATTTGCAGTTGCCTTACCTTTAGAAATCGATTATCTTCCAAGTTTGGACCAAGGCTGCAATGAGGTCTGCAGCCAAATGATCCTAATGGAACTCAAGCCAAGCTTCAGGGAACTGGTTATTGTTGAGTAGGTAGCCAGTTGACAACTCCATTTCTCAATTTACTGATGATTGAGCGTAGGCTGATGAACAGTAATCGGCTATTTGGATTTGAACTGATTTATTTGGACATACATACCCAGGCAGACAGTTTAATTCAGTTAACAATGTGCCCTAGTAGTTCCAACAGAAAATGTAACATGATTATACAAGTAATTGCCATGCCTCAATCCCAGAATGTAATTGTCTTGGTTTGCTCATGCTTCATGTTTAAATAATCTACCTTTTAGTTACAGTTCTTTTGTTATTATAATATAGAAAATATGAAACATATGTAAACATGTGTATGAAGAAAGAACAGCCTTTGAAATATTCTGAATGAAAATGAGCCTATCTTGAGAGAGACGACTGTGGGACCTAATGGATGAAATCATCTGTTAAATTATCAACTGCCGTGTTTCTTTCTTCAAGGGAACATGACAACCCGCTTCTGTCTGGACAGACAGATGTTCTTTTCTCAGTCATGATAATAGTGCATTAATGAAGCATAAGTCCAGATAACAAAATGACATAAAATGGTTTGACATCTGCTCTGATTTATACCTGGTCAAAGAAAACAATGTTGCTGATATGAGCAGGAAAAACAGATTCAAAATGGCAATTGTTCCTTCAATTTTCATGTTATAGTTTTTGTCGTGACTTCATTGTATTCCTCTAAATGTAAGTGCAGTATTTAATTTGTACATTGCTATATCTCTGCTTTCACCAAGTTCATCTGGATTAATGTTCACAACCTTAATTCAACTTTCCAGTCACTTCCTAACCATTTACGGAATGAAGCAGTGGGCCTCTCGCAGTCTTCAGTGTGGGGTCTTGGCAAGCTGTCTAAGCAGGCCTGCTGCAACCAGTGTCAAAGCCATTTAAAAAGAATTGGCAGAACAGCGTCCCCATTAATTTCTGTATGTCACATGTTGTCATGCAAGTTACACCAGAGGAAATGACTAGAAATGAATGGTTACAGCACTTAGAACCCCCTCTCCCCGCCACTACTTCACATCCCCATATAGATATTTGCCCTTGGGTTAAACAAGTGGATACAATTAGTTGCTGTCCACAAACAGCTGCAGGATAAAGGGCCTGTTGCTGGGTCCTCAGTACAAGGCTACAGATTTGAAGTATAAATGCATCTGGCCTGCTCGCAGCAGATTAGGATATAAACTTTTCCATTGTTTAACTGTTACAGCCTGGGGAAAAAAATATTTTGTTACTCAGTCTCTTCCCACCCCAATATTCAACATATTTTATCTTTGCAATTGTACCGTTTTGGTCGGAAGTTGATGACAAAATTATCCAGAAATTAATTCAGTTTTCTTTCCTGGCAAATCTTTAAAAAAACACATTTGTTCAATATTATACTAATGTGAAGAGCAACAATTATTTATTCTCATCGAAAAATCTGAGGGTTGTGCCCAGAATATCTGAGAGGTCATTTAAGGTGAAAACGAAAGAATGCATTTCATGAGATAAATCCCACACACCCATTCAGTAACAGAACATTTTGAATTTAAAGTTGATCTCTCTCTGTTAACATCTTTTTGCAGGTTGTGAAACAAATGTTTATTTTTTAAAAAGGAATAGCTTGCAGAATGTCTTGAAAAACTTCATTACAAATAAATTATTTCTACACCATGAAAGATCCAAAATGGCCAATTGATGGATTTTGAACCTTGCCGTTGAATTTATTTGCAATTGTTAAATTTGATTCTGTGTAGACTCTACTTTGTTAATATACTGCCTGTGTATTTTGAGAGAACTAAGGAATAGTTAATATATCAAATACATCCGAAAGCAACATTACAAGGGGAGCGCAATGAAAATAATAATGACTTGCTCATCTTTTAGTTGGATTCAGTGCAGCTTTTGTTTTACGTACATCGCTCCAGAAACACAACTTTCCATAGGATTAAATATCAATTTATCACATCGTCCTTTTAAGATGTTTGCTTGTAGAAAACTAATGCCGTACATTATAGCAGCTTTGCTGTGATTGTAACATAAAAGCAGCTGAACCAGCAAGAATTAGTGCAGTGTAATTTTCCACTACTCAGGTTTCACATTAAGTGCAGAACAAGTACAGATGGTTTGAAACAAACAAACGTGATTGTTTGTGATGAATATGTAGTATAAGAACTGATACAGTCCACTTCCAACTTTTAAAATTCAATTACCTATATTTCCATATCTCCTTATAAACACAGAAAGAGGCCATTTTAGCCAATTTACTATGCCAATTTGAAGGAAACCACTAATTTCTCCCTGTAACATATTCTCTCCCTAGTTTCTATAACTGGCCTACGTTAGGGTCAATTTACAGCAGCCGATAAACCTAACACCCTCACATCTTTAGGATGTGAGAGGAAACTGGAGTGATCAGGGAAACCCATACAGGTACAGTGAGAACGTGCAAACTCCATACAAACATCAGTGGTCAGAATTGTACCCGGCCCCTGGAGCTGGCGTCACTTTCAAGTAACTATGCACCTGCACTACTAAATCCCTCTGCTCTACAACGCTCTCCCCTGCCATTGAAGAGCCCTGCCATTTACTGTGAAGGTCCTGCCCTGGTTAGACTTCCTAAATGACAACACATCACACTTCTCCAAATTAAACTGCATTAACCGTTCCTCAGCAAACCTGTCCTATTGATCAAGAGCCTGCTGCAATTTTTGACAAACATCATCGCTATCTACAATACCACTCATTTTATTTTTATCAGCAAATGTATTAATCATCCAAATCATTGATATAGATTACAAACAGCACCAAACTCTGAGGTGCAACACTAGTCACTAATCACAAATTTGGGGAAGAACATTCTTGCTATTGAGGGAGTGCTGCGTAGGTTTACAAGGTTAATTCCCGGGATGGCGGGACTGTCATATGCTGAGAGAATGGAGCAGCTGGGCTTGTACACTCTGGAGTTTAGAAGGATGAGAGGAAATCTCATTGAAACATATAAGGTTGTTAATGGTTTGGACACGTTAGAGGCAGGAAACATGTTCCCGATGTTGGGGGAGTCCAGAACCAGGGGCCACAGTTTAAGTCTGAAGAAGGGCTTCGGCCCGAAACGTTGCCTATTTCCTTCGCTCCATAGATGCTGCTGCACCCACTGAGTTTCTCCAGCATTTTTGTGTACCTGCTGCAGTTTAAGAATAAGGAGTAAGCCATTTAGAACAGAGACGAGGAAACACTTTTTCTCACAGAGAGTGGTGAGTCTGTGTAATTCTCTTCCTCAAAGGGCGGTGGAGGCAGGTTCTCTGGATGTTTTCAAGAGAGAGCTAGATAGGGCTCTTAAAAATAGCGGAGTCAGGGGATATGGGGAGAAGGCAGGAACGTGGTACTGATTGGGGATGATCAGCCATGATCATATTGAATGGCGGTGCTGGCTTGAAGGGCCGAATGGCCTACTCCTGCACCTATTGTTTATTGTCTATTGTCACAAGCCTTCAGTCTGAAGAAAACCTTCCACTCTGCTTCCTTCCATGAAGCTGATTTTTTATCCAGTTAGCTAATTCTCCTTGGATCCCATGTAAATCTCTGCTCCTCTTTCTAGCTGGGTTTCCACTTATTGATGTTATAAGGAAACTATCACAATCTGTAATAAAAACAGAAAATGTTAAAAACTCTCAGCAGACCAAGCAGCAGTGGGAAAGGAAGTATTAGATCAACCTTTGATGAGAAGTGACTTGGTCTTTCAGCTTATTGATGCTGTTTTGCATGCTGCATCCTTGCAATGTTTTGTGTTTCAAGCTTTCTGTTTCTGCATTGTATTGGTACAATGGTCATTAATCTATCATTTATGTTTGTGCACAATACCAATAACAATGACCTCAAGAAGATGTTCAATGCATTTGTATCTTTTCAATAACATTAGGGAAATTCTAATGTTTGAACAGTCCTTTCTGTTTTTTGAACAGTCCTTTCTGGTGTCTGTTAGTTTTTCCAACTATTGGTTTGCATCTCCAACCTCCTTTTTCTTCGGCAATGTCCTGAGGTCTGAAGAAAGGTCCTGAACCAAAATGTCAGCTATCCATGATCTCCAGGGGTGTTACCTGACCTGCTGAGTTACACCAGCACTTTGTGTCTTTCCCTGAGGTTTTGGAGCCTTCTAAATATACGCCTCTCTCTCAAGGCACCATAGTACAGCTAGTAGAGATGCTTCTGCACAGTTCCAGTGACCCAGGTTCAGTCCTCACCTCTGTTACTGTCTGCATGGGGTTTGCACCTTCTCCCTGTAACCACATGCCCTCACCAATATATCTGAAACACTCTCCGTTTCTTCCTGCCTACTGATGACAACCTCACCACTCATCCCCCTCTCCAAATTGTCAGCACTAGATCAGCAGAAATTATCTTAAATTAAACATTATGGAGCCCCACCATAATCTATGTACCTAACCAGTGACTGTTACATTGAGCAAGCTTTGGACATCTTTGCTAATGTCTAGCTAGGCTTGGTAATGCTCATGAGAAATGTTTGTAATGTTTTTGCAATGTTAATGGCTACTGTAAATACAAGTACAGGACATCCCTGGGTTACGCAAGGGTTTAATTCCTGAAAAACGGTCGTAAAGTTAGTTTCTACAGCTATCCATATTACATCACAAACACTTGCTGTATTGCTTTCATATCATTAAATATTCATCCCAACTCTATCCATATTTAAACATGGAATATATACTGTATCCAGTCATTAATTGACCAAGTCATTAATTGACTGAGGCTCTGCACTCAGCTGGCTCCGTTCCTACCTTTCCAACAGATCCCACTTCATCTCTCTCCACAACCACACCTCTGCTACAGCCACAGTCACTCAAGGCGTTCCCCAAGGCTCCGTACTCGGCCTCCTCCTCTTCATCATCTACATCCTCCCCCTTGGTCAGATACTCCGCCACTTCAACCTGGACTTCCACTGTTACGCTGATGACACCCAGATCTACCTTGGCACCAAATCCCCCCACCCCCCCCCCCCCCCCCCCCCCCCCCCCCTCTCCCATATCAACTCCTGTTTGTCAGCTATAAAAACCTGGATGCAACATAATTTCCTCAAACTCAACAGCGATAAGACAGAATTCCTCCTCATAGGCTCCAAAGCCACACTCAGAAAAATCAATAACCCCACTCTCACCATCGACGGCACCACTGTCTCCCCATCTCCCCAGGCCCGCAACCTTGGCGTGATCTTTGATTCCACCCTCTCCCTTGAGCCTCATATCCGCCATGTCATTAAAACCTCCTTCTTTCATCTCCGCAACATCGCCAAACTCAAACCCTCTCTCACACCTCCCGCTGCTGAAAGACTCATCCATGCCTTCATCTCCTCCCGACTGGACTACTGCAACTCACTTCTCCTTGGCATCAGCTCCACCTACATCAACCGACTCCAACTGGTCCAGAACGCAGCCGCCCGACTCATCACTCACACCAAATCCTGGCATCACATCACTCCAGTCCTCAAACAACTTCACTGGCTTCCCATCTCCCACCGGATCAACTACAAAATCCTGATCCTCACCTACAAAGCCCTCCACCATCTGGCCCCCCCATATCTCACTGACCTCCTCTCCCCCTACCAACCCTCACGGTCCCTCAGATCCACATCAGCCGGTCTCCTCTCCATCCACAAGTCCAACCTCCGCAGTTTTGGGGACAGAGCCTTCTCCAGGGCAGCTCCCAGGCTCTGGAACTCCCTCCCCCAACTGATCCGCAATTCCGTGTCCCTCACCATCTTCCAGTCCCGCCTCAAGACCCATCTCTTCACCTCTGCCTATCCTTAACCCCACGTCCCCCTCCCTTTTCATCTGGGCATTAATTGCCTCATATTGTGTTTTGTATTGAATTCTGTCTTTACTTTGTGTACTAGTCATGTCTCTACTATTTATTTCATTCCCCTTACATGTTTTTCCTCTACCTGCTAAATTTTTGTAAGGTGGCCCTGAGACTCTTGAAAGGCGCCCATAAATAAAATGTATTATTATTATTATTATTAATGAATGTAACACAACATTTTACTACTTTTATAGAAGGAATCCTCTCAGGATGATTCACAGCTTGGTTTGGCAACTGCTCTGCCCATAACCATAGAAATTAGAGAGCAATGTGGATGTAGCCCAGTCCATCACAAAAAAACAGCCTCCGCATTGACTCCATCTACACTTTATGCTGCCTCGGGAAAGCAGATAAAATAATCAAGGACTATTTTCACCCAGTTATTCTCTCTTTCCCCCCTCTCCCATCAGGTAGAAGATACAAAAGCTTGAGAGGTTCAGGAACAGCTGCTTTCCCACTGTTATCAGGCTACTGAATGGACCTCCCGTGAGCTGCTGTTACATTGACCAAGCTTTGTGCATCTGTGCTAATGTCTGGCTTGACTGCAGTGTAGTCCCTATCTTCCAACGTACCTCATTACAGATCTTGCACTTTTACTTTTTATATGTACGTTTTCCATTATGCTATAATACTGCAACACTATATTCTGCACTCAGGTATTTTTCTCTTTGCATTACTTGTTGTACTTGTGTGTGGCTTAATTATACTCATGTATGGTATGATTGTGTGGCTTGATTAGATAGCAGGCAAACAAAGCTTTTCATCGTGTTTCAGTACATGTGACAACAATACAGTATACCAATGTAAATATTGCAAACTTGAAAAAAGCTTTAAAATATATGGGAGAATTTGCGTTAGAATTCCGTAAATCATGTCATCCATAACTCAGGGAGCCCCTGTACTTGTTTTCTTTTGTGCATTTAGATCCAGATAAGAACTATAAAAAAAGCCAACCAACCTATTGTTATTTAGACCAGCTCAGTAATTTTCATGTAAAGATATATTCATTTCTTGATATTGGATTTAAGCACACCTCCCACAACACCTGCAATTGATCTCATTTCAAAAGTTCTGTACAGAAAACAGAAATGAATCGTTATTGTAAATATATTTTACTATATTTCACTGTTTTGGTACAATATGCAAAAAGCATGCAGCTTATTGATGTGATTTGACTACTTGTGTTTGTAATACAGTTTGCTGGACATCCTAAGTACAACATGCAAATGGATTGAAACCATAAACTGTATTTTTGGTAACAACTATATTGTATGAAATTCCATTTTGCTATTTTATTTTTCATATTTATTTGCAAATAATTGTTTATTAAAGTAAGACCAATGTAATGGTTTTCTATAATCACATTGTATTTATACAGCATCATTTGAAGGTGGAGAATATATATAATATATTGCCTAATTACATTTATATGGCAGACAGTGTTGCAGTGCACTTTGCCTTTTAAATTTTAATTGAAACTCTGAGAGAAGCAGCATTACCCAAAGTCTGTGCTCAGTTATATTATGTAAATGTTATAACTTGTCCACAACCCAACAGCCCACAACAACCCAACCCATGATTGATCATGTCCCCCTTTAGCTCCTGGCTGCAATATTATCCACTGGCTTTGTCTCCAGAAAACTAAATTAAAAATCCTCATTGTAATTTGAAATTACCTCTCCCCTTTCTAATTGCGTACAATCTTTCCACTATCAACAAATGTTGATCTACTGATTCAAGCCTTATATATTTGTGTGCACTTTTCTTTGCTCTTTGTTTGCTGCCTCCCTTACTTCAGTGCCTTCCACAAAATATTCTTCTTTGACCATGCAATCAGTTGTCTCCACAGCTATTCTCATTGACCTCATAATCCTTGTGATCATTAATTAAGCTGAAGAAGTGATTAGTGCAAGTTGTTACAACAAAGTTTTGAGACTGGTTGTTAAGATTGAATGTATGGACATATTGATAACTTTAATGACAGTAAATGAATATCCCATTGGTACATTTGATCCTAATTGAATTGGAAAAGGAATGCTCAGGCAATTAACTTAAATAATGTTTCTATAGATAATTCTTCCCTTTGGTTTCAGTATCATGGTGATGAACTTTCTTAGAACAGACGGCTTCTTACTACCACAACACAGATGACCTGAACTGGGACCTGTTGATGAGAAGCTGACCATTGTTCACATGAAGCAAACTGAGCATTTGGACAGTTAATTCCATGGTTTAGAATTTAACTAAAGGTCACTCATTCTTTATTTCTTTTATCTCTGCCATAATCTGTCAGATGACTGAAACACAATAGTGCCAGAGGCTTCAGGTTTATGAGAATAATAGTATTAATAATCCTTTCCTGTTTAAAGTCTAGTGTTTTAAATAGTAATAAACACACAGAGGAAGAGATGACCCGAAGTTGGACTTTATTTAACATTGCCCCCTTGAGTATTAATTCTTTTCCGTGCTTGCTGACAGAACAATTATTTCCTGACTGGCTAGCTCACACTCATTTCTAATGAATATTTCCATCTTCTGAGTAGTTGGGGCTCTGTAAGCAATTCCTTAAAGAATAAACAATGGCTGGGAATATGTGATGCAGCTGTACCAAATTCAAGGAGTTTCAATGATATGATAAATGTAAAGGGTGAAGGATCAGCCCCAAGACGGGGGCGATGGCCATGAATTTAATCATGAAGATTGTGTTTTTATTTTACACTAGACTAAGTGGGACCCGTTGGGTCCCTGTCACACGGAAGGCCTGGTCCCCCAACGCAACCCGTTCCATACGCAATCATCCACCACTCACCCATTCCCCCAATGCAACCTGTTCCCCTAACACAATATTCCACCACTCACCCATAGCCCGCAACTGCGCAGGTGTGGCTCATTTCCCCTCAACCCCCAGCATTCCCTCCCCCTCCACTGCATCCTCCCTCTTCTATCCGTCTCTTCCTCCCCCCCAATCCCTCCCTCACCTCTCCCTCCCTCTCCTTTCCCCTAACCTCAGTCACTCCCTCCCTCCCTCCCTCCATAACTCCTCTCCCCTCCCTACCCCCTCCTATCCCTCTATCCCACGCCTCCCCCACTCCTCATCTCCCCTTTCCCCCCCCCACTATCCCTCCTCACCTCCCCCATCTCCCTCTATTCCCCACTCCCTAACTCCCCCACTCCCCCCACCACTCCCTCTATTCCCCCTCCTCCCCCCACTCTCCCTCCTCACCTCACCAGGAACTCGATGTAAATCACCGCAGCCCCGTTTTCTCGAGCAGGACAGCGATGAAGTTGTACTTGAGGAGGGGGCAGTCGGGGGGGGAGGGGGCGAGGCGGAGGTGGAGGCCTACCTTGCCCTGGGTGCTGCTCCTATTCCTCCCCACGCTCTTCCTCCTCGTGGGCCCGGTGCCGCTCCTTGGGCTGAGGGCTGTCAGGGGTGATGGGCCAAGCGGAGCGGAGCCGGGGGAGGGAGAGGCAGAGGCTGCGGCCTACCTTGCCCTGGGTGCCGCTCCTCTTCCTCCCCGCGCTCTTCCTCGTGAGTCCGGTGCTGCTCCTCGGGGCGGGGGCTGTGGGGGGGTGAGGAGCCGACGGCATGAAGCCGGGGGAGAGAGATGCAGTGGCTGCGGCCAACCTTGTCCTAGGTGCTGCTCCTCTTCCTCCCCGCTCTCTTCCTCCTCGCTGTGGGCCGCGTCCTCCGGCAGCTGTGGTCATCCCCTCCGGCTGCTGCTGACCGACTGAGGTGCCGGACAAGATAGGCGCTGCCAGTGACTGACAGCGAACGGGGCCAATCAGTGCAGCGATGGTGCAGGAAGGGGCATCGCCATCCCGGCCTGGAGGTGACTGACAGGAGAAGAGAACAATCTGCGCATGCGCGTTTTTTAAGATCGTTAGAACTTAATAGCTTTTTAAAGATACCATAGATTGAAACAAAACTTGTTGCACTTCCAGCACAGGAGAATGGTGAGTAACGTGGCGACAAATCGTAGCGCTATCGTGTGCCGTTTTTGCACAAATAGTAAAACAATACAAACCGGAAGATAACAAGATCAGAGTTTTAATTATATACTAGACTAAGTGGGACCCGTTGGGTCCCAGCATCACACGGGAGGGCTAGTCCCCCAATGCAATATTGGAAATATCCTTGGCACCTGATGAGCGGAGGGGTACTCTGAGTAAGATGGCCAAAAATCACAGCCGTACGTGGTAGCGTTTTTTCTAAAATCAATATAAAGTGCAAACAGGAAGTGGTCAAGATTAAACTTTTAATTATATATAGTAGGCAAGGCAGCTTTAATTAGACAAGGCAGCTTTAATTAGGCAAGGCAGCTTTAACACTTTCAAACGAAAGGCAACGTAGCTTTCGCACTTTCAAACCAAAGGCAACACAGCTTTACCACTTTCAAACCAAAGGCAACACAGCTTTAGCACTTTCAACCCAAAGGCAACATAGCTTCAGCACTTTCAAACCAAAGGCAACACAGCTTCAGCACTTTCAAACCAAAGGCAACACAGCTTTAGCATTTTCAAACCAAAGGCAACACAGCTTTAGCACTTTCAAACTACATTTGCAAACCACATTAAGGGCACTGACAGGTCAGTAAAATCACTCACGGTTTAGCAGACATGTGTTCAGTGCTATTCACAGCTCAGACTGAGAATTGCGACCTCCCGCTCCCCCATCTTGCAGAGAACTGAGGCTACTCCACACTTCCGGGTTGTATAGTCCCTCCGGAAGGGGCGTGGCCTTCAGGAGAGAGAATGTCAACATTTTTGAAACACTAATAACTCTATTATTTTTAATCAATGGGAAAAAATCCTCTTGTCCTGCGCAGCGGAGGGGGACTGAGTAAGATGGCCAAAAATCACAGCCGTAAGTGGCAGCATTTTTTCTAAAATCAATATACAGATCAAAAGGAAGTGGTCAAGATGAGACTTTTAGTCATACAGATAGAAGGCAGGGCAACTTTAATTAAGCAAGGCAGCTTTAATTAGGCAAGGCAGCTTTAATTAGGCAAGGCAGCTTTAATTAGGCAAGGCAGCTTTAATTAGGCAAGGCAGCTTTAATTAGGCAAGGCAGCTTTAATTAGGCAAGGCAGCTTTAGCACTTTCAAACCAAAGGCAATGCAGCTTTAGCACTTTCAAACCAAAGGCAACGCAGCTTCAGCATTTTCAAAACAAAGGCGACGCAACTTTAGGACTTTCAAACCAAAGGAAACACAGCTTTAGCACTTTCAAACCAAAGGCTACACAGCTTTAGCACTTTCAAACCAAAGGCAACACAGCTTTAGCACTTTCAAACCAAAGGCAACACAGCTTTAGCACTTTCAAACCAAAGGCTACACAGCTTTAGCACTTTCGAACCAAAGGCAACTCAGCTTTAGCACTTTCAAACCAAAGGCAATACAGCTTTAGCACTTTCAAACCAAAGGCAACACAGCTTTAACACTTTCAAACCAAAGGCAACACAGCTTTAGCACTTTCAAACTACATTTTCAAACCACATTAAGGGCACTGACAGGTCAATAAAACCACTCACAATTTAGTAAACATCTGTTCAGTGTTATTCACAGCTCGGACTGAGAATTGTGACCTCTTCCTCCCCCATCTTGCAGAGAACTGAGCAGCACCTCCACACTTCCGGGTTTTATAGTCCCTCCGGAAGGGGCGTGACCTTCAGGAGAGAGAATCTCAACATTTTTTAAACACCAATAACTCTTTTATTTATCATCAATGGGAAAAATCCTCTTGTCTTGCGCAGCGGAGGGGGGCTCTGAGTAAGATGGCCAAAAATCACAGCGTTTTTCTAAAATCAATATACAGAACAACAGGAAGTGGTCAAGATGAGACTTTTTGTAATATAGATATATATACTAGACCAACTGGGACCTGATGGGTCCCTGTCACATGGGAGGCCTGATCCCCCAAGGCAACCCATTCCCCAATGTAATATTCCACCACTAACCCGTAGCCCCCACCCGAGGCATAGTCCCCCAACTCAACCCATTCCCCAACTGAAGATTCCACGACTCCCCTGCCTCCAAAGCACTGGACTTTTAAAAAAAAATCAATTTGGACTTCCCCTGCCTGCCGCAGCAATTCCAATTTCAATACTAATTCACCCTCCCCCTCCTGTTGAAGCACTAGCTGCCAGGAGCTGGAGTAAGTGTTGTATGATGGCTACATTGTTGCAAATGTCAGGTGGAGGACTGTGATGGTGGAAGCACAGAGTGTTCCTGTATTGCAACTTTGTATCAAAGTTTGTTGGAAGCTGGCAGGAAGGATTATAACAGTAAAAATCTTGTTTAAGTTGGCTTTTTTAAACCTTGAAATATCAATAACTTGTGAAACATCAAATCTGAAGGAAACTTATTAGATGGACAAAAATGTTCACCCTATCGTGTTCCGTTTTGGCGAAAATACAATAACAGACAGACAGACATAGAAACAAGACGAGACTTTTATGTATACTAGAGCAAGGGTAGTGGGAGAGAGGCCCGGCAGCGTCTTTTGAATAACGGGGGGGAGGAGGGAGAGGTGGGGGGTGATGTCACTCGCAGCGCGAGCAAGACAGCAGGCACGCAGATCAATTGTGACGTCATCAGCAAAAGGCAGTCATATTTATTTCGATGTTTTGTCCGTTTTTGAACATTTTCTGTGATAACTCAAGAAATAAAGCATGGAATTTTCAGATAAGGTGATTTTGGACTCCACGGAAAAAATATCTACCGGAATATGTAAAAGTTTTATCGTTACCGCATAGATTTTTCGAGAAGATGTGATTATACACAAACAAATACACAAACATACACACATCCAAGATCAGAGTTTTATAAGTATAGAGATATGATAGATATAGACAAATGTGGAAGTTGTGTGTTGATTTGGCAGTTTTCTCATCGCATTCTGCAGATATGTAGCAGAACATTCGTTTAAAAGCAAGCATCCTGAGTAGAAATTGATACAAAGTAGAAGGGAGTCCTCTTCAAGGGGATAGCCACTTCATTGATCACAGATATCATGTTTGGCCCAGACATCGTGAGCTGAATGACCTGTTCTTGTGCGGTACTATTCTATATTCTATAAGTCAAGTCAAGTTTATTCGTCACATACACATACGAGATGTGCAGTGAAATGAAAAGTGGCAATGCTGGCGGATTGTGCAAAAAAACTACAAGACAGAATGGAACAGAATCACATATTCACATATTACATATTTGTGGGAGGAAAAAAAAGAAAAAAACAGCTATTTTAAGAAGACACCACACAACAGCAAATCGGTACAGTAAAGTTAGTCCCTGATGAGATAGGAGTTTACAATCCTAATGGCCTCTGGGAAGAAACTCCTTCTCATCCTCTCCGTTTATACAGCATGGCAACGGAGGCGTTTGTCTGACCGTAGCAGCTGAAACAGTCCATTGCTGGGATGGAAGGGGTCTCCCATGATCTTGTTGGCTCTGGAGTTGCACCTTCTGATGTATAGTTCCTGCAGGGAGGCGAGTGAAGTTCCCATAGTGCGTTCGGCCGAACGCACTACTCTCTGCAGAGCCTTCTTGTCCTGGGCAGAGCAGTTCCCAAACCAAATCGTGATGCTTCCGGACAAGATGCTTTCCACAGCCGCTGCGTAGAAGCACTGGAGGATCCTCAGAGACACTCTGAATTTCCTCAATTGCCTGAGGTGGTAAAGGCGCTGCCTTGCCTTACTCACCAGTTCTGCAGCGTGTGATGTCCATGTCAGACCCTCTGAGATGTGGACTCCCAGGTATTTAAAGCAGCTGACCCTATCCACGGTATCCTCATTTATCTCCAATGGTGTGTACGTCCTCGGATGATGTGCCCTCCTAAAGTCCACGATCAGCTTCTTAGTTTTTTTGATATTCAAGAGGAGGCTGTTGTCCTGACACCAGAGTGCCAGATCAGCCACCTACTCCCGGTGGGTCTTCTCATCGTTATCGGAGATCAGGCCCACCACCACAGTGTCATCAGCAAACTTGATTATAGAGTTGGAGCTGAACCTAGCCACACAGTCATGTGTGTACAGGGAGTACAGTAGGGGGCTGAGGACACAACCCTGGGGGGATCCTGTGCTCAGGGTGAGGGACTTTGATGTATTTCCTCCCATCTTGACTACCTGGGGCCTGGCGGTGAGAAAGTCCAGGACCCAGGCACACAGGGGGGTGTTGAGCCCCAATTCCAGCAGCTTCTCAGCAAGTCTGGTGGGGACTATCGTGTTGAAGGCTGAACTGAAGTCTATGAACAGCATCCTCACATAGCCTCTCTTCTGGCTCTTCAGCCTCACACTAGCAGCACGGTGATCAGCACCAAGCCATAGTTATAACCACAAAAATAAAGCCTGATAGTGATTTGACCTACTTTTATCATTTCTGCATCTGTGGATGCAGCCCAGAGCATCACATAAACCAACCTCCAATCCATTGACTCCATCTATACCTCATGTTGCCTCGGCAAGGCCAGCAGCATAATCAAGGACGAGTCGCGCCCTGGCCAGTCCCTCTTCTCCCATCAAGCAAAAGGTATAGAAGTGTGAAAACACACACCTCCAGATTTAGGTACAGTTTCTTCCCAGCAACGGAATCATCCTATCACAACCAGAGAGCAGTCCAGAGCTACTATCTACCTCATGGGTGACTTTCAGACTATGCTTGGGGGTGGGAGATTGCAATCTTCACGTGGTCCGCCCTGTTTCAACGATTGCAATCAACCTGGCATGCACAATCAAGTAAGATCAAATAGAACAAGTTGTCCTACAACTGTAGGCTGTGCACGCCATACGCAACAAGAAGAAGATTATGCTTAATTGGACTTTGCTGGCTTTACCTTGCACTAAACATTATTCCCTTTTCATGTATCTATAGGCTGTAAATGGCTAGATTGTAATCATGTATCGTCTTTCCGCTGACTGGATTGCACGCAATAAAAGCTTTTCACTGTTCCTCGGTATATGTGACAATAAACTAAACTAACTAACTAGTTAATATTAATAAATAACTGGGAGGGTAGTCAGACCATTAATAATATTAAAAGGTTTGCAAACATTTTTCACTCTTTCCCGATTCACGTGACAATAATAAATTAATATAATTTGGATATCAGTGATTAAAATACTGCACATGTCATTCAGGACAGAGGTACAGATTACAGTCTCAGCAATGTAGCAGGGTACTTGCAACCCCTCAAACTAATGTCACTGTCATTTATAGATACCGATGTCAAAGTTGAGGTGTTTTTGAGGGACGGTATATTTGCTACATATTAATATTATTAATATTTTCATTTGTCTTCCAAGATCAGCCATGATCACATTGAATGGCGGTGCTGGCTTGAAGGGCCGAATGGCCTACTCCTGCACCTATTGTCTATTGTCTATCTTTTGCGATCAAACAAATTTTGTAAAAAAAAAAAATCACAATTTATTTTCTGATGGTCTAATATTCTTATACAGGTTTGTGTCTATCTGCCTGAGGTGGAATTGGTAGCTCCAACAAACTTTACACACATGAAATAATTCCTGTCCCTTTACCTCTTTCAGCACTTTACCCTTCACATCTTGAGACTTTTCAAACTCTAGTGTAGTGTCATGCAATTATTATTTCTGATCTTCAGCATTTCTCTTGAATATTTTCAAACTATGTCGTAACCTTTGCTTAACTTTTCACCTGTGGTCTTTTAAATTTACAAAAGTAGAAACAGCAATGCTTTCACTGAATATACCACTGAACTGCAGCCAGCGGCAGAACCAGTATCCATAGCTGGAAGCTGGTGTTTGTCATATCTTTATTCATTGCACTATTATGCTGTGACAGTAGGGTGTATTACATGTGAACTTAGTCGTAAATCACGAGGTGTTGTGCAAAATAATCCAAATATTTTGACATAAAGGCATAAAAAGGAACAGGGTGGGTTGTATAGTGTAATAATGCAAGGGTGCTGGACGTATGTTGATATGTTGATAATGAAAACATGCAGTGTGATGGACATAGATGTGACAATGTGGGCCCATAATCAGAGCTGCTGTTTGCCTGTTGCCAGTGACTCACCTAATGACATAACAACTTATTTTTCCTCACCTTAGAGTGTACAGTGGAGGGTTTGGGAAAGAGATGATAAATGAAGGGCCACCACTTTCACATAGATGTCCTGCACAATGGATCTTACAACCTTACTTTTCAATGGCCAGCATAATATAAATAAATTACCAGATACCTGTTAACTAATAATTGTGACTAACAATTTGTGACTGAACTGAGTCACTGGAGACATTGAAGCTGATAGATCTTCAATAAGGTCGATATTCATCACAACAAGTAGGCATTCTCTTTCTCCTCTCCCACATTCAAGTGCTATTAATTGTGGACCTCAACGGGTCAGATAGCATCTCTGCAGAATATGGAAGGGTGACATTTTGGGTTGGGACCCTCCTTCATAGTGATTGAGCAGGGGGAGAGGGGAGAGAAAGCAGGAAGAGAGGAGGGGCAGAACATGTATATAAAGTGAGGAGGGGTTTTCAGAGGCAGGTGGTTAGACAGAGGTATGAGACAAAAAGATTGAAGAATTGTGAATTGTGATGCCAGAGGAAGGAATCTAGGTAGAAGTGGGTGTGGGGGGATAAGAAACAACAACCTGCAGATGCTGATTTACAAAAAAGGTTCCCCGCTTCTTCCCCCACCACCCTGTCTTTTTCACCTCTCCTCCCCTGTGCCACACCTTGACTCACACCTATTTCTCCCCTCCCCCTCCCATGTCCTAAACTCAACTGGACAGGCAGGTTAATAGGTCACAGCAGATTACCCTTCATGTTTAGTTTAGTTTAGAGATACAGCGTGCAAACAAGCCCTTCGGCTCACCGGGTCCGCGCTGACCAGCGATCCCCGCACATTAACACGATCCTACTAGGGACAAGTTTTACATTTACCAAGCCAATTAAGCTACAAGCCTGTACGCCTTTGGAGTGTGGGAGGAAACCAAAGATCTCGGAGAAAACTCAGGCAGATCATGGGGAGAATGTACAAACTCCGTACAGACAGCACCCGTAGTCAGGATCGAACCCGGGTCTCCGGCGCTGCATTCGCTGTAAGACAGCAACTCTACCGCTGCGCCACCGTGACCGCCCTAAGGTGAATAAATAATAGGAACTGCTGGGAGTTGATGGAAACCGGGAAGAATGGGTTACGGGGAGAAACAAGTGGGGCAATGGGATCACTCTGAGCCAGGATGGACTCCATGGGCTGAAATAGCCTATTTTATAGGGATAGAGATGGAAGTCCCTATTTCATTTAAAAAGAGCAAATTGTTATGGCCCATCATGTACTGCCAGAAAAGGTAGAGGAGCCATATTCAATCATCATTTTCAAAATGGATTTGATAAATAATTAAAATCAGAACAATTTGCAGGGCCACTGATTAAGAAGCCACTTTAAACAGCTGGTGAATGCACAACAAACCATCTGTGCTCCGAGATTTTACGAGTATCATGAAATCTTTTCCACTTCCTTGAGCAGACAAGACCTTGTTTTAGCATCATATTTAAAGCCGACATTGCCAACAATCTTGGCCACATTTATATCCTCAAATAGAGTTGGAACTGACACAGCACAACTGAAATGAACATACCACTAACTAATCCAGGCCAACACTTATAAAGGACAAGCTTCAATACAAGGAACACATGTTTCATGCTTAGGATGGCTTCCCAGAGGGGAGATTAGTGGAACACAATCGTGTATTCTTTTCAGTAGTTTTGTTGTTTGCTGGTGCAGCTGCAATAAAGAGAAAGGTGAGATAGTGGAAAGTTTAAACTGCAAATTGTTTCATATAATCTTAATGCTGCCATTTCTGCCTTCTCTCGAACAGGAAGCGTGGTCTTGAGTAGACCCTGCACTCTTTTAGTAAGTCACGCTCACATATCTAATATATCTAATGTGGATGTGAGTGGTGGAATCGTGGCAGGTGAGAGAGGGAGAATTGATAGGAGTGTGGGGTGAATAAAATGGGATTTGTGTCAGAGTACATGTGAAACTCGTGGAACTTGAAGTCAGCACTCCCCTCTGCAACTGGATCCTCGATTTTTTGACCAACAGACCACAATCAGTGAGGATAGGTGACAAATCATCCTCTACAATAATTCACAACACTGGTGCCCCACAAGGATGTGTTCTCAGCTCCCTACACACTCATAACTGTGTAGCCAAATATCAATACAACTCAATCTACAAGTTTGAAGTCTACACCACCGTAGTGGGGCGGATATTGAAAAATGATGAAGATAGACACAAATTGCTGGAATAGCTCAGCGGATCAGGCAGCATCTCTGGAAAGAAGGAATGGGTGACGTCTTGGGTCGAGACCCTTCTTCAGAAGAATTCACATCATTCATATTCTCGTCACCTATTCCTTCTCTCCAGAGATGCTGCCTGTCCCGCTGCGTTACTCTAGTACGTTGTGTCTATCTTCGGTTTGAACCAGCATCTGCACATTGAATAATTCCCAGACATTGAATAATGACGAGATGGAGTACAGGAAGTAGATTGATAACCTTGTAACTTGATGCCAAGACAACAATGTCTCCCTCAATGTTAGCAAGAAAAAGGAGATTATGATTGACTTCAGGAAGTGAAGCAGCACACATACCCCGATCGGTATAGATTGATGGCGCCAAAGTAGAGATGGTCGAAAGCTGCAAGTACCCAGGAATAAATATCACATTCAAATTGTCCTGGACAAACCACATCAAAGATATTGGCAAGAAAGCACACCTGCCTCTACTTCCTTAGAAGACTAAAGATGTTTGGCATGTACCCAACAACAGGCATCACAGCCTGGTTGGAGAACAACTCCATCCTAGACATTGGAACCCAGACCATCACACAAACCGACCTCTCTTTCATTGACTCCATCTACACTTCATGCTGCCTCTGGAAGGCCGTCAGCTTAATCAAGGACCAGTCTCACCCTGGGCACTCCCTCTTTTACCGTCTCCCATCAGGCAAGAGGTACAGAAGTGTGAAAATGCATACCTTCAGATTCAGGTGCAGTTCCTTCCCAGCTGTTATAAGGCAACTGAATGGTCCTTTTATCAGCTAGAGTGTTGTCCTGACCACCCATCTACCTCTTTGAAGACCTTTGAACAATCTTTAATCAAACTTTATTGGCCAATGTTATATCTTGCACTAAATGCTATTCCCTTTATCCTTCCAATGTACACTGTGAACGGCTCTATTGTATTTATGTATATTCTTTTCTTTGACTGGATAGCACACAAGCAAAAGCTTTTCACTGTATTTCAGTACACGTGAAAATTAAAAACTAAATTATACTAAACCAAAATTAGTATAAATTGGTGCTTGATGAATGACCAGGGTTGGTGGACTGAAGGGCTGTTTTTGTTCTGTATGATTCTGGCTAAGCTGTTCAAAAATCTCTAAAGTGTAGATAAGTACAGGTCAACTGATCCCCATTACTTTTTTAGTGTGGTCTCGTTCAGGTGATGCTGAATACGTTTCAGCCCAGCCAGCCAGCCAGCTAGAATATCGCTTTCTACATGTTACGCGTTATTTCGAAATATGAATTCAGTTGTAGCTACTATTTAAGAATGAACAGCAACATTGTAAATGGACTTGGTATGATTTTGTTCAGAAGTTGTTTCACATAGCGAATTAAGTAAACATTTGTCTCTTTGAATTGATATTTTGATACCTAATATTCTGTCAACACCATAATTAAAGAATTTTAATAGCTTAAGAAAGTAAAATCTACTAATTTTAGTAGCTAATGCTTTACAAGCAGACACTCTGTTAAGTTCTGGGAATAGCCCACTCAATTTCAGAAAATTATTTTAAGTTACTCATAGATTATAAGCAGAATAATCAAATCTTTCAGATAATATCATAAACTGATACTTATCGACTTCTTACACATCATCAGAAACTCCAGAATTTATTCTGGCCTTGAAAATGTATTCAGTCATTATTTAGAATCTGTATGAATGGCAGTTTAGTTTAAGGTACTTTAAAAAAAAAAACATCTGTTTCCAGGAATCAATGACATGAAGCCTTACAAATTTGTCACAATTTTTTTAGTATATAATGCCTGCAAGCTTACTTCAACATATAAAAGTACACTGTCTTCTCTTCTCCTCGCTGTTAATAATGACAAATAAGGAAATTAGACACCATGTAGTTTAATTGTTAGTGTACCATTTTATATCCTGCAAAACGAAATGAGTTTTGTTTAGTTGGAAACAGACCCTTCAGCCCACCGAGTCCACACCAACCAACGATCACTCACACGCTAGTTCTATCCCACACACTAGGGACAATTTACAGAAGCCAATTAACCTACAAACTGCACATCGTTGAAATGTGGGAGAAAACCCAGAGTAAATCCATATAGTCACAGGGAGTATGTATAGATACCTATCAGAAATAGGCACAGGAATCACCCCTTTCTTCCAAGACAAACTTTGTGCCAGCTAAATGCTACTGCATGATTGCCACATGCACCTAACATTAACACTCAGACTTCTAAAGGAGACTTGTTTTGTTCGCTCATTGTGTTGTTGCACCGATTACCTCTTTTTTGCAGACTTTTAGAATTTTGTGCAACATATATAATTTGTTTTTGTGTGTTTATCAATAAATTTGATGCATCACTTCATCACGGAAGGCATTGCTAATATTCCTTGGATATCAGACAGGCTAGTTTCAAATAACATTGTAAAATTTACAAAAATCCATATTACAAGGGATAAAGCATAGGAGAAACTCAGGAGGATCGAGGAAGACTAGTCGCCAGGACCTAATGGACTGCACTCTAGGGATTTAAAGGAAATAGCTGTAGGGGTGGTGGAGCCAGTGACTGAAAATTTGTAATTCGACAAAATATCAGAAGGTACCAGAAAATTGGAAAATACCTAAAGTGACTTCCTTTGTCAAAATAGAAAGGCGGAAGACAGAAACTACAGGCCAGTTAATTTAATAGCTGTTACTGGCAACATGCATTTTATGAATCATGTTCTATTTAACAAATGTGCTTGTATTCTTTATAGATTCAACAGGGAGAATTGATAGAGTGGAAGTTGAACCTGTAGATGTAGTGTATTGAGATTTCTGAAACGTATTCAACAAAGAATCAAAGTATTCAGTGTGCCATCAATTCAATTGGCCCTTTGACTTTACCAGTTACTCTTCAATTACTGCCTGGTCAAGTTACTCTTTTTAAGGATCTGAAGAGGGGGAGGAACAGGTTTTTGGTGAGGGTAGCAAGAAGTGCATGCTCACTCCAACTGCAGCTTGGAGATGATGGAAATAGTAGGATCAGGAAAGGGGCTTTGTTATGTTGACCTCTGGCCCCTCATCACCCATGACTCCAGATTTGGATGTTGCAGTGTTGTCGAGTACTCTTTCTTCCACAGTGGGATGAGCATACACAGCGCAGCAGTTGGCTAATTGCTATCATCACTGATTTCCTGCACCATGTCCAACAAGGGGGAGAGGATTTGTCGAAAGTTTCATGCAATGTGTAAAGCAATGTGGCAGTCATAATTTGAATGTCTGCAGTGTGCACAAGCTGAGTGATGTGACTGAGCTTTTAAACATTTAAGGCTATCTCACATTGCCATTGACCCTGTTTCATTCCTGATCTTTGATGCTGTCTGTGGAAGTTCACAGGTTCTAGGAGCAGAATTAGGCCATTCAGCCCATCATCTACTCCACCATTCAATCATCCCCTCTTAACCCAATTTTCCTGCCTTTGCCCCATAACCCTGACACCCACACTAATGAAGAATCTGTCAATCTCCGCCTTAAAGATATCCATTGACTTGGCCTCCACAGCCTTCTGTGGAGGTTTTGCTTGTTTTCCCTGTGACCACATAGGTTTCCCCTGGGTGCCCCTACTCCAACAATGTGCAGGCTGGTAGGTTAAGTGGACAGTATAAATTGCCCCAGACCGTATGTGTATTTTGGGGAGGCGATGAGAATGTTTGGGAAATAGATGTAGATGGTGATGCAAGATTAACACATACCCCCCTTTGCTTCTGCTGCAAGAAGAGCATGAAGTTAATGTAGGATTAGTGTAAATGGGTGGTCGATGGTCGGTACAGACTTAGTCAACTAAAAAGGCCTGTTTTCCCACTGAATGATTGCTACGTGGTGTATAGTGAGTGTTTTTAGAGTGGGATGCAGTTGGGCATCGCCACCGAGAAAAAAAAGGGACACAAAGAATTTCACTGTACAGTGAGAATGACGAGGGGCCAACAATCTCTGAAGAAGACTTTTGTAAATTGTCAGCGCCAGAAAAATGGCGATTCATTATGTACTTTGTGTATTGTATGCAAAACAAAAAAAATCACTGTATCTAGGTACATGTGACAATAAGTATTGAACCATTGAACCTCTGTATATTGGATTAAACATATTAGGTTACACAGCATCTATGGAAAGAGAAAGAGAGTTTAACGTTTCAGGCCAAAGACCCTTTGTCAGACCCATGTTTTTTATGACTTCTGGTTGATTGAGATTGCTGGTGGGTTGTTGATGGGAGTGTGTGCAAAGTTAAGCAGTAGACGAGGCTGTTAGAGATTGGTAAGATGTAAAACTTAAAAATCTATTCATTAACAATGAAAATCTATTCATTAACATTGATCAAGTCCACAAAGAAACTTTTGCTTTCCACATCCTGTATTTAGGTCTCTGATAAATGACAAGCCATGCTCTCTCATGATTTCTGGGCCACAAAATTACCCAAGTTGACTCCCAATATTTGCTGTAGCCATTATTCTCCTCTCCTTTAGGAGGTGCAGCCTAGCTGCAATTGATTCGCACCACTTTAGATGGTGAGATGCACCACTCTGCAGCAAGTTAGTGCTGAAAGTGCATTCACAGTAATTAGCAAACAACAAGTTGACATTTTGCCTGCAGCAGATGCGGTAGGCATGAGTTAATTACACTGCATAAATCCTCACACCCCTTTTACCAGCTATTTTATTTAGCCCTTATTATACTACCATTAATTGCACTTAAAAGAAAAATGTAAATGGTTTGTTTCTATCCCGTAAATCCTTCAAAAGTAATTGATTAAAAAAATCACACTATGCTTGTATTCAACCATTGCTGCCCAGAGTTGTATCTATGCTTTATATAATTAGAACCTCTGGATTTATATGCAATACTTAAATGTTGTTAATTAATAGCTGGACAAAAAAAAAGCTAATTTATAAAACTAAAAACAGATCATTAATATTGAAAGTAAATATTCTTTAAATAAACGTAAGCCTTTCATTCTATCAACACTTCCCTGCCCTAATGACCGTAGATCAAATATTAGCATGTTGCAATCAGGTCAGATTAAGGTTGATCAACACTGAGAAGAAGGTTCCTTTTCTTTGAGACATTTCCCTATAAATCTATTATGTGCTCCTACAAGGTTTGAGTTTAATTCCCTACATAAAGGTTACACAGAAGAAAGAGCTTCTGGCAGCTGTGGTTCTTTCACTGAACGAGATGAGTGATTTATAGTATTAGATTGGCAGTAGAATGTGTGTCCATGAATTAAGCAATTTACCCAAGATGTTGAAACTTGACAGCAGTTATAACAACAACAATTTACATTCGTATGGTGCTCACAGTGTTCATCAAAAACATACACAGTACTTTGCTGTGTAATGGATAATGAACGAGGAGAGAGAGAGAGATAGAGAGAGAGAGAGAGAGAGAGAGAGAGAGAGAGAGAGAGAGAGAGAGAGAGAGAGAGAGAGAGAGAGAGAGAGAGAGAGAGAGAGAGAGGAGTGGAGGGAGGGAGAGAGAGAGAGAGAGGGAGGGAGGGAGGGAGGGAGGGAGGGAGGGAGGGAGGGAGGGAGAGAGGGAGTGGGTGAGGGAGAGAAAGAGAGAAAGAGAGAGAGGGGGGGAGTGAAGAGAGGGAGAGGGGGAGTGAAGAGAGGAGAGGATAATCAAGGAGAAAAACAGTTTTGAGTGCAGACAGTCAATGGAGGTTGAGCAAGACTGATGTTCTGGTGTGAGTCACGAGACAAGCCAAATCATTTTGGATGGTTTTCACTTTGTGGCAGAATGGAAAGTACCTGCACACTCAGGCTCAAAAAAGCATACGGCTCCATAACTATGCTTCTATTATTTGGCCCCGGGAGAAACAAGCCAGAAAATTTGCAATCTACTTTCCTTCCCTTTCTCCTCTCTTTTGTTTGCTTCATCATCAAAGTTTGGCATGAGAGTGGATTGATTAAATTAATATTTCTTTGCAGTATTTGGTTGAATATCTTGAGAAATTCAAGTCACTCCCAAAAGTGGTCCCCAGTATCATGGCTTCAAGGAACTTCCCACACTGCCCAATTATTGGAGACATAACATAGGGCTGTAACATTAGGATTCTGAACTGTGTATCGTGAATTTGATAAGACTTCAAAACACAAGCCTGTAGATGGTGATGCAAGATTAACACATACCCCCCTTTGCTTCTGCTGCAGGAAGAACACAAACTATTTGCTGACTTATTTGAGTGGATTAATAGTGAGCACCAATCACATAGCTGAGTAGTTGCACGACACAGTAATGGCACCTTTACACGGGGCGACTTGACGCAAGAGTTAACCAGAGTTCAACATCGTGGGAACCTCGTGCGATAACAGTGCGGCATTCGTGGACCACCGTGGACCACCGTAGCGCTAACGGCAGGTCATCGTGTAACTTGGTCACTCGGGAGAAAATTCAATAAAATTTGAATTTCTCCAAGAGTGACTTGTACACTTGTGGTTGAGTATTGCAACATTATATGAACGTAGTGGCCAGTGCGATATCCGTGCGATATCCGTAATAACTCTTGCGGGTACCGTGGGAACTCCTGCGAACGGTGAACCCGGAAGCTGGACAGAGGGGACAGAAGGTGATTACAAATTATCTTCAGTGGGATTGAATTTAAAAAATAAATAAAAATAAAGATTTACATCCGCATATGGACATCAACTTATTCATGAGTTATGTTAATGAGATTCAAGAAAATAACTATAATCTTTAAAAGGGACTTTAAAAGGGACTTTACTGAAAGGTTACGCATTTTTATGGTCCGTGAGATATTTTTCACATGTACTTCTTTGAGAGATACAGGTCGGAGTCCTCGGGTCCAGGGGTCCGGAACGCTACCAATCAATGTTGTGCAGAGACCCGTGTAAGGAGTGAACTGCACATGCTGGTTTAAACCGAAGACAGACACAAAAAGCTGGAGTAACTCAGCGAGTCAAGCAGCATCTCTGGAGAAAAAAAGCTGATGTTTCGGGACGAGACACATCTTCAGACTCAATTCCGATTAGGATGTCTGAAGAAGGGCTCCGATTCGAATCGTCACCTATTCTTTTTCTCCAGAGATGATGCCTGACCCGCTGACTTACTCCAGCTTTTTATGCTTTTCTTCCCAGATCTGACTTACCTGCTGAGTTACACCAACATTTTGTGTCCTTCTGTGCATATTAACCAGCATTAACCAGCGTCTGCAGTTCCTTTAGACATTACATAACTTCAGATTTTAGAGATATAGCGCGTGGGAACTCCTGCGAACGGTAAACCCGGAAGCTGGACAGAGGGGACAGAGGGTGACTAAAAAAGGTGGTCTCAAAAGGACACATGGGAACATGTGTCCTTCGAGGACGTCCCACCTAATTGTCATTGTTGGATAATCTTTTTAACAGGAACACTTGCAGAGATGGCTCCCAGAAAATCTCAAAGGAAGGGGGTAAAGCGGGTCAGAGATGTTTTTGCCATGCAGGAGAATGAGGAGGAGACGCAGCAAGAGAGACAGGTGGAGAGGCAACAGGAGATGCCACAGATAACACTGCCTGTGGGCTCCTTGGAGCAGGGAGAGGGTGAGCAAGGTGCAATTCAGATTGCCTCCCCAGTAGCCGTTGTAGGAATAGCCTCTACAGACGTAAAGGGAAGATGGCAGAAGGTAAAGTCATATAACTTCACCAGGGAACAAGAGGGGGAACTTGTAGAATGGTTCCAATTTAACGAGATTCTGTACGATAAATCCAGAGAGGATTATAGAAACAGGGAGAGAAAAAAGAACCTGCTGGAGACGAAGGCTGCCGAGTTTCCCGAGTGCTCATGTGAGTTTATATAACGATATATAAGTTCATCAAGAGGAGAACCATTTAATGTTATCCAAGATTTAAAAACATACATTGCTATTGATGTAAAAGTGCTGTGTTTGCAGTTAACTTAAACTTCTCTTATAAGTCTGTCTGTCTGCCCTGCAGCTGCAAAGTAAAAAAGTCGCAGTATAAGAATCGCCTGAGGCCAAGTAGCGGAGGGTGATTGCTATGCGCAACCCTGGTTCCAGTGCTTTTCTCATTACAGTGTCAGTCTTCTTCAGCAGAGGTCCCAAATTATTCTTTAACTCATTAAAGAGCTCGGGTGAAATTCTGACAACGTTTTTGAATGCACTTGTATCCTCTTCGCACAGCACATTAAGCAGTTGCTCATATTGTCCAAATTGAGCTCTCCGTTGAAAGATGGGCTTCACCCAGTGAGACTTCCTCTTAATTCTCTTTTTAATTAATCTCTCCCTTCTGCCTTCAAGCAAGCTTTTTCAATGCACATAGTGGGCAGCTGCATGCAGCGCGTCAATGAAAAAAACCAACATCCTGTACTCGAAATTATTTCGTAAAGGCATGTCTCCAAATGAGCCGATTCAACCAAGGGAGGATATATATAGTGTGTGAAAAAAAAAGTTACATCATTTGTGTCACGTGTAGTTCACGATGTTCATTCAAGATTTAACGCGACAGCTCGGGAAACGGCCAAGTCACTCGCACGAATAACATAAATGCCGAGTACCGTGGGAACTCTTTATCTACTGCCGTTATATCGTGCGAGACTCGTGCTGGACCACGACCTCTTCACTCTGGTGACATCTTGCGTCAACTCGCCCCGTGAAAAGGCCCTTTAAGAGATATGTAATAGACACAAAACTCTGGAGTAACTCCGCGATACAGGCAGCATCTCTGGGGAGATGGAATGGGTGACGTTTTGGGTCGAGACCGTTCTTCGACCCGAAATATCACACATTCCTTCTCTCCAAAGATGATGCCTGTCCCACTGAGTTACTCCAGCTTTTTGTGTCTATCTTTGGTTTAAACCAGCATTACACAAGAGATCTGTCATTGTGAGCAGCAACCAGCAGTTAAAACTCTGATGGAGGGTTTTGACCCGAAACATCGCGTGTCTATGTCCTCCAGAGATTTCAGCTTGACCTGCTGAGTTGCTCCAACACTTTGTGTCTTTTTTGTAATATCAGTTAAAACCAATCTACACTATTAGCAAAGGTAAACAAAAATGCTGGAGGAACTCAGCGGGTGAGGCAGCATCTATGGAGCGAAGGAAATAGGCAACGTTTCGGGTCGAAACCCTTCTTCAGACTATTAGCAAGCCTACACTCTTAAAGAAAGCCTCATTGTGTATGGGGTAGATGGCATATTTCAGTGAGGACTTCCTTTTGGACGCAAACACTGTTGCTTGCAATGCATGAAGAAAGAAAATTGGTTACTGGGCATACATGTTCTCCTCCTATCTCTTTGTCCTGCTCTATGTTGCCTCTGATCATTTTCAACCATACTTCATTCAAGATGAATCTCAATTAATGCATATATGAGCATCTGGTCTGTGCAAAACCTTTGAAGTCAGGATGCATTGCTTTGGTACCTTTTATAACATATCCTGCAGACTTTAGCAACTTTGGAAAGCATCAGATGCTTGTAGAACCCAATCAACAAGTAGTTGATTGTCACTTTAAATAGACCTGGTGTTGTTTCAGTTGCTGAATGCCTGCCTAGTTGCAACTGATTAAAAGGATGATATGTGGAGCACCACGTTCCAAAGTGGCTGCACTAATGTCAAATTAGCATTCCATGTTGATTTACAGCTTAATTACCTCATAACTTGCCTATTTCAATTCTATTTTGTACCTAAATAGTGATACAAAACTATTTGAGTTTTGCACGTTTCTATTTCCATTCCTTCGAAATCTCAAAATTTATCACTAATAAGAAAGTCCTTTAATCCTTTTCAGAATCAAATTTACATCATGACATTTCTATAGATTCAACGAGTGTAAAATAGTTTTGCGCTTTCACAATTTACTGTTCAGCCATAGTTATGTGATTCTATTCCTTCATCCAACTTGCCTATTGGTACAAAGAAAGGAAGCCTAGCATTCGTGGAAGTTTTCTGAATGTTTTAAAACGCTTTTTGTCCAAAGGTATCTTTGTAAGAGAAGTAAATGGCTACTGGACCAGGCATATACCAATTCTTCATCAAATCAGGACTATTCAATCCAATTGAAGGGGCCTCAGTTTAATACCTCTTCTGGAGTGGGTTTATATACTGTTAGAACTGGAACCAAGCATTTTCTGATTCGGAGATAAGAGTGCTGCTAATATAATATTTGCAGTGAATAATATTAAGCCTCTGAGGTGTGCCCGGGGAACACCAAGTTACATTGTACTCATTTATCTGTATGCTGTTATGTCATAATTAAGACACTTATGTCGTAATTCCAATCCTGTTTGTTGCAGTTTAATAAAACATTCCATGCAGTGATGTTGAACGTTAAAGGCAATATAAATACTTATACAGGGAGACGTTGCAAACATAAAATATTAAGTTGTATGGGTTTTTGCATTTTTAAACCAAAAGTTTAGCATGAATAATATTTCTGAAATGATCTTTATGCAGTTTGTTTTCCTTTACTTTTTACATAGGATATGATGTTTCAGCTGCTCCGAGGATTAGACTTCCTTCATTCACACCGTGTGGTTCATCGAGACTTGAAGCCTCAGAATATACTTGTAACCAGCAGTGGCCAAATCAAGCTAGCTGATTTTGGTTTGGCTCGCATCTATAGTTTCCAGATGGCACTTACCTCTGTGGTAAGTTCCTAAATGATTTTTATGAGAATGCAGAAATCCGCAACCGATAGGAAGTCATTAATACTTTATCTTACAAGATTTCAATTGGCGGGGGAAAAGAAGGTTATGTTCATTCTGAAGAATAAATCAGCTGTTTTACAACAGTTATTCAAAGGATCTCAATTCCATACATTTCTTCCAAACATTATCAGTTCAATTTTATGCTTTATAAATCTGATCCATTTGTAATCACTGAACATGTATTCCTGATTGTATAATTATCTCTTTCCTGGCTGAGAATAATTGATAAAGAACCATGTAAAACAAAATTCCCCAAATTCTTAACCGAATTATATGCGATGGTAACCCAGATTTCATAAAACCCCAATTTTCTTACATAAATGTGTGAATATTTTAACAAAGATTTTAATGAAATTTCTTCACTTTGAAGGTATTTTCTGTCCAGCATTTGTTAATTGTATTATTTTCACAAAATATATGGTGTGGAAATGATTGTGGGCAATGTGTTTTTTATGTTTGATGCATTTAAAACAAATTCCTTTCTTTACTGTTGGAGGTGTTAAACCATTTGTTTTAAATGGTGTAGTTCATCATAAAAGGCAGAGAAAAGAAATGTGCATTGTAAAGTAACATTACAAGGTTTATTTCCTAGCATATTTCTAAAATAAGTGAAATAGGCAAAACAGTTTTCAAACGTTTAAGGAAAACTAATGAATTGACGCCATTCAATTTCCATGATATTCTTTTTCGGCAAATGTGTATTGATTTATTTCTGGTAAACTTAAGACACTGATATAAAGCAATTTACTCTTTTTTTCAGTACAGCAACATGTTAAGATTTTCCAATATCAATAATGTTTAGATAAGATGAGATTTATGGGAGATGGAGATAGAAAAGGAAAATAGCACAGAGATAAATGATCAGCAACAATCTGAGTAAACAATGGAGCAGGTACCAGAAGAATAAAACTCTACTCCTGTTGCTACTTGTATTGTTCGGCTCTAAGAGTTTAATTGAAACAAATGGATGTTTGTCATATTGGAAAACAAATCTTTCTCAAAAAAGTGTATTTTGAAGAGGTTTCAAAGATGTAGGGAAAGGTGAAGGCAGAGGGGTTTAGAAATTAAATTCCAGAGTTAAATGTCTGAAGACACAACTGTAGTTAATAGAATGAAGGAATGATTGGGAATGGGAGTGAAAACACAGCTAATGTGGGGTCAGGAAACTGTGAATTCATTGTGGCAGGCACAGCCATTAAATGATTTAAACATGGGGGAAGAGAATATAAAATTTGGTGAGCTATTAGGTTGGTGAGCCTCTGTAGCTCAGTACATACAGGGTAATGAGTCGTTGACCCAACGATAGTTTAACCTACGGTCATTCTGCTTTTCAATGAGCTACGTGTCATCTTGATGGGGGGCCAGAATCTTCATATACAGAAAATACTGTCAAACGTGCTTATGAGATGGAGGGTACCTTCGATATAATGTTTGGAAATTGTGTGGATGTGGATAGAGAAGGTTTTGCTGGAGATGTTGAAACAACAGTCAAAAGGAGTGGAAGTCCCTTTAGGTTGACAATGACAATAAAACATTGAATGACCTTCTGAAATGCTGGTGTGGTTGACCTTCAGAGAGGTTAAGGAGAGCAGGAAGAATGATGCATCGTGGTCACTGTCACTGTCATAAGAGATGACAAAGGTATTTGTGAAAATCTGTTGAAGAAATTCAAGTAGAGATTCAAACGGGGAAGATGGATGACGATTAGGGAGAAATTGGTTTCAGAATGAATGCTAGAAAAGTGCCTGTATCAGACTGGGGCTTTGGACTTCATTTGGATCAGGCATAATTTCTGGTGGACTTGTATGGCCTCTTTCTGTACAACACCTTCACCTTGTGGCATAATTAGCATCCATCTATGTATTTGGACACATGACTCACTACATTCACTGTCATTTCTCAGCAAAGGATCACCACAGCTTTCAATTTACTGACGATCGATGGTTGGAAATTTTCTCGGGTGTGTAGCAATATTCAATTGAATCCAAGTCCCAAATGACTCGGGATTTCTTGTCAATGTTAATGCAGGCATGCAAAATAAAGAGTTAACGTCAAGATTTTGTTCCCAGTGATATTGTTGTTCTAAGTGAAGTTGAAGAGTGTCAAGGGCTGATATTTCAAAAAGGTGATTAGGAAGGAAGAAGTGATGCCAACATTTTCTTTTTCTCTTTAACATAATCCTTGAGTAGGAATTAGAGATATCAGTGTTATGCTGCTCTGGAGCACAATATTTGTCTTCTTAGTACCTTGGTAGTGATTTTATTTCTAAGTCACGTGAGTGACTACGTGAAGACCCCGCCAGCCCGCATGCGCGTCAATTCCTGAGTGCACTGTAAGCTAAAGATGGCTCAATACAGGCTTGGCAGAGCTTCATCAGAGAAGACACCCAGCAACTGGTGATGTCCATGAATCGCAGACTTCAAGCAGTCTTTGACATTATGGTGCCCTGAAATGGGGGGGACTATGTATAAACACTGCTGTAATTTCTACATGGTGAAACTAAAATGTATAAATATGGCCTTTATTTAAATCTGACTATGTGCGCTTTTATCACGAGATTTTTTCTATTACAAATCTCAAATTGTGGAGTACAGAGGCAAATAAATAAATGATGGGTCTTTGTCCCAAACATTATGGAGGGCACTCTATGTACTTTAGCTCCATGTGCAAGGGAAGATGCAGCCATGATTTAATGAGCAATCCATAAGATGGAATATCTATCAGTATAGCTCTCTTGTCAGTACTACTTTAGAAAAAGTGCCTAGATTATTTTTTGCTTCAGTCTTCAGAATTATCAATATACCCTCTGCCTTCTTACAGAGGTGTGAGTGAAATCATAATTGCACAAGCACTTCCTCTGTTAGACAGCATATATTGCTGTGCTCTGAGCTTAAAGTGTGTCAGGTTCTTAAAATCATCAGTACGTTTGAGCAGTTGACTTGACGTGAGAATCAATTGAACCTTAATTAAATTTGCAGATTGTATATTACTTGCCTGGCTGCTAAAATGCACCATCATGTTGCATTCTAATATTCCTGTGCATTTTTACTCCCATATCCAAATTTAGGCATTTACATTTTCAGTCAATGTCAATGCAAAAAAAAACATTTCTTCTTTGTAAATCGTTTTAATTTGTTGTTTTAATGCCGATAAAATGAAATGACCATTGCTTGTACTGTCAGGATGCAAGAATAATTATGAGATGCTTATTTGAAACTGGCAAAATGAACTACATGTGGATAAATGAGAAGGCAGCAGTTTATGCCCATTTTCCATAAAGCAGCTTTACCAATGGATTTGCAGAGATTACACAAAATGATAAGACGGTGTATTTTGCAATGATAAACATGCCAGGTGTAAGAGGCAGAATATTATTGAGAAGCAGTCGGCACAATTAAATCAACCATCAGTAACAGACCCGATGACGTGGACAGTGTTGTAACTGGAATTTTCCATGAGGCTACTTGTTCCATCACTTCAAAATAGAAAGCCCATGGAGTGAGAAAAAAAAAAACCTAATTAGACCAGGGAAAGTTAAGTACAAAACTCCTCCAAGATTTTCTTGCTGAATGTGTAATTTTTTAAGAAAGTCCTGATGTTAAGATAGTGTCTTCTTATAACTGCTCCCAGATCGTTATTGGGCAGTTCGTGCCTCTGGTAAAATTCTGACCCTCCACCCCCCATTGCAAACAGTAGTATGGGATGAGTCGAGTCAAGAAGAGAACATAAAAACAAAGGATTCCAACATCCATAGTTCACAAGATCCAGTTAATCATTTAATCCTTGGATCAGATTTAAATTGAAGCCATTTCTCAAAGAAAAATGTTTTAAGGGTCCAGATCACTTGAACACCTCTTAATCATATCTGACAGTACAAGCAATTCATACTGCTTGCTTGTAAACAGCCTCTAAAAGAACTGAAGATATCAAATACTTGGAGACACAATAAATTGCAGAGACCAGAATTTTGAGCAAACCACAAATTGTTTGAAGAACACAGCAGGTCAGGTAGCCATTTTGGGTTGGGACCCTTCTTCAGACTCATCTTGTGCAAACCACAACATGCTGGAGGACCTAGTAGGTCAGGCAGCATCTTTGGAAGGAATGGACAGATGATGTTTTGTGTATGGACCCTTCTTCGAATTACTTTCCTCGCCAATATTTATTGTTCAGCCAACATTATTGAAACAGATCATTTGCTGAGCATCTCGTTTGCCACGTGCAAATTGGCTGCAAGACCTTTTACAATTCAACAGGAGCGTCATTTGACCAAAGTTCACTGACTTCTTTGAAGAATTAAATAGCAGGACAGACAGAGAGTTAGTAGATCTTGTTTACGTAGATTTTCAGAAAGCCTTTGATAAGGTCCCACATGGGAGGCAGCTAAGGAAGATGAGAGCCCATGGTATCAAAGGGCAGATACTAGCATGGATAGCAGGTTGGCTGGATGGCAGAAGGCTAGGAGTGGCAATAAAGGGGGCTTTTTCTGGTTGTCTGCCAGTGCCTAACGGAGTTCTGCAGGGCTCGGTGCTGGGGCCGCTGCTCTTCATGTTGTATAATAATGACTAGTATGAGGGGATTGAAGGCTTTGTGGCCAAGTTTGCGGATGATACAAAAATAGATGGATGGGCAGGTAGTGTAAAGAAAGCAGGGACTCTGCAGAAGGTCTTGGATAGGTTGGGTGAGTGGATAGGGAAGTGCCAGATAGAATATAGTGTAGAGTGTGGAGTCATGCATTTTGGTAGTAGGAATAAAGGCATAAATTAATTTCTAAATGGGGAGAGAATCCAGAAATCGGAGGTGCAAAGGGACTTGGGAGTGCTGGTGCAGGATTCCCAAAAATCTAATCTGCAAGTCGAATCTGTAGTAAAGAAAGCAAACGCAATGCTATCAATTATTTCGAGAGGGCTTGTATACAAATACAGGAATATAATGCTGAAGCGCCATAAGGCACTGATCAGACCATATTTGGAATATTGTGAGCAATTTTGGGCACCATATCGGAGGAAAGCTGTGCTGGCTCTGGAGAGAATCCAGAGGAGGTTTACAAGAATGATCCCAGGAATGAGTAGGTTAAGATATGATGAGCGTTAACGGCGCAGGGCCTGTACTCGCTGGAGTTTAGAAGAATGAGGGGGGAACCTCATTGAAACATACAGAATAATGAAAGGCTTGGATAGAGTGGATGTGGAGAGGACCATCGGTGGGAGAGTCTAGGACTAGAGGTCATAGCCTCAGAAATAAAGGATGTTCTTTTAGGAAGGAGATGAGGAGGAATTTATTTATTCAGAGGGTGGTGAATCTAAGGAATTCTTTGCCACAGAAGGCTGTGGAGGCAAAGTCAGTGGATATATTTAAGGCAGAGATAGATAGTATGGGTGTCAGAAGTTATGGGGAGAAGGCAGGAGAATGGGGTTAGGAGGGACAGATAGATGAGCCATGATTGAATGGTGGTGTAAACTTGATGGGCCGAATGGCCTAATTCTGCTCCTATCACTTATGAACTTATGATCAGTGTTGCATGGGCATGGGTTGTCTTGATCTCAAACATTATTTCTGTCTCTGTAGTGGCCACTCAATTTGTTAAAGGGTTCTTTGCCTTTTGTGGATACAAAGACCGGTTATGATTTGATGTGCAGATGTCAGTTATTGTCTGCTTTTGCTCCCATTTTTACTGAATGCAAATTGTTTGGCCAAATATGTGCACAAATTTTCAAATATTTTTTCAAATAATAAATAATAATAATAAATTATAACAAAATTATCATGACAGTAATTTGAAGTGATTGCTACAGTTACTGCATTTTATCATTTAGCTACCACCTCCGACCACCTCCTGCAGCCGTATCCCACTCCCATTTCTTTATAAATGCTGATATATCTAAGGTAATGGCCCTTTTTAGCATAAATCATGTGCATACTTTATGTTTTTAATTTTCAAATTACTTGTTTGTAGCAACAAGGAAAACATCTTGCAGTCAAACAGCTGGTTAAAAAGCTTGTCCTGTCAGTGTAGTGCCCAGGTCCCAGCTGCAGATTTGCACTCACCCACACTAAAGTCCCAACAAGTCATATTTCAGATGTTGAAGAGCAGAAGGTGCCAAAGCATGACTTCATATAATCTATTTCTTGAATTTTTTTATTTTTTTTCATTTACATTACTTGTGATGAACTAAAATACTTTTGACTGTGTGTCAGTACCAGTTAAGAAAATGTGGAGAATGAGGAAGATCGTGAAAGGTTTAGGAATTTCTTACTAACTCTCTCAAACTTTCAACAAAATCTAGTCAACTTTTTTGGCTTTATGCACACATTCTGGTTTGTTTCTCCTAATTGTAGCTAGTTCTTTCCTACGGTAGATCAATTTGATCCATAATAGCTAGAACATTTGTCCGACATAACATGTCTGTTTCTTGTGGCTCGTGAGTACTTACAAAGTTTCAATTCCCATTTAAAGCAAAGGGGTGTTTATACTTTTAGTCATTTTACTTGTTAGGTAGGAGGACCAAAGTGATTTGGTATGAGGTTCACTAGAAGTCTTGAAGTGACTCTTCAAATTCAGAAAAGGACTTGCTTTGTCCATATGCAATTAACTAACCAAGAAGCTGGAAATTTGTTTTTGATGTACGTCAAGTGTCCACTTATTCTTGAAGCAAAAAAAATAGTGCATGGGTTAGAAAGGGTGTTTTTTAGTCACAAATGTTTCAATATAAATTTGAAAAATTCCCTGTTGTCTCAACTGCATTAACTAAAACTAAGTATACAGATTTGTCTCACATCACTTCTGCAACAATACCATTTGACAGTTTCAATTTTTTTCCAAGTAAGTTATGTCAGAATATTTTTGTAAAATGTGAATTAAGGACATGTTTATAATGGATCAAAGAATAACATATCGTTTTCACAAGTTACTTAAGTGTTCACTGCTCAAATTTTACAAGTATTTTCTGAACAGGAGGCGTTTTTTGAACTGATCATTGGCTATCAAAAACAAATCCAGCTGGCTGCTCAATAACTTCCACACAAGTTGAAGAAATGCGTCATTATATAATTGATGCTGAGGACAGATGCTAATCATGCAGTCCAACAAAAATAGTGGCTGTCACTAGATCTGTTGAAAGAATCCTCTTGCTCTCCTCACTCATTCACAAGATACTGCACCCACATTCTCTACTGACAAAGGGACTGTTCATTTGGGACAATGAGCTTTGCCAGAGGGCCTTCCACTGAAAAATCCGATCTCACCCACTAGATGCTGCAAATCTGGATTATCAAAGCGAAAGCTTTCTGGCGGAAAACGATTTGTGAAACGTCCTGAATGCTGAAGACTTCCCGCTGGCAGATCACAACTGCGGCAGGTTTCTGCTGTGAAAGAGCTAGTCTCTTGGGATAGCCTGGAACCCTTCCATGATATTCAGCCAGGGATGCAAGCTAATGGTGTATCTGTAAATTGAGAGCCATGCAGCAGCTGCAGTGAGCACCAGAGAGCCACCCTTTCACAACTGAAATACCCCTCTCGTTCAGCCGTTTATCACTGAATGGAAGATGCTGGCACTTTTCAGTTTACTTCAAAGGCTAGGTTGCTGTGCAGGTGTTTCCATCCACCTAGAGATGAACATGAATAAACTTTATACTGAGCAAAATAATTCTGGTCAATCAAAACAGTTGAATAGGTTGTCATAATTACTTTTCATTTTGCATTTAAAGTAGTCAGCATTCATTAATTTTTAAACAATGCTATCATGAATATTGGTGCTTTTTCTCATGCTTACATTTTCTCTTTTTAAACCGGCATTTTGTTGCTCTTATGCAGAGAGCAAATGTCATATTACTGAAGCAAAGTATGAAAGGTTCTTTCCTGATGTTACTGATATATTGCATATAATTGAACATCAGAAACCAATTGGCAGATCTTAATATTTTGAAAATTTGCACTGCTCAGATGCTTTAAAATTTTAATGAGCCTTGGACAAGTCCTGTGATTTCATTTTGTTACGGTGTTACAGGAAGGGCTGGATTCTGCTGTAGTAATAATAGCAAATCATTCAGCATTTTGCAGGTAATTTTATACCCAGCAACTAACAGGAATTTTAGATTCCTGCACTTACAAAGTCAAATGTAGAAATCCCAAAGTTGCTGCTCGAGATATATCTCTTCCTCAGATTGTTCTTCTTACAAGACTTTTCCAACAGAATTGGGAGAAATTAATTGAATTATTGTATTGTATTTTTTTATTATGACACGTACCAAGACACAGTGAAAGGCATTGTTGTCTTGAATTGATATGAATCTTGGGTATCTTCAAGCCAATTTCTGTGCAAAATACATTGAAAAAGTTACGTTTTACTCCAAAATGCTTGTGGGCTTTTAAGCATGCACTGACCCCTAATTACTCACTGGTTGCATATACAGAAAATTCAGTGTTATAAATGGAGAACATTTTAATAAAGTGCAACAAAATAACTTCAATACATTTGCAACATGCAACTGTACTGTCAATGGGCCTCTCTTTTTCAGCATTAAATCATTGGAATGTCAGGAAGAAAGATTAAGCAGATTGAGCCGACATTGTATTGAGATTCGGGGAATAGCTGGTGATCTCTTGAAAGATATAAAATCCTCACAAGGATTGACGGTACCAAATCATGAGAGGAATAGATCGGGTAGATGCACAGAGCAGGGGAATCGAGGACCAGAGGACATGGGTTCAAGGTGAAGGAGAAAAGATTTAATAGAAATCCAAGAAATAACATTTTCACACAAAGGGTGGTGGGTGTATGGAACAAGCTGCCAGGTAGTTGAGGCTGGGACTGTCCCATCGTTTAAGAAACAGTTAGGTACATGGATAGGACAGGTTTGGAGGGATATGGACCAAGCGCATGGGACGAGTGTAGCTGGGGCAAGTTGGCTGGAGTGGGCAAGTTGGGTTGAAGGACCTGTTTCCACACTGCATCACTCTATGACTATGACGGTAAAATGAGAGACAATGTTTCCCTGAATTTACCCTGTCAATAGGGTAGTAGCATCAAAATAAACAATGAGCCATTCAAGGCAGAGGTGAGAAGAGACTTCTTTGCACATAAGATAGTGAATCTTTGGAATTCTCTATGCAAGAACGCTATGAATATATTCAAGATAAAATCAGACAGATTTTTGGACCTAAATGGAATTGAGGAATATGGGGCCAGTGCAGGAAAATGTCACCAAGGTAAAAGATCCACCATGATGTTTTTGTATAGTGGCGCAAGTACAAGTGATTGTCTGGCTCACTTCTGCTTCTTATCTTTTTGTTTCATACATTTTGAGTTTCTTATGAATTGATGCCTGACAGCAACTGACAAAAGGAAAGGGAAAGCTCTTCCCTACAGAGACCACAACAGGACAGCAATATCGCAACAAGGGCAGAGTCCCCCTAGTCCTCACCTTTCACCCCACTAGCCGGCACATACAACATATAGTCCTCCGTCATTTTCGCCACCTCCAACGTGACCCCACCACTCGCCACATCTTCACATCTCCCCCGCTGTCTGCTTTCCGCAAAGACCACTTCCTCCGGAACTCCCTGGTCAATTCTTTCCCTTCCCTCCCGCACCACCCCCTCCCCGGGCACTTTCCCTTGCAACCGCAAGAGATGCTACACTTGTCGCTTTACCTCCCCCCTCAAATCCATTCAAGGACCCAAGCAGTCGTTCCAGGTGTGACAGAGGTTCACCTGCATCTCCTCCAACCTCATCTATTGCATCCGCTGCTCTACATGTCAGCTGATCAACATCGGTGAGACCAAGCGTAGGCTTGGCGATCGTTTCGCCGAACACCTCCGCTCGGTCCGCATTAACCAACCTGACCTCCCGGTGGCTCAGCACTTCAACTCCCCCTCCCATTCCGAATCCGACCTTTCTGTCCTGGGCCTCCTCCATGGCCAGTGAGCACCACCGGAAATTGAAGGAGCAGCACTTCATATTCCGCTTGGGCAGTTTGCATCCTAGCGGCGTAAACATTTTCTCCAATTTCCTGTAGCCCTTGCCGTCTCCTCCCCTCCTCTCCTTCTCAGCTCTCCCTCAGCCCTCGGGCTCCTCCTCTTCCTTTCTCCTTTCTTCTCCCCCCCCCCCCCCCCCCCCCCCCCCCCCACCCTACATCAGTCTGAAGAAGGGTTTCGGCCCGTAACGTTGCCTATTTCCTTCACTACATAGATGCTGCTGCACCCGCTAAGTTTCTCCAGCACTTTGTCTACCAGCAATATCTGATCTGATCTACTGCATTAGTTAGGCTGCAAATTTTGGGGAGATGGATGCTTTTCACTGCCATAAAATAGGTGGTGAAAGATCTTGCTCATAATTTTTGTTTTAATTAGTGAACAACATTCACAGTTATATATGTGAAAATACTGTAGTTTCAGGTGGGGGAAGATGTACTGTTAAAAGGCAGAAATCCAGAAATGTTTATCTGCCAGTCACTATTCCATCATTAGCTTTACATAGATGGCAGTACAGTCAGTCCTTATTGTCCATTGTTTGCTATCCATGGGTCTGTGTACTTAAATTTCTATGTGAATATACATGTACACATCGAATGAACCAAGCAGTGTCTGTAAATACAGTAATCAATTTCCAGACCACGTGTCAAGTGTCTCACCACTGTGTAGTATGCCTTGTGATGTCAAGACTGCTCACTGCTTTCAATGGAAATAAATTCAATGGAATTAGTTTGTAACTAATGTTATTTCCTTTTAAGCCTTTAAATGTTTTAGCATGTTCATTAACGCAATATATGTTATTTTAGCGCATAAGTTTATTTGGAGGTGTATTGCATCCAGTGTAGAAGATCATCCACATATTGTGTTATCACACTGGAACTTTGTGCCCATATTTCTCAAGAATAACAAAGACTTTGTGTACTTTGTAGACACAAGAATTGTAGACGTACTGTACATTATCTGCCCTAAAACTGAAATGAAACTAAAAACTGAACAGGAGACTTTGCTGGATTTGTGCTGTTGGTGTATATGAAACTTATCACACAATATTCATTAGCAGCATGATAAATGTTAAATACTGTCAAACAACCCCTCTAGTGCACCAAATAAAATGCTACATGTGTAAAATCTAAAACAGTGTTTGCTATTTTAAATATATAAAATTTAATTTTAAATAGATATTGATCATAACACACAAATTGCAATTCCATCTCAGTTCTTAAGATGGACGCAACATGCTGGATCAGGCAGCATCTCTTGAGAAAAACGATAGGTGACGTTTTGAGTCAAGACCCTTCTTCAGACTGAAAGTAGGGGGTGGGATGAAGAGCTGAAGGCGAGAAAAGATCAGGGCCAACAATAAATGACCTCAGGCAGGGCTGTGCCTGATAAGCCCATTGCTGGCTGGGAAGGTGTGAGCTCAAGAGGGGAGAACTGTGGAGCTGGTGACACGACTAGGGTGGAGGAAGGGGTGAGGGCAGGGGAGGGGAGTGTAAGTAGAAGTTACTTAAAATTCGAGAATTCAATGTTCATACTGCTGGGTTGTAAGCTACCAAAGCTGTTCTTAAGCTGTTAATTTCACAGTCCTGCAGTTTGATTGGTTGACTTAGTAAGATATTCAGTTTGCGTCACCACAACATCATCAACTTGCCATTTAATAGCAGTAACTCTCAACTTGACAGGTTAAAGCTGACTAAAGGCGAATGTCCTTAGATGCCCTGCCACTGCAAATCAAGAACCATTGTCGTGTTATAATAAGTGTGAGTGCGACCCAAAGTGGTGACTTCACATTATCTGCAGCAAAACCAAAAATGCCACGTAAGAAACCCTTGGCATTATGAAAAAAATCCTAGCTTCGAGCTTCTTAGATATCGTTATTAACCTCTTCAAAATGGGCAAAAAGAAAGCTGCTGCTTTCTCAAACCACTGAGAAACTAACTGCTGTTTGGACTCAGCCAAGCTGCATACTTCACGTGTTTAATCATAAATGCAGAGAGTTCTGCTTTCTCCAGGCAAACCACAATATAAAACTGGCAATATAATATAACTGGCAATATAATATCTGCCTCCTTGCCTTCCGTCACTCGGGGTACAGCCTGATAATACAACTGCACTTTTCTTTCATAACTTTTCTTAGAAGTATTTTTAATCCCTACTTAAGGACAGCTTTGACCTTATCTGCAGTCCCATGGTTGTTTCCCTGCCAAATTTGAATAGTTTGTGATGCACAGAGGCAGTTGGTTAATTCTTTGCAGCAAATTCATTCCAAGAATCCAGGTTTGCTTTGGATTTTATTTACAGAAGTAGTTTGAATAACACAGATAGTTTATAATAAAGGAAAACTACAACTAGCTCATACGGGTACTGCCATAAATAAGATCTACTGGCACTGAGGTGGAAAGCAAGCAACATAAATTGTCAGTAGGATTCACTAAAAGTTGCCCAGTCTCTTCCATTTGCCCATTTTACTGAAACAGATCAGCATATTTGGTGATTATTGGAAAGCTGTTTAGAGTCATAGAATCCCAGTTACATCAGAGAACCAGACCACTCGGCCCAACTCATCCATGCGGAGCAGTAGGCAAACTTCTGTATTAATCCCATTGCCCTGCACTTGGCCCACTACCTCCTCGCCCAAGCAATTCAAATGCTCATCTAGATGCTTCTTAAATCCTCTCCACAACCCAATTTCAACCGCTCACTTAAGTAATGCCTTCCAGGTACTCTGTGAGTGAAGAAGGTTCTCTTCATATCCTCTCTAAATATCTTCCCCATTACCCTAAACATTTATCCTCCAGTTTTATCAACCTTTGATATGGGAAAATCTTCCTGCAATGTGCAAGCTACCTTATCTAAACATCATAATTTTGTATACCTCAGTCATGTCCCTTCTTAACCACCTCTGCTCCAGGCAGACCAGACCTAGCATCTTCAATCTCTCCTCATAACTGAAGTGCTCAATCCCAGGAAATGTCCAGATGAAGCACATTATCTATGTATGTCCTAGCATCATCCGTAGTCCCAAAATGCATCAACTCACATTTGCCTCTCTGGAGCCTAATGGGCTTGTCCCACTTAGGGGATTTTTCAGGCGACTGCCGCCGACTGTCAAGTTGCCGGTAGTCACCTGATAAACTGGCACTGGAATGGCGACTGTCAGAGTGGAACACACACAAACACATCGCTTCCTTCACCAGCCCATTATGCAGGCGGGGGAAAGGGCAAGCGGTGGGAGCGCACTCTGAGTGAATTTCATACGGTACAAAGCAAAGGTGATACAGACACACATATATGGTAAGTCCTTTAGCAGAGGGAGAGGGGTAGGGAGAAGGAGGTAGAAGGAGTGGAGACAACTTTTAAGAAGCCAGAGATACACGGCTGCGAAGCTCGGCGGACATTTAACATTACCACTGGTCGGTTATCCTTAGTTCTGAAAACTACTGCTTACGTTTTTTTTCCCCAATGAAACAATGAAATTCACCGGTCAGCACCGGCTACATCCTACGAGAACCTACGAGAACCTTCGACCTCCTGGCAACCCACTAGGACCTCCTGGCGACCCATCTACGGCACGAGAATTCTCGCTACTCTCCATGGCGCCTTCATTCTGGTCGCCGCTAATTATTCAACATGTTGAAAAATTCTCGGCAACCAGAATGATGCCGCGACCTGTTCCCAGAATGCAGGAACTCCTCACAACCATGAAGGCAACTCCCCAGCAACCACCCGTGAACATGTGGCGACTGCATAGTCTCCTGCAGTCGCCTAAAATGTTGCCTAAGTGGAACAGGCCCATAAAAAAACTTCCTTCCACGACATTAAGAACACTGCCCATCTTCATTTTATCTGCAAGTTTACTGATTGTGTCTCCAAGACTCGTACATGTCATTCACCTATATCACAAATAGCAAGGACCCCAGCACTAATCCTTATGGGACGCCACCAGTCACAGGCATCAGATCGCAAAAACAACCCTCCAATATCACTCTCTGTCTCCTACCTACAAGCCAATTTTAGATCCAGTTTACCAATTTGTTCTTCTCTATGACAGTAACACTATTACTTCACTTTCGACTTAACATTAACCAATATAATTGAACTAAAATTGGCAAAGCTGATTTAGTATGTACATTTCTGTAACAGCTTGTCAACAGTGTTTACAAGGATCCTGGTTAGCTATTTTAGCTAAATCGATCATTATATTTTTAGCTATGTTAGCAGGCACTTAGATCGACTAGGCGTCCCTGATGTATGTGCAATGAGCATCAAGGTCGGTGAAGCGTCATGTAAATTTACAATTGTATTGTGCCACCGTGTGGTGGCTTGAGAGTTTATCGTCTTAATATTCCCATATCGAATGTTGCAAAATCCCAACCACACATCCGTTGCAAATAGCAGAGTTGCAGTCTGAGAATCACTTTCCAGTGGCCAGTCACAAAACAAAGCTGGCAAAGACTGGAAGCAGCATGCCTGCCAACTTTCTTTTTCAGATAGAGTATAATACTAGTGAGAGGAAGGTTGCAGAGAGAAGGGAGGAGTTCTGAAAGAAGGAAAAACACATTGTACAGTATGAAAGGTCATTGCAGATTACCAGTTTAATGCTCCAAGTTATGCAATCATTAAAGGTCTCCTACAGTCCTTTTACAAATGCCTCTATTATATCTCTTTTATGCTATAGCAATGATGCTTAACGTCTGTAAGGAAGTAACAATGCTAAACTTGCTTTTGATTTTTGAATGGAGTTGTAAATCGTGTCCTGAATGCCATTCTACTGTATTTGTGGGGCAGAGATTAGGTGATGATGATTGGGGTGATGATTCCACTATAAAAAAAATTTACATGAGTAGTCTTGAGAATTTATCAGGTTAAGATTGATTCCTGTCACATTTGTGATCCGGGCAAAGTGGTCTCTTTATATTTATTTTCGGCATAATAATGAGGCTGACTGCAGAGTTCTTGTGTGATAAAAAGAAAAGAGTATATTGGAAGAAGATCCTCATTGCATTATACATTAAAAGAAAGAGTCTCAGTGATGTATTTGCTGTTTTTACAAAAATCAGTGCATTTTATAAATTCCAAGATCAAATGTTGATCTTGGATTTTAGCAAGAATTTCATTGTCCTATCTGGGACACATGACAATAAACTCTCTTGACTCTCTTGATTCTTCTTGTTTGAATTACCGTCATGCGTTTTATATTGTACAGTGAATTCTGCATTTACTTTATCTGTCTGAAATTGCTAAGCACATATCAGATAAAGGTCATCCAAGGATAGTAGACAAAAGTGTTCACTTTTTAAATGCTTAACTAATGGCAAAAGTGGAATGACTTCAAAGGAGTTGTGTGCTGCTATCCACTTGCAAATGGAGATTAATGGCAAAACTTAAAATATAAAGACTTGCATAGAAAAACTTGTCCTTTCCCCACCCCCATTCTCACTGTGCATTTTTGTTAGGAGATGAGCTTTAATATTGGTATTGCATTTAAAGATCTGTTACAAACATGATAATCCAGTCATGTGCTTTTCTGTTTCTGTTGACATTTTTGTTTTAACCACTTGAGAACTAATGAGATGAGAGTGTGAGTATATTGCACTTGCAGTAAAGTTGGCACAGAGTTGGGTATGATATTTTAGTTTGTGTTCACATTGACGATCAGATACAATCACAACATTTGCCCCTTAACATACAAATATTACTAAAATATAATAAGAAAATGTAAAATTGGATCATTAAAATTAAATGTAATTTCTGTAATGCTTCTTGCAGGATACAAATGGATCGCATCCTCTTAATGTGAACAAATCAAAATACTCATGTTTTTAAAAAAGATTGAAATGAACAATTACCTTTATTTTTTCAAATGATTGAGCACCATGTCAAGTGAAAGCAGAGAACAATTATATACAAATAGCTACAAGCTACATGTAAAACAAAGAAAAACAGAAAGTATAAACACAAATCATTGTATTAAAAATAGGCTTTCATCCATAATATTACATTTCTAAACATATTTTCACGTAATATTTTCCTGTTTCTATAAATTATATCTACTGCATTTTCTATATATGCAGTTTGTGTAGCATTTTGTAGAAATTGCGCAAATTTTAAATTTGTAATATCCTTTCAGATCTATTGTTCTGTACAATATAAACTGACCTATTGTCCAGAAAAAAACATTTTTAAGAATTCCATTTTCATTGCTATGTGTTTGATTAAATTTCAAACAGAAACATTTACATCTCTCAGGCACTTATAATGTAATAATATATCATAATACGTTTATTTTTAACAGTAAGACTTGATTCCACCCATGATAGTGTTTTTTAAAATAAGTCTGCTAATTTGGTGCTGCTGTCTATGACCACTTTAACATTTCACATCAGATATTGGCAATTGGTCTTCTAAGCACAGAAGTGACAATATCTTTGCTCTATCCTTTTAAAGTGGATTCATTACAAAGTATCCAGTAATTAAAAAAAAGATAATTCCATAGTGCTATTTATCCTTCCGTGTACTGCTGGAATTCTTTTGTCAGCTTGATATAATTTAAACATTTTAGCAACTCCCATCTAGGTCAGTTATGTGAAAACTTGAAATAGTTTAGTTTATTATTGTCATGTACACGTGAAAAGCTTTTTATTGCGTGCTATCCAGTCAAAGAAAATACTATACATGATTACAATCAAACCGTCCCCAGTGAACAGATAAAGGATAAAGGGAATAACATTTAGTGCAAAATAAAGTCCAATAAAATCTGATTAAAGATAGTTCAAAAGTCTCCAATGAGATAGGTGAGAGGTCAGGACCACACTCTAACTAATGACAGGACTGGACAATTGCCTTATAACAGCAGGGAAGAAATTGTCCCTGAATCTGGAGGCATGCATTTTCACACTTCTGTACGTCTTGGCTGATGGGAGAGTGGAGAACAGGGAGCAACTGGGGTGATACTGGTCCTTGAATAGGCTGATGGCCTTACTGAAGCAGCGTGAAGTGTAGATGGAGTCGATGGAAGGGAGGTTGGTTTGTGTGATGGTCTGGGCTACATCCACATCTCTGTACAATTTCCTGCAATCTTGGAAGGAGCTGTTCCCAAACCAGGCTATGATGCATCCTGATAAAATACTTTTTATGGCACATCTTTTGAAGTTAGTGAGGGTTGATGGGGGCATGCCGAACTTCCTGAACCTTCTAAGAAAGTAGAGGCATTGGTGTACTTTCTTGGTCATATCTTCAATGTGGCTGGACCAGGACAAATTGCTGGTGATATTTACTCCTAGGACCTTGAAACTCTACTTCAATGCCATCTGTATATACCAGGGTGTGCGTACTACTTTGTTTCCTGAAGTTGATCACAATCTTCTTTGTCTTACTGACATTGAGGGAGAGCTTGTTGTCATGACACCAGGTCATGAGGTTCTCAATTTCCTTTCTGTCTTCCTTCCCGTCATTACTTGAAATCCATCGTCCACAATGGTGATGTCATGTGTGAACTTGTAAATTGAGTTGGACTAATATTTGGCTGCACAGCCGTGAGTGTATAAGGAGCATAGTAGGGGGCAATGGATGCATCCTGGCGGGGCACCTGTGTTGAGAATTATCACAAAGGATGATTTGTCACCTATCCTCACTGATTGTGATCTGTTGGTCAGGAAGTCGAGGATCCAGTTGCAGTGGGGAAAGCTTACTCCAAGTTCCGTGAGTTTGGATATGAGTGGTTGGAATAATGGTATTAAATGCAGGGGTATAGTCAATAAATAGGAAACTGACACGGGTGTCCTTCTTAAGTAGGTGATCCAGCGATGAGTGTTGGGCCAGGGAGATGGCATTAGCCGTGGACCTGTTGTGGCGATAGGTAAAGTGATGTGGATCAGGGTTCCTTGGTAGGCTGGAGTTCATATGTTCCATAACCAGCCTCTCGAAGCACTTCATGATGGTAGATGTCAAGGATGGATACAGTATATATTTTTGTGTGAACAACCCCCAGCCATCTGGCCACCCAGCTATCATTTTTATCTGAGCCTTAGACGCCACTCAACAGTACTAGCCACCTATATTTTTGCCTCCCATCAATTACCCTCATGGGACATCATAAATTCCATTACCCATATCCTGACACATTAAATATCACTGTATCCGGCATTTCTGCTTGCTAACCTACACCTACATTGGCTCCAGTAATAATTCAATCTTAAAATTCTCATCACATTTTCAATTTCCTCCCATTCTCTGTAACTTCCCATAGGTCTATGACTCTCCCAGGTTCTTTACTTTCTTTACTTAATGTAGAGGGGATGTTTCCACCAGTGGAATAATCTAGAACCAGAGAGCAGAGCCTCAGAATCAAAGGACTTACCTTTAGAAGGCACTTTTTATTCCTTTAAAGTCTTCTCTGAAGCCTACTCCTTAGACTATGTTTTTGGTTAACTGACCTAATAGTTTGTTGTGTGACTCAGTGTAGTGTCTTGTTAATAAAATGCCATGAAGTTCCTCAGGATAATTTGCCATGTTAAAGGAGACGTTTAATACACGCTGTTATGAAATGGGAATGCGGTCAGGGGCTCAAGAGTCAAGAGTATTCAACTGTTAACTGTCAACAGAGCAGTGAAATTCTTACTTACATCAGCATAACAGGCCTGTGAACACAATACTAATAGATAATATAAACAAAAAACAATAAATTAAAAACCGCAATGTCATTGAAAAAAGCCCAAAATTCTTAATGCAATCTAGACAGTTCACAGTTTATTTCATGTTTGTAATATTTGCAAGAGCCTGATGGTTGTTGAGAAGAAGCTGATCTTGAACCTGGATGTCACATTTTTTAGACTTCTATACTTTTTCCCCCAATGTCAGAAGTGGAATGAGAGTGTGGCTAGGGTGAAGTGGGTCCTTGGATGCTGGCTGTCTTTTTGAGATACCCCCTATATATCCCATCGATGGTTGGGAGGTCAGTACCCATGATGAAGTGGGTGGTGAACACCACTTTGTTGTAATCTCCTTTGTTCTGGCTCCATTCAGTCAGACAATCAATTTCCCTCCCATACTTTGATTCATCATTACCCATAATACGTTCATCATCGGCAAATTTAAAGATGGAGTTGGAATTGTGTCTAGCAGTCTACAGATGCCAGTCTATAGCATGGATATAGAGCAGGAGACTGAGCACACAGTCTTGAACTACCCCTGTGCTGATGGTTTTTGAGGAAGAAATGTTATTGCCAATTCATACTGTTAGTTATCTGTTGATGAGGATGTCAAGGATCCAGTTGCATACTGATGCACAGAGACCTAATTCCCTGAGCTTAATAACAAATCTGGAGCAGATGATGCTTTTGAATTGTTCTGCAGATCATCACCCACCAGGGAAAGATCGTACTTTACATGTGCAAAGTGCCAAACCGTTGAATAAAAACAGAATTCAGCTTTTGCAAAATTAGTGAACACATATCAATAACAAAATGATGTGCATTGTCGCATGGATCGCTTAAAAATGTCAGTGAGGTCATTTCTTAAGAAAATTTGATAAAATAGCCCTGTTTTTGAAAGGGCCAATGGGGAAAAAGCACAGCTAGCAGAATCAGAGGAAATCAGATAAGGCACAACAATTCATTTCAGTGGTACCTGTTAAGCAGGAAGATCAACCGCTTAGCATCATGACGGCGACATGGTTTTTGCAGTGTTGGTCTCCAAGATAGCTGGGACCAGCTGGCTCTACATTTTAAGTTAAAAATAGTAACTTTCATCCTTGCCAGGCAATGATATGGGATCCCGAGTGATGTCTGCAAAAAATAGCTAAATTAGGTGAAGTAGGTTTCAGAATCACGGTACTATTTGATCAAAAACAGTAACGTTAACTTTGGAAAATTTTATGAGTAGCTGAAAACGTATCAGTTAAAATGTCAGAACCTTTGTTCTAGTTTCTATTGCCTGTTTATCCTCCAAATGTGAATAATGACTAAATCTAACCAAATCTTTGTATGGTTGACTCATTTTGAAGGTTCAGTCAGTTGCCTCTTTCTCATTAGTGCCTGTTTAGTCAGGCTTTAGGTGCTTTCATAAATGTAGTGCTTTGTATCATTATGGTATCTTTTTTTTATCTTTATGTTTCTGCATTTTTATAGAATAGAATGACCTTATCCAGCATTATTGTAAGTCCATCAGAAGACTGTCATGATATATTCATCAGTTTTGGTGGAAGAGACATATGGGTCAGTTAAAATTATTTTTCTTGTTAACATTTGCCCTTCAGTTTTCCTTATTGGTTTCACTCATTGAGCTTATTGACATGACACTGCCAACTCCTAAATGATTATTTACTTATTCATCTGCCTTGTCCATGAATTTGTGATAAACATAATTCCCCAGTGAGAATTTTGCTGCCATGTACATTGCCGATTCTTAATCGCTCCAAGAAGGGAGGACATTAAGTCAAATAGTGTCACACGCAGGTGAAAATGTGACCAATTTGGTTTATAGCTTTTATAACCTTTCTCTGGTGCAACCCTTCAAATACCAACCTTGTGGAATTGATTCATATTATATTGATTGACATCTAACATGGATACCATATACAGAATTGAATCATTTATCTCTGGAGTAGTTCAGACTCTTCTGTGACCTCAGTCCATATGTTTGAAAGATTTGTTCCATGACCTTGATAAACACTTATCACAAAAAATTATCAATATTAGATATTAACAATTGACCTTGTATCACTTGCTGTGGGTGTCAAGAAGTTTCAAACTTCCATCATTTTGGGGTGAAAATATTCTCATTCTTCAAAAATAAAACTATAATTTTTGGATTACATCTTCATTCATAGACTCTGCAACTGATAGAAATATTGACAAAATTATTTCTTTTCTTGGTTCATAGATTATTTCTCATATGCTTATGCCTTTTCTGTCTAAGAGTAAACTAACAAGAATTCTGGTAAAACAAAAATGCACACTGGGATTATATGGACAGGACAGATTTGGGGGGATATGGGCCAAACACAGGCAGGTGGAACTAGTGTAGATGTAACTGGTTGATGTGGACAGGTTGGGCCGAAGGGCTTGTTTACATGCTGTGTGACACCTATGACTATGACTTGATATAACCAAGAGTTTACTAAAATGCAGATGGACTCTTGACGTGATTGCACTCTCAGTCTCCAGAAATTCTTGATTGAAGTAAAAACAATTTTGCAGAACATCATAATATTAAGAAATAAAGCAGAAATGCTGGAAGCTCATTGCATTTCCAACAGACAATACAAACAATGGGTTCATAATGTTCATTTGTTCAATGATGTTCATTTAATATTTTTCAGAACATTCATCCTGATATTGATGTTGCAATGGGTCAAATACCTCTGCTCTTTACCTACCTTAGATCAGGGATTTAAATATTGACATTGAGACTCTGGTGAATCCTGCACAAAGTGTTTCTTTCCAACTGAAACCTAATGCTATTCTTATTTCCTTTTGATTGTCTCCTCTTATCTCTTCTCTCTGGAACAGAATCCTGCTGGGTGTTCGTTCCATGGTCCAATATCTCCTTAACTGACTTTTGTTTGTATGAATTTGGATCTTGTCAAAACTACAACCAAGACAGTATTGCAGTGACATGTTTGTTGGATGAAACAAGTGTGTGAAGCTATTTCCCATTTCTTCAATCTTTCTAAAATACTCCTGGATAGTACTAGTAATCCATGAAAGGAGGTGGTCACTGGATGCACTGAGGTGAACAGCAAAAATGTAAATGTTTGAATTTTGCTGGATGATAGTATCTGTGAACAGCTGTTCACCATAAGATTAAACTGCTTGGGTAAATCAATTATTTATAAGCACCGTAATAAAACTGAAAATCTCCATCAACTACGGACTAAAGAACATACAATTTAAATGCTAATTATATCAAATACCGCAGGTAGCTACCAAAAATAAATCAATCCTCACTGCAAATTTAGCAAAATTGTTAAAGTTGTATTTTGCAATCTATTTTGGCCTTCAAGGCTTTTAATTAGATTGACCATCAGAATTCTTCTTCTTAACCACTTGTTGTTAAAATAAGTGGATAGTTTAGCTTTGTTCCGAAGTGCCCATTTCAGTGACATATGGTGCTTGCCATCTATCTATCTATCTATCTATCTATCTATCTATCTATCTATCTATCTATCTATCTATCTCTATATCTCTATATCTCTATCTCTATATCTCTATATCTCTATATCTCTATATCTCTATATCTCTATATCTCTATATCTCTATATCTCTATATCTCTATATCTCTATATCTCTATATCTCTATATCTATCTATCTCTATATCTATCTATCTATATCTACCTTCTTCCCCCCCCCCCCCCCGGTTGCTGGCGCCCGCATCTCGCCTCAAAGACGCCATTTAAAAACAGCCGCACTGCTGATTCCTGAGCTGCTTGAGTTGGAGGACCACGTCTCCCGTGGGGGCTACGGGTAAGGAACGGCTGCGTTGGGGGAGCAGACCCAACGGGTCTGCACTTGGTCTAGTTACTTATATACTTACAGCAGCTTTCATGAGGAATTCACCTGCATGAGTTTACAGGGAGGTATCAGTAATGTTCACATAAACACATTTATTTTGAATTTCTTAAAATAAATGCCTGAATGTCAAAACACCAGAAAGCAAATGCCTTGCTACTAATATTGACTTGAACGCTTTGAGACAATGGTAGAAAGTGAAATGGGGTTTCATTTTTTTAGGCCACACATAAAGATTCAAATCCTCATCTTCAGAACACAATTTCTTGCAATGACTGGCATACTCACTACAGTTGGTAATTAAATTAACATACTCACTTTAACAGATAAATGTTAACCATGAAATAGACTATGTTGAGATTTGTGCTGTTACAGTGACTAATATTAAATATTTCTAGGTTAAAAAGAAAATGTCCTAATGTTCAACCTGACATGAACAACTATGAAATAAATAATAAGTTACCAAGTATAACACTTAGAAGAAAAATGCAAGTTGGAAACTATACTTTGATCTAGTCATGGTTGGTTGTGTCATGATGTGCTGTGGATTCGCTGCCAGAGTTTTGCTGCATAAAGATCACTGATCAAAAGAAGCCTGAAAATAACTGATCTCTGGTCCTGGAACATTAATTTTAAAATTAATTTATACTTCTTGCCTGGCATGCATTTTCCGTGAATCCAAGTTTGGGTCATTTTTTTTTTTTTAGCTCAGTCAGTTTTCTCTTGAATGTGCTCTCTTGTTGGCCTCGTTTCTGTCAAATGACTTTCTGGTCACTCTTCAATTATACCCAGGCATCCACTCACATTTCACTTTGAATAATGCTCCCTTCCAAATTCCAGCTTTATTTATTCTCCCTGCTTGAACTCCAGATGCAACTAAATTCACAGCAATCCAAATGCAAGTAATCCCATGCTCTCAGTCCACTCTTTCCGTCCTTTATGCCAGTGTTTAATTTTCCATAACAATTGATCAAAGTTCCTTGTATCTTTGTAATCATCATATTATTGCCATTAATTTGATTCTTCCAATCACTCATCAACCTCTTCACTAGATCTAACCTTCGTACAGTGAATAAAGGACCAGATTTAGCAAAGGTTTTCTCTTGGTTTTATTTTATATTGAATTGCTATGTTTCATCAGGAAATCGCATACTGAATAGTTTACAAGGCAATAATGTAACTGAGAAAATCAGATGCCATTGTAAAGCATTTACATGAAAGGACCACTTACAATTATAATATCTTCCATGTCCCTTTCAGGATATCAGTAAGTGCCTGGCAGCTAAAGAAGCTCTGTTAAAATGTAGTCAATTAAAGTGTAATTAAGTTAATACACCCGACCAAGCTTTCTCAATCAACATTGAATCATAGAATGGTAACAACATGTACACAGGCAATTTGGCCCTTTGAGTTTATGCTGTCTCCCTGCCAGAGCAGTGCAATGAGGCCATTCTGTTTAATATTGTGGAGAATATAGGCACTGATATAATTTAAGCATTTAAACTGGGATGGATATTATTTGAGAGGACAACATTTTCAGCGCCAGGGGAGAAAATAGGAGATATTCCAGGTGGAATGCTCTTGCACCCAGTAAAGGCAAAATTACATTGTTCTGCACTAAAATTGTTTGGTGATTTTATGAGACTCGTAACTTCCAAATGTAGATGTGTCACAACTGACACTGATGCAGCATTGTCACCTAGAGATCTGCTGTCAATTACACGACGCACAAGAAATTACAGTGGCTGAAATCTTGAGCAAAAAACGAAGTGCTGGAGAAATGCAGCGGGAGAGGGGCAGCATCTGTGGAGGGAAGTGGGCTGATAACATTTTGGATCAGGACCCTTCTCCAGTCTATGATATTTGAGATGTATCCTTGCTGAAACCAGCTGATTGAGGCCCGTGTAAACAACAAATTTCGCACCAGTCTGGATTATTTAGCTTATGCATACACAACATTTAATGGGTTACCATGGAAGTTATAAAACGTATAGACCGTGTTTGTTTCGTTTGATATTCCAATTTAGTATTAAATGGACCATTTTCCTCGATGCATATGATATATTCAATGTGGAACTGAAAATTTATAATGGTGAAAATGAACAGAAGTATCATTTAGTATATCACTTGATAATCTCTTTTTGCTCTCTGAAAAATTAAGCTAATACAATGTGTCCAGTTTGATAACACTCCCATGAACCACCTTAGTTGCCACATGAATAAAAGTATAGTTATTGTGTTATCTTCAGGGGAACCAGGTTTAGGAGATGCAGAATAATTGGCATTTTACACACAGTAGCTAAATAGAGTTATACAGCGTGGACACAGGCCATTCAACCCAACTTGTCCATGCCGACCAAGATACCCTCTTTACATTAGTCTCGCCAGCCAGCGTTTGGCCCATGTCCCTCTAAACTTTTCCTATCCATGTAAAGTAGCTATAATCTTTGTTTAATTCACCAGAATGCCAATTATTCTAGAAATAGTTCCAAGACTTCACAGGACCAGGAAGACCCAAGAAAAGAAACAACATTGAAAACAGCTCCTACTGTACCAATATTTACAATATTAGGAACACCAGACTCTCTCTTGGCAGTCTGCAAGGCAAATTTAATAGTAGAATCAGTCATTTTTAGTGGTCTTCCACTTCTGATATGAACACTTCGACTACATACTATGAGTTAGATTACATTCAAGGAATATAGAAATATTAATTATAGTGGATGCAAGCAACATCATGTACCAGTCTGCATGCCGACCAATTTATATTACTTGGATTTTTTTGTATGAGTTTCATTTAAAGATTTGATTGTATCAAATACAAGCTGCAGCATGAATGTATAAAAACATTCTTTCATGGCAAGCTTTCATGGCAAGAGGTTAGAATGTAAACTTGCATTTGGATTCGCAATGGGCAAAGGAGAATTTGGAATAGACAACATTTTATAGTAAGTACATTCAGTTATCAGCCTGCTGTAAATGGTATTATGAAAACTTTTACTTTAACATCTTCCTTATTATATGTTTTTGTCATAAACCTCGGTTGTTTAGTTTTGGAGGTAACCAGACCCTGCAAGTAACAGCTCATTAAGATCACATCTAAATACTTATTCTGAAGATGGTTTCTGTCTCTTCCAGGCAGTGATTTCCAGATCATACCATCCACTGGATAAAGAATGCATTTCCTTATCTCCCCTTATTCCATCTACCTATTAGTTTAAATATTTTGACACAAGGGACTGCAGATGCTGTTTTACAAAAAAAAAGACACAAAGTGCTGGAGTAATTCAGCAGGTCAGACAGCACCTCTGGGGGACATAAACAGGCTATGTTTCGGGTCAGGAACCTTCTTCAGACGGGGTGAGAAAGCTGGAAGAGATGTGGGGGTGGGACAATTGATAGATAGATAGAAACAGGTGAAGGGGGTCGGGTTGATTGGCAGGTGATTGGACAAAGGCCAGAGATTAAAACTCAAGGCCATGAGTTAATGAGACGAGGCGTAAAATGTGAAGCCAGAGAAAGGGTTACAGTTAGAAGGGGATGGTGGAAGGGGAAATGAAGGCAAGATTGTGCAGAAATGGGTCCACATCCAGGTTGAACATAGGGAGGGAAATGGTGAAGTTGTTTGTTGACGAGTTACCTAAAATTGGAGAATTTAATGTTCATACCATTGGGTTAGATGCTACCCAAGTGGAATATGAAGCGCTGTTCCTCCAGTTTACATGTGGCTTCACCCTGGCAATGGAATGAAAGGTCAGTGTAGAAATGGGATGAGGAAATTAAAATGGTTAGCAACCAATGGGTCCAGCAGACCTCGGTGGACCGAGCGCAGGTATTCGGCCAAATGATGCCTAGTCTTTGCTTGGTCTCGTCGATGTAAAGGAGGCCCCATCGGGACCAGCGATGTCTCACCTAGAAGGACAGCTGGGGTCCCTGGAGGGAAAAAGTGTAGGGACTGATGTTGCATCTCCTGGGGTTGCGGAGAAGGATCTTCTAGATACTCAAACTGCTTTTTCCAGTATATGTTTCTATGTTACCCCTTCACTACTTTTGCAATATTTTCTGTGTCCCTTGATATTGTATCTAGATTTGACAAGAACAATTCAGGTTTTAACCTGTTCACTGACATGTTTTTTTTCACGATTGGCCATGACCCGAGTATACTCGAATGTGACACTGAAGAGGTTAATTCTGTTTTGGTGGTATGTTCGCATTCATTTACTTAATCTTCCTTACGCAGAATTTATCTTTGTATCCGAGGATGATATCCAATACAGTACATATCCTTCCCTTTTGGGCACCATTTATATTATCCTTTCTTAGGATATAGGCATTTCTATACTGGCAATGCATTTCAATGTCAAAATGGTTTGTGTTATTGAAAGATACTTGGAGATATTTCTCAAGCAATACCAAGTAGTAGAAGTCAGTGCTTTCTTTGCATTGGTATAACTGTGCTTCAGTTTTTAGAAGCTTCACACTGCAGCCAAAGTGCACTATTCAACTTCCTCCACTTGATGTCAAGAAAAGGCTGAGAATACAGGAAGGTTGTGGAGAAATTGGTCCACTGTTTGACTAGAGTTACAACAATAGTTCTTGCCCAGCAGTGTGCCTCTTCACAAAATAACTGAAATAATTCATTTGGGCCAATTTATGCCCAATTAGCCTCTTTACAATAATCGGAAAATCAATGGAAAGGATCAACTCCTCTACATACTCGCCAACAATTTCAAAGTTTCAAGGTTCAAGGTTCAAGGTCAGTTTATTGTCACATGTACCAATTAAGGTACTGTGAAATTCGAATTACCATAAAGCCATACTAAAAACAAGTAACAAGACACACAACTACATAAATTTTAACATAAGCATCCACCACAGCGCATTCCCCACGTTCCTCACTGTGATGGAAGGCAATAAGGTCCAAACTTCCTTCCTCTTTATTTTCCCACGGTCGGGGCAGTCGAACCATCCGCAGTCGAAGAGATCAAAGCTCCCGCAGCCAGTGGTCGAATCTCCCGTGTCGGGCGATCGAAACTCCCACGCTGGGGCGATCGAAACTCCCACGTCGGAGCGGTCTAAACTCCTGCGGCTTGGAGTCCCCGATGTCGGTCTCTAGCCAGAGACCACAGGCTCTGCGAGGTTAAAGCCCCGCAGGCTCCCACGGTTGGAGCCCCAAAGATGACCCCCGACAGGGATCACAAACTCCGTGATGGTAAGTCCCGCAGGCTCCCGCGATGGAGCTCCCGGTCGATCTCCAGCAGAGGCCACCAACCCCATGATATTAAGCCACAGTGCGAACGGAGATACGATATGGAAAAAATTGCATCTCTGTCGAGGTAAGAGATTAGAAAAAGTTTCCCCCAACTCTCCCATCCCCCCCACCCTCCACATAAAACAAGCTAAATAACACTAAAAAGCATACATTTAACACAGACACAAAAGAAGGAAAGGACAGGCAGACTGTGGCGAGGCAATGTACAGTTTGGATTTCATCAGGACCATTTGCTCCAGACCTCGTCGCAATGTTAGTTCAAACATGGATCACAGACCTGACTTCCAGAGATAAGGTGAAAATTACTGCATTTGACAATGTATAGCAACATGTGTGGCATCAAGAAGCCACGGTAAAACTGAAATCTGTAGGCATCAAGGGGAAAACATTGCAGTGGTTGAGTCATAACTAGGACAGCCACTCAGTCCCAACTCATCATTTAGGAGTGCTTTAGGGTAGTGTCACAGACTGAACCATCTTCAGCCACTTTAAGTGCCCTTATGTTTGGATGATCATTGATGCTTTAACCTGACAAAGTACACATCATCCATTCCTTTGGTCTCTGATTGTATTTGCTAATTCTCTGCAGGTGGTGTTTGGATGCTCATTTATGATTGCGCAGTGCATCATTCCATTTTCAGCGAATGCAGCAGTCCATATTCTGGATACATTCAGCCATGAGCTGGCCTGCATTGGGTAACCTTCACAACACAAGAGTGTCAGGCAATGAACATCTCAACAAAGGACAGCCTGGGCTTGACATTTAATGCTATGACTGTTGCCATTTCTGCTACCATCAATGTCCTGCAGGGATCATCCATAACCAGAAACTCAACTGGACCAACTGAATTAATACCATGAGTACTAGAGCAAATTGGATACTGGATGGCATGGGAGTTGTATAGCAGGAAAACAATCCCTTCAGCCTAACTTGTCCATGTCTGCCTGAGCTATTCAAATTTGCATTTGTCTTGTGGTGCAAGTCTCAGCTCCTGACTTACTGAAGCCTTTCCTCTATTTTCATAATCCAAGTAAAGAGTGTGATGGAAATATCTCCACCACCAATACCACCAGCTATCAAGCAGCCTGACACTATCCAGGACAGTATATCTTACTTGTGTGGGCACCCCATCATCTACCCACCACCGCCAACTACAGTGTGTACCAGCTACAAATGCACTACTGGTACTCACATAGGCCATTCCAACTTCCAATCCAGCAATATCAACCTCCAATCCAGCAACCTCTGCCACCAATAAGGGCAAAAACATCGGCTCACGGGAATACTACCACCTGCACTTTCTCCTTAAGGTTCTACACTATCCTCAGATAAAAATGGCACCATTCCTTCATCTCTGGCCTAAGACATTGGGAGTGACCAGATCAGCAGCAGTTCAAGACGATGACTCACAACCATATTCTCAAGGGCAGTTAGGGATGGGCAATAAATGCTGCCCTTCCCACAAATACCCAGATTTTGGAAAATGAATAAAATAAATGACAAGGAATGGGGGTGGACATAAGCCATTTGAAATCAAGCCTGCTCTGACATTCAACAAGGTCAAGGCTTACCTTCTCATTAAACACAATTTTCCTGCCACATTACTACACCCTGTAATTTCTATAATACCAGAAAAACTACGTGTCTCTGTTTTGAGTACCAGTTATTTATTTTGGGTGCAACATCTCCCCAGTAACCCTAAAAAAACGAAGGCAAGTATGCGCATCTCAATATCAAGGCTCCTCCATTAATTTTGCAGAACAGGCTCTAATGATGGCATCAAGGCCTGACTGCTCTTAGATCCACTGGAGTGAGCAACAGTGCCATTGTGGCATTCTTCCCAAGTCAGCGAAGACTAGGCCAGAAGAGGCCAAACAAGGTAAGTCTTTACACATTTGTTTTACTTCCCATGCGTGGCCAATCAGAGCAAGAGACCATAGTTTTGACCGTCTGTCCAACATTTTCAGATGCCACATTTTGCCAGCGTTGGGCTAGAAACTCACAGAAATATGAGAGAAAAGCCCAGGATTTGATGTCTCCTGGACATTGCACTGTCAAGCTAAGTTTACATCTGCCATGCTCCTGTTTCCTGATAACACATGTAAAAATAAGGGCTGAGAGTTGCTTTTAAATATAATGGTGCTTTGATTCAAGTATAATCTAACCATTTCCTTAACTACCTAACATTACCTATGACTACTATTTATAGCACTATTGCTCATGAACTATACCTCAGAAGAGTTAATGCGTCACCAATAAAAATGTACAGCAGGAGGGTGTGGGAACAAGTTGTCTGTGGATCTTAGTGGAAACAAATGTGGCTCATTGGCTCACTGCTTTCAAGCAGTGTTGGAATGTGCCATTTGATATCACCTTTGTCTTGTGAGAAAGAATCTGGGCAAGGATGAACAAAACATGGTGCAACAAGCACTCAGCATTTGAGGTCAAGTTCTGACAAATCAGAACGTTTCACAGGCTAAACATATATGTAAAAGTCACCTCAGAAAGTTTTTAAACATTACAGTTGTGTCTATCTGTATTGACAATCTGAATAAAGAGTGCCTATAAAAACAGCTTGCACCGTTACCTAGTAATTAGTTATATATTGCTATGTTTTCGGCCTTTCCCAACGAAGACAGCAATACCATTTTACTTAGTATTACTTACAATTCTGAAGCATTTTCGTTCCATTTTACACTCTTACGAATTTTGAGGTAGCCAATACCTTTGCCACCCTGTGCAAAGGAGAGCTACATATTTGTTATACATGTGTCTGATCATGATCAGGACAAAATGGCTACTGCAGTCATCCAGCTATTACAAATAAATCTATCTGCACGAGACATCCCAAAATTTCCTGCAAATATTATTGCGACTGTAATTTAATTCTTGCTTGTTTCAATTCCACCTTGCAATCCAGATGCTGATTGAAAGACTTTGTAAAATAAACAATATTGATCAGTCATAGATGTATTTTTAGTTGCTTTCCCTTTTCCCCTGCTCGGTTCCCATCCTTCCCCCATACAACAGTAGTGCACTGTATTTCTGTGAACCAGGTACCCATAGCAACTAACCAAATTCACACAGAGTTGATATTCACTCAGGTCTTTTAAACAGGACCACACCATTTGCCTATTGAAGGCAGTGTAAAGAAAGAAAAGCTTACATTTATGCAGCACCTAATCATATCTCTCACAAATGCCTCAAGACATTCCATGCACAATTAATGACTCTGAAGTCCAGGAGGGATTAGGGGTTGTTTTTTCTCTTCAAACCTGGCCAGTTCTGATGGATATTCAGCTTTGTTTGTGAGCGTTCATTACTTTCCTTTCTTTAAAAAATCTCTGTGTTTCCCTGAGGGCTTTTTTTAAAGCAGTGCCCAATTTGGGCATGAAATCGGCCAAGTGACTGCTCTGTCCATCCATGTATACTAGTAAGAGGCTCAAGACATCCTGAGCCCTGGGAATAATTAACATAGCCCAACAAGTGATGAGTAGAATAGAAAAGCCCATTTGATATTTTCATTGATATTATTACATGCAATTGACACACCAAGCATTAAACAAACTGATCAAAAATTGGATTATATCTTGAATTTCACACTAAAAATCAATAATGCAAAATTTAATACATATTTAAATTGCCTTGTTGATTTAAAATTTTGCAGCTTTTCTATGATGTACATAAGCATTCAGCATGATATACCATCTCTAAATTCTAGATTTATTATGCAGGGAGCCTTTCCTTACGTGCATAAAGCTACAGTCATTGCAGAGGTTTTCTCCTTTAAGTCATCCTAATAAACTCAAACACATGCACTAACTCAAAACACCAAATGCTGAATTTCAGTTGCCTCAAGGTATCTTCCACTGCTTAATTGAAGCTGACAGCCATTTTGGTACCCGAGTGAGATAAATTGACGTGTCATTTGTTTTTGGTTGTTTTGTTTGAGGGAGCAAAGTTAATCATACAGAGGGAAAGCTTCCTACCTTTCTCTGAGTAATGTAATGGAATCTTTACATTTCAGATGAGGTAATTGGGGCCTTCAGTTAAGTACTTGTGAGCCAGGTTATTTTGAATGCCATGTCTAGTATAACAGGAGAACGTACTGAAAAATATTAAACATGTAACATCTGCATTCACTGCCTGTCTACATAGTCTTACTTCCTGTGGTCATGAATAGTTACAGAGTTTTAGGTCGTTACTGGCCCAAGAGCAGGAACATGATCATTGTGGTGAGGACTGAAAGACACAGGATTTTTTTCTCATAAATCTCAGATTAGAAATACGAATCAGGGAGCTGTCTTGCTCTGTTAGGCAAATGGAGCATGAATCTGGCTGAATGATTGTCGGAATGGTTCTTCTTAGAAAGGTCCTCCTGGAACTTGCCGAGTTTGGAGAAGCCAGGAACAATGGCAGTGGTTACATCGGCTGTGGCTGCATCTGGTGTGCTGGAGCAAACACTGTGAGGTCCGGGCAGGAGATGCCTGATAGGGTTAACACACAGTTTGAAGCAAGGTCTGAGTACACTGTCTCAGAATACAGTGAGTCACTGTCAGAATGTGTGTCACCAATTCTGCAGCTCCTCACTGGGGTTAGCTGCTTACAGATGAAGCTGGGCAAAAACTGTGAGAAGGATCCATGATGTGTAGTTTAGTTTAGAGATCCAACGTGGAAATAGGCACTTCACCCCACCGAGTCCATGCCAACCAATTCTGCCCTGCACTCCAGGGACAATTTACAGAAGCCAATTAACCTACAAACCTACACATCTTTGGAAACTGGGAGGAAATAGGAGTACCCAGAGGAAACCCATGTGGTCACTGGGAGAATGTGCAAACTCTGTACAGACAGTGGGTAGGATTAAACCCGGGTCTCTGGCGCTGTCAGGCAGCAGCTCTACAGGGCTACAGGGCAGGTCGTAAATCACTCCAATGACACAGAGGCCCGGTTAACATTGAGAATCTCAGCTCAAGGTGTAACTGGTGCCTTGGAATGACAGAGGCTGGAGGAAGCTCTAGAAGGGAACCAGAGATGAGATCTACAAGTAAAAGCGAAGAGCAGTTTTAGAAGTTAAAGATTGGAAGTGATTGTCACACAGAACGGGTAACCAAATTTGAATTACTTTGGCCACATCCAGGCCCACTTAATGCTCCTGGCGATTTAGAGCCTAGACATTTTTGCATTAATATGTTTCATTATTAATGTCTCAAAATTCACTCTCAAGGCATGGGCGTCACTTAGAAGACTGGCACAAAAATGGTGGTCAGCTTTATTCTTGAAACACTGCAGCATAAACATTTAGTAAAATTAAATCGCTTGCTAAGACATTTGAGAGGACAGTAAAAATTGACCATGTTATTCTATGACTGATTTGATATAGGCAGAGCATGTTCAGACAGCTTAAGGTAAATAATGAACAGGTTGAGTGTCTGTCTCACTCCAGCAACTTCATGGTAGCATTCACAAATGTAATCTTTTCATTTGTAATCCTTTTCAAACTGAATTTCAATACGTAAACTACTGTAATGTACTCTATGGGTTTGGTTCATGGGTCCATGAACATACCTTCTATGCAACCCTAATCTCTTAAATATTATAAATTTGGTAAAGACCCTTTACACCACCGGACGAAATGTAAGTATTTCAACATTTTGGTCATTTTACAGTACTTCAAGATCCACCTTCCCCCACCCAACTGTACACTATTTAAAAATAGGTTAACAGGCGGCTTGGGTGAGAAGCATAGTAAGTAAGGAAATTGCTTCAGAGACCATGACTCTGATATCTAGCTGGAAGCAGGGAGAGTGCCAGGGAGGTAGAAAATGGCCTAAGGTAATCCAGCAAGGCTTTCTATGTCCCTTCTTGCAGCAGATGGGCTGAATGATGACCAGGCCAGGTGCAAGGTAGGAGGCCAGAGCCAGGGCCCTTTGGGAACCATCCCAGAAAATTGGGAGTGAGGAGGTGGTCTGTGTTTGGGGTATATGGAACTCAGTTGTCATTGAGTCCTGGGGCAGTGAGGAGGATTAATTATATCTGGGTGGAAAGGAAGTCCATGATCATCAGAGATTCGCATTGGGGAGAACTCCTGGAATCTCGTACCCACAAGGAGAGCCCCAAAAGTCACCACTTGTGATGCCTGCCACATCACAGTCACAGCCAGGTTGCATAAATACTAAACTGGGCTCCAGATGCACCATAGGAGACTAATATATGGAACATTCAAGTACCTTTGTTTTTAACCCACAGCCTTCTAGCTATTGCGGGAGTAGGGTTATAACCATTGCCTCACTGATACCTAAGAAGGCATGTTGTGGTGAACAGATTCTCTCATGGAAAATTGATATTACTCCTTAGAAATCTCCAGCCCAGCAACTGCAGGTCTGTTAACAATTAAGTAACTAGACTTCATGCACGCAAATAAACACACACGTGCATGCGCACACACATATAAACACATGCATGCATGTATACACAGACATTGGCCAAGTCTACCTTCCTTTTTTCAAGTGATCTTAGTCTTCATCATCATCTGGTTTACAGAATCTTGTAATGAGCACGTCAACTCTCAACTATTTACAGGAGACTGCTTGAAATATTATTCAGCAAATAGATTTTGAATTACACAGGCTTGCTGAGGGATAAAATTAAAGTATTTTTGGAGCTAACTATTTCGGTAGTTCTGCTAATTGGATCCTATTTTTTAATCTTTCGTTAGCTTTATCTAAAGTAACTTACTGTACCTGTCACCACTGATGAATTGTCTAATGTAGCAAACATTTGGAGTTTTGCCACAACCACTTTCACATGTCGAAACTCAGTCAAGTGCCTTTGCGTGACATATGCAAAGAACGACAAATCTGTGCTTAGTGTCGCACATACTGTATGGAGGGTGCCAATATATAAATTAGACTTGAAACAGACTGGCCTACAGGCAGGCAAAATAGTTAAACAATGCATGATAAATTTATTTGGTATTTCCTGCCAAACTCTGCCAATTGCCAAGGAGTGTACATTTTTTCCCCCTGATACAGTAATTATTCACCAAGTTGGGCAAAGAGCCAATCCAATGGGGATAAATTGGGAAAATGTCATCTGGGCTTTAAACTGTACTGGGGAAAAAAAGCAAAAAATTACAGCATTTTTCAGGAATTTTCCATTAACGAAGTACGGATGTGGTAGCAATGAGGGGGTGGGGAGGGGGTGGTGTGAGAGGTGGGGGAAAGAGCCGTACATACTGAGCACTCTTTGTTCATAGACGGGGCCCCCGGTAACATTCCATTAGAGCACTGCTTACTGGATTCCGTAGAACTTCTCGGCAGTTCTGAACAGAGCATATTTCTGCACTGTTCGTTTTCTTCATGGACCTTCTTTTGCCCAGTAACATTATTTTTTTTAGCTCGTATATCACTTTTATTTTCTAGATAAACTTGGACCATCCTTTTGGTGATGTCTTTGAATTAAGGAATTACTCTTCCGGGAACGTAACACGTTTTGTTTGCTGGAAAAAGCATGTCCATGGAATTCTCATATTTTGTCATTTAAAAGCAGTATTTGAACAGTTAAATGGAGAATTCCTGTGAAAGTGTGTGAGCTGCAGGGTCACAGGCGGCTACAGCTGAGAATTCAAAGGACGGCCATCAAAGGCCTTTTACCCTCTGCTTCCCACACAGGGAGAATGTAAACACTGGCACAGTGCCAAGCATCCTGGAGAAGCCTTTTCGTGCATTGAACACTATTTTCCTCCATTTAATTAAGAAAAACCGAGGCGCATATTTATTTATATCATGCTTGAAAGCAGACAGTTGTAGGATGGCGAGGGTGTTAGTAACAGAAGCCTCATATTTGTAAAGGTATATTCAGGGTCTTCTGGCAATAATTTAACGTGCAAGGTTATGGTTCCTCTGTAGCATTGAATGTCTGCTATACTGATTCCAGCTAACTAGGACAACTTTCTCACCAGAAAGGAATGTGCAGAATGTTGTCATTTAATCATAACTGACTTGAGTTTTTTTTTACAGTATCTGCTATTTATTGCTAGCCAGCATCATTGTTCTTATCTGTCCAGCCTGCTTCACTGCCCTCAGATGTGGGAAGTTATAAAGTGAAAGAGCCTCTTATTACTAAGCAACATATGCATATTGATATTCTATTATTTAACCTGATTTCACATGCCATTATTGAAGAGAGAAAATCATGTAAGAGTGAGCTCTGCAGAATGTTTCATTTACTGTAGATTTATTTGACTGACGATGTTTGGTGAGTCACCACAGGAATTTGAATTAAATTGCCAGAATGCCCTTCGTTAAAAGATTTAACTCATGACAGGTTGTGGCAAATTACTTATCTCTGTGTTTCAACTCACATTCCTCAATTAGTGTGGTAGTTTAAATCCATTAAGTTGATATTTTAGCTAAAATATTGCATTTCTAAGCACATCTGCCAATACTGGGTCAGATTATGTCCATGCATTTAACTGTTTGTGCATGAGGTAGATCAGCCTGGCATCACCAGCAGGGACAGTGCCAACAACCTCAACTTCATGCATTAGGAGCTCACAGAAGCAATGGAAGGAGCACCTCATCTCACTAACTCTCGTTAGGCACCCCCTGCCTCAACAGCGGAACAGTTTGTGGGTTCTCACATTGGTCTCATTATTCTGCTCAGAACCCAAAGGAACAGAGTGAAAGGTGGTCATTTGGGACTCTAAGTGACACAGAAGATCCAAACTTTAATTAAGCATTGATGTTCATGCAGTAACATTCCTGGTCATTTACATTTTCAGGTTATTTAGCCATTGGACCACAATGTTGAGATCTCACTGACCTACGTTGTTTCTGACATTGGACTGCAGCCAATTATCATATGCATTATATCTATGAGGTGCAGGTGCTAATCTCTCAGTACTCTCTCACGTCTCTCTCTCACCCCCCCCCTCCTGCCTCGGGAGCTGCTCATAGCACTTCTGCAGCTGCAGCACAACTCTTTTAGTACATGTGCCAGTGGCGTAAAACAGAAAATAACACTGTCAGCAAACATCCTCACAGGATCAACGATGACTTGGTTCCACTGTGGGTTTTGTGTTTTTAGATGAGGCCAATGTGGGAACCTCAGACTTTTCCACAGTTTCTGTGACAGAACTCAGAATAAATTGTTTTGGGAGTCTAGCATACCAGTGATAAAGCCTGTCTAGTGTGGCTAATGAGTGTAATTGCAACCTCATCGATGGTTGGCATGTGCGAGGACACTGACAATGATTAACCTACCCGTTCAGTGAACTAGGAGGGTTTTACAGAGATACTAAAGATGGTGGCTTTGCTATGCCTTCAGGTGCCTGCTGTAGGTAGTCCAGGTCTCAAAAGCCAACGGAAGGGCAAGGATTATTGCTGCTTGGCAGAGCCATGAGTTTTGTATTAGTTCTGAAACATTTTTTTCATCAATTATCTGAAGCCTCTACTGGCTCAATGAAGGCAATGGCGATATTTACTGTTTCTGTCTGTCTTTGAAGTGAGGTGACTGAAGATATGAGAAGTAGTCCAGGGCCTTGCCATGAACCATTACTGTCAGTGGGCAATGTTATACAGTGTGGCAGGCTGGCACAGAAAATTTGTATTGCAGAAAATGGGGTGCAGCTGGAAGAACTTCACCTTTCTTTCCTCCGTTGCTGTCTCCACCCCCCCCCCATATATATTTCTAATATATGCCTCCCCATAGTTGGGAAACTCCTCCAACGCCAAAGTCTCTTCTGAGGAATTATGGGGAAATGTTAAATGCGTCCATTGTCTCCATTTACCTGATTTTAAATAGATGAAAAACATACCAACCAAACTAGTGGGGTACATTGTATCCATCCTGTGCTTTAAAAAGGCTCACCACCACCTTTTAGAAGGCACAAACCAGTGACTAACTACATGGAAACTCTTAATACTGCCCAAGCTAAAGACTACTCAGATGGAGTGGTTTAAACCACTTCAGCTTCTGTAAAATTGGTGAAAAAAGAAAGGTCCACTTTAAGGATAAGTTGGTAAAGGAAATACATTTCTTTCGAATCTGTTCCTTTCCATCCCCAACTTTGATTTTCCCAGGCTGCTGTTGAAGTTTTGGCAGCTAGAAGATCACATGTTTTTATGGAATCAATTACTTTCAATAGTTAGACAGTTGTTTTGAATACAGGAAGCATTTTCTCAGGGTTTCAAATATCAATGTTTGAGACCTTTAGGCGAAGTAATGCACAAGGGTACTGATTTTTGCAGAATTATTTTAATGTGTCCATTGCTTTGTTATCCTTGGTTTTGTGAAATGTTAACATACCATTTTATCAGAGCAGATTGCACCTTTGTTTAAAAAACAAAACAAAAGATGCAGCATGTAAATTCTACATGTGAATTGAAAGGGAGATAAATTATAGTAATCAAAATATAAGGTAAATGCGTCCTTTGTATGATGTTGGCAGTAGAATTTACTTGCTATGGATTTAAAACTAATCCATCCTAGAATGTGAAAATCTGCATCTAAATTTGATAGTCCTAGGAAATTGGATTGGGTATCATGAAGATTAGCTACACCAATTCAGATTGCTTCCAGTGGAGGCAGAGCACCGATTTAGTGTCACTTATCAATTCACTCCATTATTCTGTGCAGCCAGCATGAACTATGTTGTATAATGCAAGGCTCTGACAACATAGTGAGTAGTAACATGACTGAAATCTCTAAAAGGGAGATCCATTGTGATTGGAGCCAGTCACAGACTTCAGTGAGGTTTTGCTCACTGAACCTGAGATACTTATCATTTTGTTCCTCACTGGGATTCATAAAAGGAGAATCGCTTCCTGTACATCCTTGATGGATTTCACCTGCTGCTGAGAGTCCTTCACTTCCTTCACCTCCTCCCTTCTGCAGCAGCTTGATTTCCATTCAGTCTTCCTGTCATGCCGTAAACCAAGGTCAATGCCAACTAATGCTTCCGGGTTTGTTCCAAAATCCAAAAGCGAAAGCCTTTACCTCAAACCATATTCCATCACATCTGTTACATCATGGCCTTAAATTTAACAATGTTAATGAACTCAGAAAGCTCTTGGGAATAGTATAATCACAGCTTCAGAGTAGAAATTAATCAGAATATGAACTAATCATCTTGGTGACGTTGGGATTGTGAGGACAGTGAGGTGGTGGGGGGGTGGCTTCATGCTGTCAAATGCATGTTTATCCATTGGGATGAAGAGGGATCAGCTAGAGCATTGAAATGCACAAGCATTTTAAATGGACAAGCCTTGTTCACTGTGTGACTTTGCAACCTGTATACTCTGTACACCTCTGCATACAAAGGCTATCACTCTCACAAATGTAATGCAAATGTAATACATCGAAGAACTCTTACCACAAATATGTTAATGCGCAACATACATTTTGGAAAGAATTATGCACCTAGCACCATGTATAGAGGTTCCTTGAAACAAATTTTGTGTTGATTTTCTTCACCAAAGAAGAATGAAAGAGGCCATAACAACCGTACATCACACTATATTTAGCATCATGTACAGTATCCCTGCCAAAGTTATGGTTCATACCTGCTGTTATGTTAATTCTTGTAGTAGATTATATTCAATGCTAATAATAATGGTGAATTATTTCAATTGCTTTATTGATTATATTAATTATAGACTCAATGCTAGCAAACAAGTTTATACATTTAAAGGGCATCGTTCATGCCCTTCTGACCTATGAGAACATGATATGGCTAAAGAAGTACTTTTGAAGTCCACTCCTTCTAGTGATGTAGGAAATGCAGCATCTAATTTGCAAACAGGTTCCTGCAGACTGGAATAAATAGATGACCTCTATAAATAAAGTCAAATGAATGATAAATATTGACCAAGACATGAACTATAACTCCACGACTATTCTTTGAAATTGTATCATGATATATTTCCATGTCCACCTGAGAGAGGGCACCATGGACCTCAAGAATGCAGCACTCACACAACACTGCACTCAACATCAGCCAAGGTTTTTTGATCATGTCACTGAGTGGCTTGAACCTTCATCGCCTGACACCTGAGCTACCGCTTACATTGAAGAATCTTTGATTAAACATTCATTTGTCATGTGACCAGAAGCACACAAGTGAAAGTCATGTTAAAGATGGACATAAAAAATGATAACATATTATCTAAATGGTGGCCGACTAGGAAAAGGGGAGATGCAGCGAGACCTGGGTGTCATGGTACACCAGTCATTGAAAGTGGGCATGCAGGTGCAGCAGGCAGTGAAGAAAGCGAATGGTATGTTAGCTTTCATAGCAAAAGGATTTGAGTATAGGAGCAGGGAGGTTCTACTGCAGTTGTACAGGGTCTTGGCGAGACCACACCTGGAGTATTGTGTACAGTTTTGGTCTCCAAATCTGAGGAAGGACATTATTGCCATAGAGGGAATGCAGAGAAGGTTCACCAGACTGATTCCTGGGATGTCAGGACTGTCTTATGAAGAAAGACTGGATAGACTTGGTTTATACTCTCTAGAATTTAGGAGATTGAGAGGGGATCTTATAGAAACTTACAAAATTCTTAAGGGGTTGGACAGGCTAGATGCAGGAAGATTGCTCCCGATGTTGGGGAAGTCCAGGACAAGGGGTCACAGCTTAAGGATAAGGGGGAAATCCTTTAAAACCGAGATGAGAAGAACTTTTTTTCACACAGAGAGTGGTGAATCTCTGGAACTCCCTGCCACAGAGGGTAGTCGAGGCCAGTTCATTGGCTATATTTAAGAGGGAGTTAGATGTGGCCCTTGTGGCTAAGGGGATCAGAGGGTATGGAGAGAAGGCAGGTACGGGATACTGAGTTGGATGATCAGCCATGATCATATTGAATGGCGGTGCAGGCTCGAAGGGCCGAATGGCCTACTCCTGCACCTAATTTCTATGTTTCTATGTTTCTATAATGCAAACCTCAGCTGTTCCTTTACCTCAAGAATGCAACGACTCACGAACAAACATGTGCTAGATTGTTGTAATGACCTGCTAACCAGTCAAAGCCCTTCATTTCAGCATGTGCTGTCATCTTAATTTCTAGGTAGAACCACAGATTCTAAGTAAACTGTTTTTCTGGGTACATCCATTTCCTAGTTATAAAAACCTCTGGAAGTCACCGCAGATAAATAGACAAAGGTGTGTCTCTTTCATCTTCCCTGCATCTTAAAGTTTTATCATAACACTATTATTTCACCATTTAAATGGAAAGGAAGTTTCTGTTGGTGCCAAATATATGTGTCACTTCTCAATAACTACTCTCTGCTTGCCCATAACCACCCCTCCTCCCATCGTGCCTGCCTCAATACCATACTGTTACAGCTGTGAATTAAATGCCGAATAAAATAAACATCACTTTTCGTTATGAAGATTGGAGATGCAGCCATCTGGAGAGCTACTAGTAGCCGAACAGAATAGTTACTTTTAGAACGATAGTAACTTTTTGTGAGTTTGCACAAACCAGAAAGCATTGATTATGGTGTGAATATTCTCATTTGAAGTTGCATATCTGTTATTTTTGAATTTGAAATAATTTAATTGCCACACAACCAAGGTCGGTGGTATTTGGGTTGCCAGCAGCGGTACAATAATAAAGAACACAACCACAATAAAAATTTTACACAAACATCCACCACAGCATTCATCACTGTGGTGGGAGGCACAGAGCTTGGCCAGTCCTCCTCCATTTTCCCCCGTGGTCGGGACCACCACCCTCCACAGCCGTTGCTGCGGGCGTCCAGATGGTAAGGGACAAAGTCAAAGTCAAGGTGAGTCCAGGATCGGCTCTTCCCAACCAGAGACGGCGGCTTCAGGCTGGTGTAGGCCGCAGGCCGGCGGTCAAAGTTTTAAAGTACCTGCCGTGCCTCAGCCGGAAGCACCGCAGTCTGCAGGGCCGGCGGTCGAAGCTCCCCTCCAGGGGAGATGATAAGTCCATACCACGCCCGCGGTAGAAGACGGCCGCGGGCCGGCGGTGGAAGCTTCTTCCCCCGGGTCCTCCACGTGAGATCCCGGGCTGTAGACGCCGCACCAGCTGGAGTTCTGCAGACCGCTGCTTCAGGCTGCCGGCTGCCGCGGGCCAGCGTAACGGAGTGCTCCCCTCCAGCGAGGTCTCACCCGTTCCGTGCCGAGAGTCCACGCTGTGCCCGCCGCTGAAGCTCCAGGCGCGTCTCCGGGAAAGTCGGCGCCGATCCCTGCTGTTAGGCCACGGGGGAGGCGACCTGAAAAAGTCGCCTCTCCATGGAAGAGGCGGCCGAAACGGTTTCCCCCTTACCCCCCCCCACACCACCCCCCACACATAACACACAAAGAAACATTCAAAACTGACTTTTAAACATACTAAAAAAATTTAAAAAGTTGAAAAAAAGACGGACACGCTGCCGACAGGCGCTGCCAGTGCAGCGCCCCTTACCGCAATGCAGTGGAAGATCCCAAGAAAGAACAAAATATTACAAGGATATTAAGTTTGAAGCAATCAAAATTAATAGAGCAATGATTTCCATTGTATTAGCCGCAACTAGTATTTAATTGGATAGTAAAATGTATGTAGTTGTAATTCATAAATATATAGAGCAAAGGACCTATGACATTCGTGGGCATGTGATCAGAATCCGAATCAGAATCAGAATCAGATTTTATTCACCAAGTATGTTTTGCAACATACGAGGAATTTCACTGGCCAGGTCAGTCATACAATTAAAAGCAACATTCAAATACACATTTTAACATGAACATCCACCACAGTGACTCCTACACATTCCTGTGATGGAAGGCGAAATAAAGTTCAAGGCCTTCCTTTTGTTCTTCCTCGGTCGAGGACCTCGAGCCCTCCGTTGACGGGACGATCTTGACTCCCGTAGTCGGCGGCGTTCGGGCCCTCAACGTCGAGGCGTTCAGCTCCTGCATCGGGGGGTTATCAGCTCCCCTGCGCCGGGCGGTCGAACCTCGCGTCGGGGCTGGTTGAACCTTCTGCAGCATTGGAGCTCCCGACTAGCCTCTCCCGAGACTGCGAGCCCTTGATGGTAAGTCCGCAGGCCGCGGTGGGAGCGATCACAGGCAAGGGATCTGCTCCGATGTTAAGTCCGCGCCCCACGGTGGGGCTCACGACAGTCCGAGGCGACTCTCAGCTCCAGCGATGGTAGGCCGCAGAGCCCGGAGAATGTGATCCGAAAATCAATCACATCTCCGGGAAGGTAAGAACTTGATTAAAAGTTTCCCCCGATCCCCCCACCCCCTCCTCCCCCCACATAAAACAAACCGAAGTACATTAAAACAAATGCTTAACAGATGCTAAAAATAACAAAAGATGTAAAAACGAACAGACTGCCGGCAGGGCTGGCCATCTCCCCGGCGCACCAGGTGGTCTTTAATCTTGATCTTGATAATTGTTCACAAAATGTTAATTTACCTTTTTGTGCAGTTGCTGTTAAAACAATAAGACCATTAACAAGAGTGTGAAAGTGGTTTTATTTGATTATTGTTTTACTATCTTGCACACGGAATGTCTGAAGATGGGTCTCGACCCGTAACATCACCAATCCATGTTCCGCAGAGATGCTGATTTACTCCAGCACTTTTTGTCCAAATGGTGTTAAGTATTTGTTCAAGTACTGGAACATTTCAAACAATAGTTTCAAACATCTGCAAATAGTCGCCAATTCCACCGGGTATACCTCTTTTGTGTCAGATATCAGTTTTCAAATGTCGAATGTACAGTATGTGTTGTTTATGCTCTGTGCATTTGCAAACATTGTGGCTTCCAATAAAATACTGTGCCATTTAGTGTATAGTAACTTCATAGAGGAGGCTAACTGTTTATGTCAATACAGTCAATTCGTGTTAATCTGACACAAATTGTTAAAATTTGCATATGCTAGATTATTGAATTTTACGAACTCAGAGATTAACGATATAATGGCTCAAGGATTTTTTATTGCCACGTATGCACCAGCACAGTGAAATTTTCTTGCACAATCCGTAAATGCACAGTCGCCATATTTTGGCACCGTTTATAAAGAAAAAGGGAAAAAGTCCAAAGTTCAAGTCCGGTCTGCATGTTGGAAGTACTGGAGCGCCCCCGATCCAGGGAAGCCCAAGCTGCGGCAGGCCCACAACCTGACTTCCCTCTCTGTGTCCTGGGAGCACCTCCTGCATCCGACCTTGAAGACACTGGAGGCAATACCCTGGTCCCTCTCCTACCGGCCCACTCCACATGTCCATCGTCAGGTCTTCGATCTTGGCAATGGCTGGTTCTCATTCACAACCAACCGGGTCTATGTTCTCAGCAGCTGCCGAGCCCATCCTCGTTCTCGGCCAGCGGTTGTTGGCGGTTGCCACTGGGTCAGAACTAGAACTTCCCTTCTGCCAGCAACTGACAGTGTCGACTGACAGTGGTGGTACAATGTGAAATAATTCTTAGCTAGAATCTACCCCTTTATACAGACATATCTACGACACTGAAAACCTCTGCATGACGCAGAGGGACGAGGGGAAACAAACAGTGACAGGGCTGGTGGGACAAAGATTTACCCTATCCTTCCACTCATCTCCCAACCCTTCCTACTCTGAATACAGTGTAGTCAATGAATTTGTTGAGTGGTGTGGGCTGAATCACCTGACACTGACAAGACTAAGGAATTAGTGGACTTTTGGAGGAGAGGAACTACCTTGTCCCCTGTCTCCATCAAGGGTATGGATGTGCAGTTTACCAAGGAAACATAGAAACATGGAAAATAGGTGCAGGAGTAGGCCATTCGGCCCTTCGAGCCTGCACCGCCATTCAATATGCTGATCATCCAACTCAGTATCCAGTACCTGCCTTCTCTCCATACCCCCTGGTCCCTTTAGCCACAAGGGCCACATCTAACTCCCTCTTAAATACATCCAATGAACTGGCCTCAACTACCTTCTGTGGCAGAGAATTCCAGAGATTCACCACTCTCTGTGTGAAAAATGTTTTTCTCATCTCATCTCGGTCCTAAAAGATTTCCTCCTTATCCTTAAACTGTGACCCCTTGTTCTGGATGTGACCCCTTGTTCTGGAATTAGAAGGGGTACAAGTATCTTAGAGTTGACCTGGACAGTAAATTGGACTGGTCCAGAAACACTGAGGCATTGTATGAGAAGGGACAGAGCTGTCTGTACTTTCTGAGGAGGCTACAATCTTTTAATGTCTGCAGTAAGATGCTGCAGATGTTCTATCAATCGGTGGTGGCCAGTGCCAGCTTCTTCGCTGTTGTGTGCTGGGATAGCAGGGCAAAGGACATGGAAGCCAACAGAAGACATGGAATCCGTCTGAAGAAGGGTTTCGGCCCGAAACGTCGCCTATTTCCTTCGCTCCATAGATGCTGCTGCACCCGCTGAGTTTCCCCAGCAATTTTGTGTGCCTTCGATATTCCAGCATCTGCAGTTCCTTTTTGAACAGAATTAACAAGCTCATCAGTAAGGTTGGCACTGTCCTGGGGGTGGAGTTGGATTCATTGCTCACCCCCTCCAGGAAACACTGGTCAACCTGAGGAGTACTTTCAGCAACAGACTGGTCCCCCCCCCCCCAATCCACGACTTTCCCCTCGTCACTTTAATTTCATGTTGTATGTATCTTGTTGTGTTATATGACTGTTGGCAGACCAATTTCACTCCTGGGATAAATACAGTTCTATCGTATCGTATCTGTCCCCCCATTTCCCTCTTTCTCCCCTTTAACCCACTGACCAACCCCCCCCCCATCTTTCCCTCCTCCCTTCCCCTTCCACCATATCTCTCCGTCCAGCTTTAAATTCAACTCTTCCGCTTTTGTTTCCATTTTACCTGCAGCATTTATCACTTACTCCAGCCATCTGCCACTCAACCCCCTCCCCTCGCCTGTATCCACCTATCACTTGCCAGGCTTTACCCCACCCCTAAATCTACCCTACTCTCCCAACTTCATTAATCTAAAGTTGAGTCCTGACCTGAAGCATCATTTGTCCATTCCTCCAGAAGTGCTACCTGTATGCTGAGTTCCTTCAGTTTATTTTCTGTTGATGTTTGGAAAATGAGAATCAGTCTCTTCTGTTTTTATGTGTTTTTAAAGAGGAAATAGCAAACAAAATCACGTGAATGGGGTAATACCCGATGGGGCGTGGCATCATACCCGATGCCACGCCCCATTATTCAGTTTATTGTTTTCTTATCCATTAAGTGTCTCCAAATTCAGCCTGTGTAGATCTATCCTCAAAACATGATGGCATTATGCTTTACCAGTTGAGTATTTTCACTATTGATATTTACTTAGATGGACAAGGGCTGTTTAGGGGTAGTCAGCATGGTTTTGTATGTGGGAGGTCGTGTCACGAATCAGATTGAATTTTTGAAGATGTGACCAAAAACCTAGATGAAGGCAGAGCTGTAGATGATGTATGTATGGATTTCAGCAAACATTTGGCAAGGTTCTGCATGGTAGGCTGCGCCGGAAGGTTAGATCCCATGGGATCCAAGGAGAGATAGCTAAATGGATAGAAATTTTGCTTCATGGAAGAAAGCAGAGGGTGATGGTGGAAGGTTGTTGTTCAGACACGAGGCCTGTGACCAGTGGTGTGCCTCAGGGTTCGGTGCTAAGCCAATTGCTGTTTGTCATCTATATCAATGATTTTGATGAGAATGTACATGGCATGGTTAGCAAGTTTGCAGATTATGACAAAAGTGGGTGATATTGTAGATAGTGACGATGGTTGTCAAAAATTGCATCAGGACCTTGATCAGTTGGGCAGGTGACCTGAGGACTCATCGATGGAACCAAATGTGTGTACTGCCCAAACTCGCATCCACTGCTCATCCACTGATCTATTTCTTAGCCTATTTATTAAAACTACACTCGACTATTTTTCGTTCATAATTTTGTGGTTGTCCTTAATTACCTGAGATGTTTGCCCTGCATCTAGAATTCCACCATATTGTGATCACTATTATCAAAGTATCCTTAATCAGATTTCTTGTTAATCCCACTTTATTACACATGACCAAATCATGACCATATTCACTACTGCCAATTCCTCCATCTCCACCGCATCTGCTCCCAATATGAGGTTTTCCGTACCAGGATACCCTAGATGTTCTCATTCTTTAAGGATTGGGGGTTCCCCTCTTCCATCGCAGATGAGGCCCTCACACATGTCTCCCCTGTATCCCATGGTTCCATTCTTGCTACCACCCTTAGCAATATTCATTCTTACCGATATTTAAGCCAGAACCTTATCATCTATTATAGCCATTATATTATAATACCATGTAACATCTTTATTTCAAACACCGCTTTCTTAAATAAACATGCATAATAGAACCATGCTGGTCAGGTTAGCTTTTTCCTCCATGATATTCATGCTTTTTCTTTTGTACAACTTTTTCTTGCTACCAACATTGTTCCACTTCTTGGCAAATTCCTGAAACTGAATCAGAAGGTGTATAACTTTGCTGGCATATTTGAGCCCCAAACTGAGCTTCGGATTATTATTTGTCTACCTATTGCAGAAATTTCCATTTGTGCCTTTGCTGTCTCTGGATTTGATTCTTCCCAGGTTATCTCCCGTCTTCGTCCAAAGCTTTGCTGCCCATATACTAACTCACACCCTGGTGTCACTTGAAATCACTGGCAATCTACAGAAACGTCTAAGTGTAGGCATGTGAAATGCACACAGTACGTGGGAAAAATGTAATGCCCTGTGAGATCCACGCAGCATGTATCCTTTGGATTTAGTCATAAGGATTTACATTATTCCTTAGTGCAGAAATATGTAACACTATGCAAATAATTTCTGGGTCCTTATCTTTACTCTCTGTTTCTTCCAAGCCTTTACTCTTGGCAAATTCATTTAAACCCTACCCCAGAGTTCTTGGACAATGGGGTCAGACCTGAAAAATTATCTCTGCTGCAGAATTAATCCAAATGCCTCAGGAATCAAAATATTTCCTCCAGCACTACTACTCAGGCCACATATTTACCCGCTCTGTGTTCATTTTTCTATATTCACTCGAGTCATGGATACATATTGCATGGAAACAGGCTCTTCAGCCCAACTTGCCTACACCGACCAACATGTCCCATCTACACAAGTCCCACCTGCCTGCATTTGGCCCACATCCTTCTAAACCTATCCTATCCATGTACCTGTTTTTTAAACATTGCGATAGTACCTGCTTCAACTACCTCCTCTGGCAACGTGTTCCATACACCTACCACTCTTTGTGTAAAAACAATGTTGCCCCTCAAGTTTTTGTTAAATCTTTCCCCCCCCTTACCTTAAATCTATGGCTTGGTCTTGATTCCCCTACTCTGAGCAAAAGACTCTGCGCATTTACCCAATCTATTCCTCTCATGATTTTGTGCACCTAAAGTCATAGTCATACAGTGTGGAAAAAGGCCCTTCGGCTTCCCAAAATGCAACACCTCGTTATTATCTGTACTAAACGCCATTAACTAGCGATGTTACAATACTTACCTTCAGCGGCGCTGCAGTTCTGCCACTGGCCATGTGCGTGACTTTGGCTCCTTTGAGGGGGGGGGGGGGGAGCGGGATTAAAATGCCGTTTTGTCCTGCCTATCAGAGGCAGACTTCCTCGGGCTGCTAGCTGCTGAAGAAAAATCGATCCGACACCCGTTCGCGCTATATTTTTTTTAAATTGCTGGGCAATTTAATATTTGGATTAAAATAAAAAGCAACTTCGAACGCGTACAACATGACGGATCGCAAGAACGGGACGAAACAAAGTGTAAGTCGTTTATTTTACATATAATCTTGCTTCTTGGGATGGCTTTAATCTAATTTTACATTGGGAAAATGTGATTTGGGCCCCATATGAACCGGCAGTGTTTTTCCTGCCGATACGGAGTTCAAATTCACCGCAAATGCAACATTCCAATCGATCACGTTCCAGAAGCAAGATGATTAAAATGTCCATTTTTTTGGGAGATAAGCCGTCTAAATTGTCTATATTTTGTGTTATTCTCTCTCCATGATCATTATTTTTAAACTAAATATTCACAAAAGTTTGAGTCACCTGTGTTATGCAAAAAACAATAATTTGATTATATTTTGGGTGGCTGTTTCTAGATTAATTTATGGAAATTAAACATTAAATTCCTTCCATCTGGGATATAAATTCATGACAGTGAGATTTAAAAATCATGTTTTATTGTGAATTCTTGTGTGAATGGGATTAGTTTGTTATTTGGATACTTAGGCTATTTAAAAAAAATATCCTTTTCATAAGAAATGGAATCTACAGGACATTCTTAATGGGAAAGTAGTGGGCAGAAAGGCATGTCATGCATGGTTTGAAGAGCAAAAACTTGTAGTTTACAATGCCAAAATTGAAAAGTTGAGGATAAACAAGGTGTACAGAGTTGCTTATTGGTTACAATCTGAGGAGTATGATGATGCTACTGATTATGATATGCCAATGTACCAGCTAGCAACTGATCTTCTCCATAAAGACATGGTTTATTGCTAGAAATTGTAATTTATTTACCTATCTGTTATGGACTTACAGCATATTATACAATAATATTAAAGTTCTGATCTTCACATTTTTTAATTTTGAAGGCAGTCTGGGTGTTTATTACTATTTCCGTCACAACGGTCAATTTTGTAATTAACTACAATTAGGTAATTAACTAATTATATGCTTTAATTTCAGGTCATCCAAGTAAAATGTTTTATATTTGTTTCAGAATGCATCAATCTATAATAACTGAAAATTTCATTCAGTTCTCTTAATTTTTAAGAATGTTATGGGCTTTTGACTGTCCTCGATCACAGCTTTTGTGTTAAGTCAATGGAAAAGCAATAGGGAACAAGATGCTAATTTCCGAGCATGAAAATGGCCATAACTATTTTAATACTGAAGATATGAAAGTGAATTAGGTGTCAAATTAAACTTCTTTTTATGCTTTATCTGATGAGATAAATTGCAGACTTGATATTTAAAATATTTTGTAACATTGCTACATTAACCATTCCTCAACCCACCTGCCCTACTGATCAAGATCTTGCTGCCATTTTTGACAATCATCTTCACTATCTAAAATAGCACCCACCTTAATGTCACTAGCACATGGTACTGGGACATTATCATCTTTTCTCTAGCTCCAAAACTCCAAATCCTTTCCACCATGGCCATTGTTTCTTTGTGGATCAGAATGTTGTTGTTGTTGTTACTTTCCTGATATCCAATGAGTCCCAATTGTCAAACTTACCTGCAGAATTTCTCAGGTGAATTTTTTTGTGATATATCTTTTAGCAACTGACAAAAAAAATACAATTACCTTGATAATTGTAAGAGCTCGAGACAAATATTTCCAAGAACATTCATTTTGAATCTGGGAGCAGTTAGCCCTTACTTAATTTATTGTTATAATGAAACACAAATAGAACTCTTTGAATGATGCAAAGGGTTAATATGATGAATAACAGCAGATGTATCATAACAAAATTTATATTTTAACAGATATGTGCATGACTGTGGGCAGTTCCAAATCACGCATTTTTTTCAATTCATGGAAATGCTTTTGGCCATTAACACGCATCTGGTTAACCAACAAACCCTGGTTCCTCATTTAACTGAGCTTCCTCTTCATTTCTAGGATGGTAAAAGTTGTTCCTCTGGTCTTCCTCTACATTTATTTTTGCCCTTTTTTAACTTTTGATCTAGTATACATTTGCCATGTCAATATTTGAAATCTTAGGAAAAAATGCAGTTTTTGCGCAATATGAAACTGAAAATGATAAATTTCGACATTTATCTAAATTTGCATAAAAGTTTTTCCATTGTCAATGAGTTTTCATACTTAAAAACATGAGATCCCTGGATCAGGTGGTAAAGAGGTGTATATTTCGGACACTTCCTGGAATAGAAAACTATCCCAATTCCACCCTGTTACTTAAGCTAATGGTTAATTCATGGGTTAAAATTAGTATTTTTGCATGGAAATTTGCCATGGATGAAGTGATGAATACAGGGCGCATAGATAGACAGTACCATATTTATCATTTATGTACAACAGGAGAGATCAACACATTTGTATTAACAAGGAACTGCAGATGCTGGCTTATACAAAATGACACAAAGTGCTGGAGTAACTCTGTGGATTAGGCAACATCTCTGGAGTACACGGATAGGTGACGTTTCAGGTTGAGACCATTCTTCAGATCTGAAGATTCAGTCTGACCCAACCCAAAATGTCACCTGATGTCACCTGTGGCGTCACACACACTAACCACCACCCCCCCCCCCCCTCCCCCCCACACACACAGACACTAACCCTCCCCCCCTTGATATTATATTAATATTATTCATTTGCTCCTTTTATCCCATGCGCCGCCCTATCCACTCTCACATAGCCCCCAACAGCGCAGGTGCGGCTAGAGAGGGAGAGGAAGTGGGTAGAGAGAGAGGGCAGAGAAAGAGAGTGCAGGGAGAGAGGTGGCAGAGAGAGAGAGCGAGGGCAGAGAGAGAGAGGGCAGAGAGAGAGAGGGCAGAGACGGAGAGAGGGCAGAGACAAAGAGAGGGCAGAGACAGAGAGAGGGCAGAGACAGAGAGAGGGCAGAGACAGAGAGAGGGCAGAGACAGAGAGAGGGCAGAGACAGGGAGAGGGCAGAGACAGGGAGAAGGGAGTTTGCTGCCTTTTGTGCTTGGTACAATGACATGTAAATATGAATGCTGCCATAGGAACCTCACAGCCTTATTGTGACCCTTGTGGCAATAAAGACCTCTTCCCCAGAAGGGATGGTGATTTGAGAAGGGCCAGAGTCTTTGTGATGCGGCACAGTCTTCCTATACTTTTCTTTCAAGAAATATAGACACACTTGGGAAATGCCTCTTTTGTTTGATTGAAATGCCTTAATGAAGTGGAGAGTGGTTTCCTGCAAAGGAAACATGAAACGTGACAATTTGTAGTGTTTATGTATCTTTTAAACCCCAAGTGAAAGGATGTACCCTATTCATTGTGAAGGTGTCAACAAAACTGTATTTTCAAATGTAAACTTTGTGCCGTCATGATGTTTTGACCTGTAATAAATGAGATATTTTGCATTTGCAGGTTGTTACTTTGTGGTATCGGGCACCGGAAGTTCTGCTGCAGTCTAGTTATGCAACACCAGTTGACCTATGGAGTGTTGGCTGTATATTTGCAGAAATGTTTCGTCGACGGTAAGACTCAAATTAGTGCCTGCATCTTATATTTATTTAAGAACAAAGTGAATCATGAGGATGCCTGCTCTTTCATTGTAGGAAATCAGCATGATTGTGTTCCAGCACAATTCATCCTCGATCACAGGTGTCTAACATATAATATAGTAGTAGCTCTACACTGAACTCGCTTCTGAAATTCAGCCTTTCAGAAGCAGAGTGCAATTTATAACTGCTCCTCAATCGCACATTTAACTTGTGTGATCACCGATGGATTTCTACCCTCACTGACCTCTGCTGTCTCTGAGATGGAGATCCATTAGATAAAGCTTTCCTCGTTTCCATGCGCAATTGTACAGTTTAAATATGTGACCGTATATTTCAGCTAAAGGGTTGGGGGGCATTGACCAATTTAGAGACGGGTCTCATTATCATCCTCCTAATTCCCGGGATGGCGGGACAGTCAAATGCTGAGAGAATGGAGTGGATTGGCTTGTATACTCTGGAATTTAGAAGAATGAGGGGGGATCTTATTGAAACATATAAGATTATTAAGGGTTTGGACAAGCTAGAGGCAGGAAACATGTTCCCGATGTTGGGGGAGTCCAGAACCAGGGGCCACAGTTTAAGAATAAGAGGTAAGCCATTTAGAACGGAGATGAGGAAACACTTTTTCACACAGAGAGTGGTGAGTCTGTGGAATTCTCTGCCTCAGAGGGTGGTGTTTGCTGGTTCTCTGGATACTTTCAAGAGAGAGCTAGATAGGGCTCTTAAAAATAGCGGAGTCAGAGGATATGGGGAGAAGGCAGGAACGGGGTACTGATTGGGGATGATCAGCCATGATCACATTGAATGGCGGTGCTGGCTCGAAGGGCCGAATGGCCTACTCCTGCGCCTATTGTCTATTGTTTATTCTCTATTGTCAATTGAATGGGTGGTCTACCGCATATCCCAGCATTTGATCAGCACCAGATTCAGTGGTCTGAAGGTCGACAGAGCTGCAGAATAATAGGTGCAGGTGTAAAGTGCCTGGAGTGGCCAGAGGACCTATTGGGGATAGCAGGCAATAATATACTTGTGAACCCAAAAATAGAATTCTCACTACATCTTACCTCATAAAAATTCTGTCATATCCCGGTTCTTATTTCCCTGGCTTACTGGGAATGGCTAATAAACTGATGGTTCATTTTTATTTATTACAGGATTTTCAAATCCAAGTGTTCTGTCCAGACCCATTTTACTAATAATTTTGCAGCTATTTTCTCCCATAGAATATTAGCTTTTTTTTCTTCTGTCCAAGATGTTGATTAAACTAGGGCTAAAGGTACTATAAATTATAACAGAACACAAATACCGAGAAATTGACACTACACTAATTGTGCCTGTTCTGCAGACACTACTTTAGGAAACAATGACATTGGGGAAACATGCACGCACTTTTGATCTTATTTGTTCAAGCTTTTAATTTACCTAAGAAATTTATTGTATGTTTTAACTACATCTGAATTCAACCTAGAGCTCTTTGCAAATGCAACCAAACAGTTTGCACTCAGCGTTTTCATGAGGCTAGCTACATTGCAGACTGCGATTGTGCACAGAACCTTAGGATTCACCATCAAGGAACAGAAAATGTTCCCGTCACTGTCCCCTCATGCATTAAAAAATGAGCACGCCTGAATTTCTGGCTCAAATTCCTCTCTCATAGAGCCAGCAGATAAGTTTAGTCATCAGCTCTTCCCATGCAACCTCCCTGTTATGTCTTCTAAGAATGCTGCTCCAGTTGACTGAGATATCTTTTCTTTGATGCCACTCCCAGTCTTGTGAGACAACAGGGGGTTGTGACTGGCCCTATCACAGGCCACATCTCCGGCCATATCAAATGCATGATTATCTGGTGTTTAGCAGTACTGTGACATTGTGCATGTTTGTGTCATTAGAAACCAGAACTAAGGTTTTTTTTTTAAAACACATTTGGAGTTTCTGTCAGCTGGACAGGATGATAACAATTCTTAAGTTGGAAATACAGGAAAAATCTTGGTGACAAACAACAATTCTGCCTTTCAATGTAAATATTCAAATATTTTTTAATTTAACTTCCAATATTTTACAGCCCCCACATTATTTCTAATGTAAATTGCAATGTTGCTCTGTACTCTTTTGAATTTGCAATGAGTACCTCATTAACAGGAGAGAAGAGAAACTATTGAAACACATTTAATGATTCAAAATATTTGTTCTTATAAGCGTAGGACTGGGATTTTCCTGCTTGTCAGCTCACCAGTGACCCACTGAGGCCAATAGTGCGATAGGCTTTTAAACCTGGGTGTCAGTTGACGCTGGTAATATCTCTGTAAAGTATCATCACTCTGATCTTGTGCATCTATTTTTTTTAACTTGCTCCTGCGCCACATCATCAGCCATCCAGTACCACCCCTGCCCACACTCACCACCAGTTATTCATCCACTAATTACAGTCTGACTGCAACTGCGTTAAAGTAATTTCATTCCCACCAAACCTTCCTCACTCCCACAATAACAATTATTATTATTATTATTACATTTATTACCAATATGATAATGCTACCTTAGATGTATAGTGCATTAGCATTTTGATTACAGTGAGTTACAGGGCTTCACAACACAAAAACAAGCCCTTTGGCCCACATTGTCCATGTCTGGGTCCATCACCTTTGGATTTGGCCCTTCCAACCCAATCATCTGTCCAAATGTCTTTTGAAAGGTGTAATTGTATCCACTCTAGCATTCCTAAACAATATCAAGTGCCTGATGAGGTTTGGTGCTTAAACATCACTGCTTGTTTCATTATTAAATTACTCAATACTCAAAGGTGATGCATGGAGAATGTCGCCTGTGCTGAGACAAGTTGTGACATGAGGTGCCCAGTCCACTTTACCTGTTAGCTCAACGACAAACTAAAATGTATGAAAACATTTTTTAAAAAGGTATAGCATGCTCATATTTTGAGATCAAAGTGGCAAATTTTATGGCCTGAAGATATATCAATATCCTTAGTTCTTAATTTGCCATAGTAACAAACTGCAGTCATGAACTTCATTTGAAAATAGTCTTTACTTAGGCCCGATATGTAAGAAGTGTTGGAATGCCTCAGCGGGTCACGCAACATCTCTGGAGAACATGGATAGGTGACGTTCAGGTCGAGACTGGCTTGCGAAGGAAAAAGGGCTGTTGAGCCAAAACCAAAGAGGCCAACATCAGGCAACGCCATTGTAGTTGGAGACTCCATTGTGAGAGGTATGGACAGGGGTTTCTGCAGCAATAGACAGGATTCGAGGATGGTGTGCTGCCTTCCTGGTGCAAGGATCCAGGATGTCATGGACAGAGTGCAGAAAATCCTCAAGGGTGAAGGTGAACAGCCGGAAGTGGTAGTGCATGTTGGCACAAACGATGTCGGAAAGAAGGGGATGAATATTCTGCAGCGTGACTTTAGAGAGCTTGGAAAAATGCTGAAAAGCAGGACCTCCAGGGTTGGTATCTCCGATTTGCTTCCAGTTCCTCGTGCTGGCGAGAGCAGGAACAGGGAGATACGGGACGTGAATGTGTGGCTGAGGAACTGGTGCAGGGGACAAGGATTTAGATTCTTAGATCACTGGGATCTGTTTTGGAGTAAGGGGGAACTGTAAAAAAAAAGGGACGGATTGCATCTTAACAGGTGGGGGACCAGCATTCTGGCAGGTAGGTTTGCCACTGCTACACGGGTGGTTTTAAACTGAATAAGGGGGGTGGGGTGTCAAATGGGATAGTCGAGGACGGAGTTAAAGGGAAAGAGAGTAAAGGGATGGTTAATGACCCCAGAATTAACGGGAAAGGAAGCTCACAAAGGGATAGGAGAGTATGGCCAAGTGTAATAGGGATCGATGTGAAAGGTGAGATGCGTAAGGAATTAAAAGTATTGTATATGAATGCGCGAAGTATAAGAAGTAAAGTAGATGAGCTTGAGGCTCAGTTAGAGGTTGGTAGATATGACATTGTGGGGATTACTGAGACATGGCTGCAGGAGGATCGGGCCTGGGAACTTAATATTCAGGGTTATACATCCTATAGAAAGGACAGGCAGGTGGGCAGAGGAGGGGGGGTAGCTCTGCTGGTGAGGGATGGAATTCAGTCCCTTGCGATGGAAGACATAGGGACTGACGAGGTAGAGTCACTGTGGATTGAGTTGAGGAATTGTAAAGGCAAGAAGACACTAATTGGTGTTATCTACAGACCCCCAAATAGTAGCCCGGATGTAGGGTGTAAGTTGCAGCAGGAGTTAAAACTGGCATGTAACAAACTGTGGTGATGGGGGATTTCAATATGCAGGTAGACTGGGAAAATCAGGTTGGTTCAGGACCCCAAGAAAGAGAGTTTGTAGAATGCCTCCGAGATGGATTCTTAGAGCAGCTTGTAATGGAGCTGACCAGAGAAAAGGCAATTCTGGATTTAGTGTTGCCCAATGAACCAGATATGATAAGAGAACTCGAGGTAAAGGAACCGCTTGGAGGTAGTGATCATAATATGATTAGTTTTAATCTGCAATTTGAGAAGGAGAACGTTAAATCGGAAGTGGCAGTGATGCAGTTGAACAAAGGGGACTATGAAGGCATGAGAGGGGAGCTGGCCAAGGTAGACTGGAAAGGGATCCTAGCAGGAATGACGGTGGAACAGCAATGGCAGGAATTTCTGGGCATAATCTGGAAGACGCAGGATCATTTCATTCCAAAAAGGAAGAAAGATTCTAAGGGGAGTAGGTGGCAACCGTGGCTGACAAGAGAAGTTAGGGATAGAATAAAACTAAAAGAAAAGATGTATAGCACAGCAAAGAGTAGCCGGAAGCCAGAGGATTGGGAAACTTTCATAGGACAACAGAAGGAAACAAAACAGGCAATATGGGCTGAAAAGATGAAGTATGAAGGGAAGCTGGCCAGGAATATATAGAAGGACAGTAAAAGCTTCTTTAGATATGTTAAGGGAAAAAGAGCAGCAAAGTCAAATGTGGGTCCCTTGAAGGCAGACATGGGTGAAATTATTATGGGCAACAAGGAAATGGCAGAAGAGTTGAATAGGTACTTCGGATCTGTCTTCACTAAGGAAGACACAAACAATCTCCCAGATGTACTGGAGGACAGAGGATCTAAGGGGGTTGAGGAACTGAAATAAATTTTCATTAGGCGAGAAATAGTATTGGGTAGGCTAATGGGACTGAAGGATGATAAATCCCCTGGGCCTGATGGTCTGCATCCCAGGGTCCTCAGGGAGGTGGCTCTAGATATAGTGGACGCATTGGTGTTCATTTTCCAGTGTTCAATAGATTCAGGATCAGTTCCTGTGGATTGGAGGATAGCTAATGTTATCCCACTTTTCAAGAAAGGAGCGAGAGAGAAAACAAGGAATTACAGACCAGTTAGCCTGACTTAGGTGGTGGGAAAGATGCTGGCGTCAATTATTAAAGAGGTAATAATGGGGCATTTGGATAGCAGTAAAAAGATTAGTCCAAGTCAACATGGATTTATGAAAGGGAAATCATGCTTGACTAATCTTCTGGAATTTTTTGAGGATGTGACAAGTAAAATGGATGAAGGGGAGCCAGTGGATGTAGTGTAACTGGACTTTCAGAAAGCATTTGATAAGGTCCCGCACGGGACTGGTGACTAAAATTAGAGCACATGGTATTGAGGGTAGGGTGTTGACATGGATAGAAAATTGGTTGGCAGACCTGAAGCAAAGAGTAGGAGTGAACGGGTCCTTTTCAGAATGGCAGGTAGTGGCGAGTGGAGTGCCGCAAGGCTCGGTGTTGGGGCCGCAATTATTTACCATATATATTAATGATTTGGAAGAGGGAATTAGGAGCAACACTAGCAAGTTTGCGGATGACACAAAGCTGGGTGGCAGTGTAAACTGTGAAGAGGATGTTAGGAGGTTGCAGGGTGACCTGGACAGGTTGAGTGAGTGGGCAGATGCGTGGCAGATGCAGTATAATATAGATAAATGTGAGGTTATCCACCTTGGCGACAAAAACAAGGGGGCAGATTATTATCTCAATGGGGTTAGGTTAGGTAAGGGGGAGGTACAGTGAGACCTGGGCGTCCTTGTACACCGGTCACTGAAAGTTGGCGTGCAGGTACAGCAGGCAGTGAAGAAAGCTAATGGAATGTTGGCCTTCATAACATGAGGATTTCAGTATAGGAGCAAAGAGGTTCTTCTACAGTTGTATAGGGCTCTAGTGAGACCACATCTGGAGTATTGTGTACAGTTTTGGTCTCCTAATTTGAGGAAGGACGTCCTTGTGATTGAGGCAGTGCAGCATAGGTTCACGAGATTGATCCCTGGGATGGCAGGACTGTCATATGAGGAAAGATTGAAAAGACTTGCCTTGTATTCACTGGAGTTTAGAAGGATGAAGGGGGCCTTATAGAAACATATAAAATTATAAAAGGCCTGGACAAGCTAGATGCAGGAAAAATGGTCCCAATGTTGGGCGAGTCCAGAACCAGGGGCCACAGTCTTAAAATAAAGGGGAGGTCATTTAAGACTGAGGTGAAAAAAAACTCTTTCACCCAGAGAGTTGTGAATTCATGGAATTCCCTGCCACAGAGGGCAATGGAGGCCAAGTCACTGGATGGAATTAAGAGAGAGTTAGATAGAGCTCTAGGGGCTAGTGGAGTCAAGGGATCTGGGGAGAAGGCAGGCACGGGCTATTGATAGGGGACGATCAGCCATGATCACAATGAATTGCGGTGCAGGCTTGAAGGGCCGAATGGCCTCCTCCTGCACCTATTTTGTATGTTTCTATGAGACCCTTCTTCACTCAGAAAAACTGAAACTGTAAGTTTTTCTTGATTTCCACTTAGGAATATATCTGGTTTTCATTAGATTGATCACCAGCTCACTTTGAATCTTGCTGCTTTTCACTCAGCATTCTCTATGATCAGTAACAGTGCAATTTTAAGTACTTTTTCTCATCACCACTTCCCCACACTCACTACCATCTTTGTGTAATATTTCACCTGTATCAAGAGGCTCATTGAAAATATACATTCATAACAACAATTTAAATGTATATGGCATTCTTATCCTGTTTACACATCCCAGATATTCCGAGGGAACCAAAAATTTGGCTAGAAGTGGGTATTACAAAACACTTAAAAGGAAAGAGGTCTCCGACACATAATGTTGGCAGTGTGCAGTATAGCATTGTGTCGGAAGGAACTGCAGATACTGGTTTAAATCGAAGATAGACACAAAATGATGGAGTAACTCAGCATTTCGGGAGAGAAGGAATGGGTGACATTTCGGGTCGAGACCCTTCTTCAGACTAGGTCTCGACCCGAAACATCACCCATTCCTTTTCTCCGTAGATGCTGCCTATCCCGTTGAGTTACTACAGCATTTTGTGTCTATCTGCAGTATAGCATTGTAGCATCAGAGGAGTACCCTAGCAGAGTGGTTAAATTACTGAGCCAGCACAGAAGGTTTGAAGCTATTGATCCAGAAATATGAGTTTGAATCCCAGTATTTGTAACTGAGGAAAATAAAGTCAAATAAATAAATCTAGATTTTTAATTAAGTCTAACACACAACCATGGGACTACCAGATTGTTGTTAAAAAATCCAATTTACTAATGTCCTATAGCAAAGGTAATCTGTCATTTTATCAGTCTGACATTTACATGATTACAAGGTGGTCAACTCCAAGCCATTGGTTTGGCTACAACTGGAGTATTGTGTCCACTCTGTGGACCATTCGTTCAGAAGAATATAAAGGCTTTAGAAAGGGTGCAGAAGAGATTTGCCAACATGTTTCCAGGCAAGAGATATTTCAGTTGTATAGGTGCACTGGAAAAGGCAGGTTGTCTACTTGCAATGAGGCAAATGAGAAAAGATTTGATTTTTTTTTAAATGGTGAAAAATATAGACAAAGGATTGTCAGAAATATCAAGAACTGAGTCATTGGATGAAGTTCATTGTTATAAGAACCAAAAGTTATATTAAGATTTTTTTTAAAGTAACATAATGAATGGTAGGCTGGTAGGCAATGCCATGAGTTAGACTGATCAATTGTAGCATTCAAAAGTGAGTTGGATAAGTATCAGATGGAATTCATTTGCAGCACAAAGTGGGGGAATGGGACCAGCTGGATTATACCATAGCCATCTTATGGCTCTACTTATGAACCATCTCGTCAGTCACCCCTCTGCAAGGTGTGATTTTGCAGTTTAAGTGGGAATTCAGATTGCTTATGCAGTCTATTGGTGGATGTTGTCTCGTTCAGTTGTCTACACAAACTATATTGTGCCATTTTCAGCGTCAGTACACTCAGTGTAGGCAAATAAAAATATACATAGTTGGCTACAATACAATACAATAATACTTTATTTGCCAAGTATGTTTCGCAACATACGAGGAATTTCATTTGCCAAGTCAGTCATACAAATAAAAAGCAACAGAACACACAAAATACATATAAACATAAACATCCACCATAGTGACTCCTCCACATTCCTCACTGTGATGGAAGGCGAAAAAAAAGTTAAGTCTCTTCCCTTCTTTGTCCTCCCGTGGTCGGGGGTCTCGAGCCTTCCATTGATGGGACGATCTTGACTCCCGCAGCCGGCAGCGTTCGGGCCCTCCGCGTCAGGGCGATCAAGCTCCTGCATCGGGGGGGATTTCAGCTCCCCCGCACTGTGATCGGACCCCGGGTCAGGGCTAATCGAGCCACTGTGACTGTCTACATCCACGGTCTCTCCCGAGACTGCGAGCTCTCGATGGTAAAGTTCGCAGGCCGCGGTTGGAGCATCGATCCCAGGCAAGGAATCGGCCCCGATGGTAAGTCCACTCCCGCGTTGGGGCCCAAAGTCAGTCCCGAGCGAGGCTTCCAGCTCGAAGTTGTTAGGCCGCAGAGTGACCGGAGACACGACCCAGAAAGTAATCTGATTGGGGATGATCAGCCATGATCACATTGAATGGCGGTGCTGGTTCGAAGGGCCGAATGGCCTACTCCTGCACCTATTGTCTATTGTCTAATCGCATCTCCGGCAGGGTAAGAGACTGAATAAAAAGTTTACCCCGATACCCTCCCCATCCACCCACATAAAACAAACCAGAGAACATTAAAACAAACTTTCAAAACACTAAAAATAATTTTAAAAAACACGAAAATACAGACAGACTGTTGGCAAGGTTGCCAATCATACGGCACCTCTGGTGGTATATTAAAGTGTTCAAAGGGGAATGCCATTAATATTTTGGGACATAAGACTTTCCCATTGTGAAGGTAAAGAGATTGAATACAATATTTTACACCAATTGAATGGAAGTAATTGCAACCTTTTCAAGGGATTTGGCTGCTCGTTCTCTCCATTGTGCTTGTTAAGTCAGAATAATATGCTTGAGGAAATGTGCACCTACTTATTATAAATTTTAATCGGTTTGAATTTCTCTGGGAATAGTAGTTTTCTACCTTTCTTGTGGCATTTTATAAAATTGTTGGTTCAATCCATTAGACAGCAACAAATTAATAAAACATGTCATCCCTGCCTAAAGGCCAGTGGGAAACCGTTTTTGTTGCGATATAATGATAAATGATGAACAATAAATCCTTATACCTTTCCAGTTTCTGTTGGTCAAAATACCTCAGATTACTGGGCCCATCCCTCATCACCCACGCAAACTAAAATTGTTGGTCATGCACTCAAAATGCTACACTGAATAAGCAGCAAATTCTGGTGACTGACTTTGCAGGGATTAAGATATGCAGTTACATCTGTTCTATTTTATCAGGTATTGAATACAGCAGATAATCATAGTTGGATTTGGTTTTGAAAGAATATAAATCCCAGCAAGTTTCTAATTAAAATCCAACATAAGTCTGGTGGGAAAGTGACTTTGGATGCTCAAGCTCTGTACTTGTTTTGGCATGTCACTGCTTAAAATGATTGAAGAACAGAACTGGTTTGCCCATCTGAAATTAGCATTTTTTCATTGCTGTGGAGTCTGCACACTGTTGTTCTCTTGTTGTTGGTTTCTATCTGTGCCTACTCTATCCTGTTCCAATTATGTACAACAGACCCTTGCGCTATTTTATCTGAGAAGTTACTCATCTAAATACTATACTTTGATTGTCGGTTCCTGAACTTGTGTTGCTGCATCACACACCTGTACAATGATCTTACATTGTTCAGGCAAAGGATCTTTGATTTGAGGTGTTAAGTCTCTTTCTCTTGCCATAGATTCTGCCTGAAGCGGAAATTACTGTTTTTAAGTCGAGCTCCAGCATTTACATCTTTTGATTTTCATTCTTATTTTGTTGTTACTTCAAGTTAACTGACCATCATGCGGTAAGGCAAAATACCCAGACGGGAACAATTTATTCCTTTGTGTTAAGTCTGTGTCAGTTGCATTTGATACAGTTTTTGAACTATGAGTTGTGAGCAAAATACCACTTTTATATAAAGTCACAGTTAAACAGAAAGACTCACATATTTCCCCGTTCTCTGTCAGTGCACATATTGCACGGACTACTTATCTTCTAATCATATCTGGGCTAAACACAACCCTTCTTTGTTTTTTACCACACAGCCCTTCTTAATGCCCAGCAGTAGCGTAAGCATCAGGCATTAAGCCAGGCCAATCCAGACTGCATGGCCAAGACAAAAAAGATAAACCAATCTGCTAAGTGTTAGCTTTAGGACTTCAGGCAGAGGCCAATGCCAGAACCCCACAAATGTACTCACAAATTCAGGCTCCACTTAAGTGTAAGTGATGAAATTGCTGTGAAAAATGTAATGGGATATTAATGGGAGAGGACAAAAATGCAACAAGGTTGACATAAAGCGAAAAAGAATAGATTTCAAATCTCCCCAATTTTCAGGTTGTTGTCATTAAATGTTAAATTTAAAGCAATGAAAATTAGATGGTAATTTTTGCACTACAGATGAATAATTTGACACATAATTAAAACTATTTTAATTTCCTTGTATCATCCAAACAGTATTCATCTTACGTGTTTAGATCTGTTTGTGGAGACAGTGTGAAATTGGTGTAGATGTCTTTGGCTCTCCTGAATCATTTAATACAAGGTTGAATACAGAGGCTAATTTTATGATTCTTGCAAATTCTTAGCATCAAAGTTTTATCGATTGAACATGTTGGGAATCTGATCACAAAAGCCCAGGCATCCAATTTAAGATCTGCACAATTATCCATCCATGTCGCAAATCGTGCCGTTTGGCCTCCACATTCTGCATGGTGCAGGAAATGTGTTGAAGGAGATGGTGTGCCTGGGTCTGGAATTCCTGGGGTAGGCATGGTAAATGGGTTGGATGTTGCAACTGGGGTGGAGTAGTCTTTACCCTTATAGCCTGACAAGAATACAGGGTAAAATTGGTTTAATTGCCATATTTGAACAACCTCTAACTGCCCTTTTGAGAGCTAAAGTAATGCCACTGACCACCAATGCAAGTGGGTTACATTGGCATGGAGAGCACAAATTGTGTATTAAACCTGATCTCATGCCTGGAAAAAAACTACCCATTTATAAAACTCTATTTAAACTGTGAGGACCAGCTGCCACAGTGGCATTCCAACTCAAGCCTCTGGATCAATGACCCTGGACTCTGGCTGCAAAAAGAGTTACTTAACCATTATGATCCCTTCTACAACGATACTACAGTTGGCTACAGTTAAAATCAACTGTTGTATTTTAAAAGAAAAAAAACAAGAGAAGTTGTCAAATCGGGAAAAATATAGAGAATGCTGGAAATACTTATCGGATCAGGCATCATTTGCGGAGAATAAAATGGTATTGACATTTCAGGTTGATGACTTCACAGCCTTGATGATTGGTAGTTAGCATTGATGGTCAGCTGGGGATGTGATAAAATGGACAATCGGTGGGGCGTCCGTATTGATAATCACGATAGGATTGCATTTTTAGTGCATGATCAGTGACCGGTGATTGAAGGAGAGAGGCTGTGTGATGTTTCTGAAGTTTGCAGAGTGCGGGAGTGTCCAGTCCAAAGTATAGCCACTATAACACTTATACTAACACTCGTTCCTGGCACTGCCAGTTCGAGCAGCTAGGATGCACTGTCGTCCTCAATGCTGTTAAGTTTTTAGTGCTCATTAAAGATGTGTTTAAATCACACACTGTCTCTGGCACTTGTTTCAACTGCTCGAACTGGCAATGCCGGGAACGAGTGTTAGTATAAGTGTTATAGTGGGGTGGAGTTAGTGATGCTGGCTTATGTGTGATTGGTTCACATGCATCATCAATCTACATATAGAACTAGTGTGAACGGATGATAAATGGTCGGTAGGGTCTCGTTGGGCCGAAGGGCCTGTTTCTATGTTGTACTCTAAACTAGATACATTTACAGGTCCACAACCGATTTTCCGGCATCCTGGGTTTGAGAACGTTTCTGGATTATATGTTTTGCCGGGCTAACAGAGGTCACGGCCTCCGAGAGGAGTCCCAACAGTACCGGAACAGTCCGGCTAGGCCGCTGAGAAGCCAAGATACTGGAATCCACAAAGTCAGACTTGGAAGTTTGCTTTCGGAACGGATCGGCCAGCTCCGACCGATCTGGAGTCCCAGAGCCTCGACCACCAGGGGGGCCAATTCGACCAGTTAATCAGCCGTGGAAGTTAGCCATGGGAAAGGATCTGTCAACTCTGACCAGGCCAGAGTTCCAGAGCCCCAGCCGTAGAGGAAAAACTTGATCCATCAACTGGCACGGAAGTCCTGATGAGGTCAAGATCGGCCACCTTACCCAGCCTACGCGCCACATATTCGGGGGGATTTCGATGCGCCCAGATTAAAGAAGGTGCCGGACCATCAGTTGCCAGAAAATTGGTGGTGGATCTGTATCAGCAATCGTGGTGACTTTACCCGGAAAAACTAAACAATTTAATTAAGATTAAATGTCATTTTGAATAACAATTTGTTTTTATTTCCCCAGTGTCCTCTTTCGTGGTAATTCAGATGTTGATCAATTAGGAAAAATCTTTGAGTAAGTTATCTATCTTTTACATTGAAATTATGTGGAGATTTATAATTTAAAACAATGATAAACACACGTTACAATTCTGGAAGTAGTAAGTACTTTACCTGGTGTATTTAAAGATTTTATTAAAATGTTTCGCTTAGATTTGGTAGTAATTATTTTTTTATATGTTGCCCTATAATGAAAATCACACTATTCAAATGATCTTAAACTGACACAGAGCAGCAACTGATTTATTAATGGGCTGTCAATTTTGTTTGGCACAGCCAGGTTACCAGGTATCTTCTGTCTTTAGCTGCTGGTTTTAAATTAACTGTTTACATGGACAACTTGGACATTACACAAAAGCTCACTCCTTTCACTCCCATCTTGCCCTCTTATGCATCTTATATCTTCTCACTTTCCAAAACTATGACTCGGTTTCTCTGCACACTGACTGCTTTGCTTTCAGATTTCTGGTATCTGCAGTTTTTTTCTTCAAATGCCTTTCCTTTTTAATATATTAGTCTTACGTCAGTCTTTAATTTCCTGACTTCTTTAGTCATGTTGCAATCAATGAATCGTGAATTCTGCCCAAGTTTCCACAAACCTTGATCTCAACTCACCACAAAAAGCATACTTGGGTTGTCCTCTTCGTCTTTCTCGCTTCATGCCATTTTCCCGTTGAGATTTATTCATGAGAACCAGGATTTACCAATTAAACCTTTGGGATTAAAACTGCATGCCTGGCAAAGTGATGGCATTGTTGAGGTTATCTAACACTATTATCCCCCACCAAAGTATGGATGAACACTTCAAGAAGAATTTACCAGTAAACAAATTTAGAATAAAAGCAAAAGAACCTAATGTGCTTTGGCAAAATTGGAAGTGGGAAGCACAAAACCGCTGTGGGCTTTAATCCATCACAGATAAATTTATTATAAGGAGAAAATAAAAAAAATGTTGGTAGATTTTACATCAGAACTAATTATTTCTGAAGCTGGGCGGCATGGTGGTGCAGCAGTAGAGTTGCTTCCTTAGAGCGCTAAAGTCCTTGGATCGATCATAACTACGAGTGCTGCCTGGATGGAGTTTGTGCATTTTCCCCATGACCTGCATGGGTTTTCTCCGGGATCTCCGGTTTCCTCCCACACTCCAAAGACGTACTGGTTTGTACTGGAGGATAATTGGCTTGGTAAAATTGTAAATTGTCCCTCGTGTGTACAAGATAGTGTTTGTGTGCGTGAATCGCTGGGTCTGTTTCCATGCTGTATCTCTAAACTATCTCTAAACTAGCAGAAACCTTGAGAGTCAATGTTATACAAAAAACTAGGTGGTTTGGGTCAAATGGAATATAAAAATGTTTAAAAATGTTTAAACTGTAATTCTAGCCAATACATTTATTATCCATTTCAATACTTCAAAGAAGTGTGTGTCCCGTTTTTTTTCTGTTTTGAATTAAATGCTGACCTCAGGGTTTCCCTGGTTTCAGGAAACACAGCCTCAGGAAAGCTCACAGCAAAGGATTGTGCTTCCCACCCAACAGGGAGCAATGGCTGTCAAACAGGCTTCATTGCAGGTGGGGATCCTGGATTTAAAAACAAACACATGGTGGTATTAAAATACCTCAGTCCTCAGGGTAGCAGAGAGTTCAAAATCTCATCCTGCAACTGTGGCAAGCATGTCATCATGGAGGAGTCTCAGGATTCGAATGTACTTTTCAGGACATCCGTAGGTGGATAGGATGTCCCATAAGAGTTCCCTTGATACCGAGTCAAAGGCCTTAGTGAGGTCGATGAATGCCATGCACAAAGGTTGAAGTTGTTCACAACATTTTTCTTGTAGTCGACGCATTGTGAAGATCATGTCGGCTGTTCCACGTGATGGTCTAAAACCGGCTTGTGTCTCTGGAAGGATCTTCTCGGCTCAAGGCTTGAGTCGGTTGTTCATGATGCAGGTGAGGACTTTGCCTGCCGTTGCTAATAGGGAAATTCCACGATAGTTTCCACAGTCAGATCGATCGGCTTTCCTTTTGTAGATGGTAACGATTGCTGAGTCTCTAAAGTCTCTTGGTACGTCTTCATTTATCCAGATCTTGATGAGAAGTTGATGCAGATGGTAATGGAGCAGGTTACCTCCAATTTTGTAGACCTCGGCTGGTATTCCATCAAGTCCAGCTGCCTTGTTGTTTTTCAAGGTTTTGATGGCTTCCTTGACTTCTTCAAGTGATGGTAATCAGCTTAGGGAGTTGTCAACGGGCTGCTTTGGAATGTTGTTGATCACATTCCTGTCAAATGAGACTGTTTGATTTAGAAGATCTTCAAAGTGCTCCCTCCATCTAGAATTCATGTCAGTATTGCTCTTCAGGATGATTGACCCATCTTTGCTTTTGAGAGGGGCTTGGCCGTGAGTGGATGGACCAAAAATGGCTTTGGTGGCGTTGAAAAAGCCTCGAGTGTAATTGACGTCTGCTAGTTGTTGGATTTCCTGAGCTTTCTCCCTCCACCATTGGTTTTTCAGGTTTCGGGTGCTCTTCTGGACTGCAGCCTTGCATTCCTGATAGCACTTCCTTTTGGTAGCCAACTGTTGGTCATTTTGTAAGGTGATGAAAGCATTTCTCTTTTCATCGATGAGTTGTTGGAGTTGATTGTCATTATTGTCAAACCAATCCTGATGTATTTTTGACTTGAACCCAATTGTTTCCTTGCAGGAGGCGATGATATTGTTCTTCAATAGATTCCAGTGTTCTTCGACAGATGATGGGATATGTTGAGGCAGTTGTTCTTGAAGTTTTTGGTGAAACTTCTGTACATGGTTGATGTATTGAAGGACACCAACATTGAATTTCTTGATGGTGTTCTTGTTTTGATGTTTCCTTTTGGGCCGAATCTTCATTCTCACAGTGGACGAGATGAGACGATGGTCTGTCCAGCACTCGTCGGCACCAGTAACAGCTCTTGTTTTCAGTACATCTTGTTGGTCACGGGATCGTCGATGAGGTGCCAGTGTTTGGAAAGTGGATGTTGCCAGGAGACTTTGTGCCTGTTTTTCTGGCGAAACAAGGTGATTGTAATCGCCAGGTCGTGTTCAGCACATTTGGTGAGGTGGAGTGTTCCATTGGCGTTGACCTTACCAACTCCTTACTTGCCGATTGTTCTGGTCCAGAGCCTATGATCTTTCCCGACTGGCATTGAAGTATCCGAAGAGAATGATCTTGTCGTCGTTGGGAACAGAGGAAAGGACATCGTCAAGTTGGGCGTAGAAGTTCTCCTTTATTTCCAACATCCAGAGTTGGAGCATAGGCACTGATGATGGTGGTGTATTGGTTCTTAACGAGCTGGATTCGTAGAGTCGTAAGACGTTCGTTGATTCCCAGTGGTTGCTCTGCCAGCTTCTGAAGTTGGCTGTTTCGGATGGCAAAACCTACTGTGTTAATCCTCGGTTGTTTAGGATCAAGACCTTTCCAGAAAAAGGTGTATTGACCTTGTTCTTCCTTTAGTTGCCCTTCTCCAGCTCTGTGGGACTCACTCAAAGCAACGATGTCAAAACTGAATTTTCGGAGTTCCCGAGCAACAAAGACGGTTCTTCTGTCTGGTCAGTCTGAGTTTGAGTTGTCCATCAGAGTTCGTATATTCCAAGTTCCGAGTTTCATAGTTTCGCTTCTTGATGGTTTTCGACCGCATGATGTTGATCCCTCTGGATGCGGCTTTCCAGACAGGACGAGGTGAAGCCGGCTATTTTTAGGGCACCTTTTCTAGCCCCTTCCCAGTTCAGGGTGAGCAGAGTAGATCCTAAATAGGGCTCCTCAGACATGAATACTGCTACCGAACAACTTTCCTGCTTCTGCCCAAAGTTGAGCAATTGAATCAAGTATTCACCGCTTCCGTGCTGGTTCTTGACTAGGAGCTTCCAGCCATCATGTGGCCAGCTCCCGTCGCCCTTCCCGATCGCGGAAAATCTTGAGACGTTTTGTGCTGCTCACAGAACAAAGATGCCTGTGCATGTGTTTGTTTATCGTGTACTTGATGTAGCACTCCAAGAAGCACACGGTCCTTCACAAATCAATCAAGTTAGTCCAATGGCAAGGGAACCAAGACAATTGGAGCTGATACATCTGTTGCAGCCTTCATCCGCCTTCACAGCCATTGAGGTCAAGATAAGTTCGTCCGCCTGGTCCGCCGTTGAGGTCTTGTAGGTTGGATCGTTCTCAGTCTGGGCCCTCATCCTCGATCTTACCGCCATGGGTGGCCCTACCAGAAGCTGGTGTTTCTGAAGGCATCGCTCTCGGAATCAAGTGGCCACACAAGCCTCTTCCCCACGACAAGGTAAACCATCCGAAGAGCAGTTCTATCTTACAGACGAGGGGCAATTTACAGAAGCTAATTAAACTACAAACCTGCATGCATTTGGAATTTGGGAGGAAACCGGAGCACCCAGGGAAAATCCAGTGGTCACAGGGAGAATATGCAATCTCCGTACAGACAGCACCCATAATCAGGATCGAACCTGGGTCACTGGAGTTGTAAGGCAGCAACTCTACCACTGCGCTACTGTGCCACTCGCACCTTATGCTGCTTGCAATATAATTGACTGCACCTTATGTATTTATATTAAACCCTCGTTTTAATGGGCCCCTTTATAACTGCCGACCCACCCCCAGCTCATACTGCCTCCGCAGCCTGGACATCTGAGGCCACCCTCAGCTTGCAAGGTGCACCAACAAGTCCTTCTTCATTCGCCGCACGGTCTGGTTGATTGACCTGTTTTTGTTGCTCACGTTGTAGCCCCTGGGGACATCGCCCACAACAGGATGCACTTGGTCACCGTGGAGGTCTGTCCTCTCTCACCTGCTGCCTCTTCTTTCTGTTGGCCATCACTCGGTCCACCACTTGGCCTCTTCCCTCCCCTCCACCGCCACCTTCTCCACTGGAGTCACCGATGTAATCCACCTTGGAAGATGTCAGCGACTGCGGGGGAGAGGAAGGTCGGTGGGGGAGCAGACAAGCAACGGATGAGAGTGAAGGGAGCCCTCAGTGACCGAGCACGTCCTGTCGGTAGAAGCAGCCTGAAGAATGCGCATCCTGCTGGGGGCTACAACGTGAGCCGCAACAACAGCAGAGTGAATGTATGAAGAAGGGCTCGCTGGCGCAGACTAGCAGCATCGGCGCCTAGTTTTAAGGTCTCAACAAATGCCAGCACAAAATCAGAATCATGGAGAGAACAAGATATAATGTTGTGGGCTAATCTCCTTGGTTGGGGAGCAGGTTAAGGTTAAAGTGAAAGCTGATGTATGTTCCCCTGAGCATGTCTCGCCCCAAGGTAATTTCCGTGATAAACAAGGAAGCTGCCTTATTGAGTGATTTTTCTGCTAGGTTCTCCTACGGCATGTAGGGCCAATGTGCAAGCTATAAATCTGCTGTGAGTAAGCGCTACTTTACAACTCTGCAAGCCTTACTTCCCCAGGATCTAACTTCAGTATGTTATGCTTCCATTTATCAGCCAGGAGTATTTAGCATTGGAGAATAACGGCAAGTGGTCACCAGGGTTGAGTGGAGTTGAAATAGGAGGGTTATTATTGAAGCCTTGCAAGCTCTATGATGCCTGCATGGCAACAGAATTAATCCTTGTTAAAAAATTTAGATGAATACAAACACTATTCAAGGCATTTCTCCAGTTGTCCAGATAGCTCTTGAACTTTCACCTGGCTGTGCTCATGCTTCGGAAACTTCTTTCTCATAAAAATGGTAATAGTCTTTTTATTCATTATGACTTAATTTAGCACAAGCTTGGATACCCCATTTTTTAAAATGTAGCTCTTAATGTAGAAGTGGTAGATTTCTATTGAAATGTATTACACGCGTAAATAAATGACAAATATAACCAATACTTTTTAAAATGACATTGGACAAGTTAGATTCACTGTCCTGTAATTCAGCAAGAGAAATACATTGCCCTCCAGTGGCATCTCTGAGTATTGACAATACAACTGAATATAATTCAATTATAGACACAAAGTGCTGGAGTAAATGGCCTGTCCCACCAGGTGATTTTTTAGACGACTGCCAGCGACTGTCATAGTCGTAGCAGGTCGCCGAAAAACCGGCGACTGGACTAATGGGCCTGTCCCACTTAGACGATTTTTTAGACGGCTGCCGGCGACTACATAGAAAATAGGTGCAGGAGTAGGCCATTCGGCCCTTCGAGCCTGCACCGCCATTCGATATGATCATGGCTGATCATCCAACTCAGTATCCCATCAATGACTACGACAATGGAATTCACTGAAGTCAGCACCGGCGACAACTAACGTCACCTGGCGACAACTAACGTCACCTGGCGACAATCTACGTCATCCTGGCGACAACCTATGTCATCCTGGCGACAACCTATGACAATCTACGACAGCACCTACGTCAGGAGTAGACAAGCTACGACAAGCCCACGGTTGTCGACTGTCGCCGAAAAGTTTTGAACATTTCAAAATCCAGTGACGACCCGAAAAACGCTACGACTCTGGGCGACTGAGGAGACTACTCACGACCATACATGCAACCGTGTGGCAACAGCCTCGTCGCCGGCAGTCGCCTAAAAAATTGCCTAAGCGGGGCAGGCCCTTAACTCATCTGGTCAAGCAGCATCTCTGGAGAACCTTGATATGTAACGTTTCAGGTTGGGATCCTTCTTCAGACTGACTGGGACACAAGGAACTGCAGATGGACACAAAATGCTGGAGTAACTCAGCGGGACAGAAAGCATCTCTGGAGAGAAGGAATGGGCAATGTTTCGGGTCAATGTTCAGACTGAAGAAGGGTCTTGGCCCGAAATGTCACCAATTCCTTCTCTCCAGAGATGCTGCCTGACCCACTGAGTTACTCCAGCATTTTGGGTCTACCTTCCACTTAAACCAGCATCTGCAGTTCTTTCTTACACAAAGAACTGCAGATGCTGGTTTAAAAAAAAGGCAATATGTCTGGAGAACATGGAATAAATTAAATTGGATTATATACATTTTAATTATATTATGTTGCTTTTCTGGGGGAAAAAGAACCCTACCACGTCATATTCCTTTTTTGTAGCCCACAACCCAACGGTATAATTGTTACATTCTTCTGCCCCCTTCTCACCTGCCTTTCTCCCCCACTCCCTGAAGATACATCTTACTTTTCTCCTGTCCAGTCATCCAGTTCCTTTCCCTTCCTCCATCCACTCATCCCCTACCCCTCCCTAATCTGTGCCCTATATTTATTTTCCCTCCTCTTTCCATTCCTCCATTCCCTTCCACCCACTACACATTACACTTCTCTTATTCTTTCTTTATCTTTAACATACGAGAGGTTCATTCAAGAGTCTGCTAACAATAGAGAAGAAGCGTTTTTTGCCCAACAGGAAAGAGACTAAGAGAGAATGACCTAGGTGTCAGATGTCCTTGATTGTCTTCCAACTCAGTTTCCTATAATAACCAGACATCAATCCAACTTAACTCACTTCCCCCAATATTGGCGTTTCTTAGCTGCGAGACCCAAGGTATCATTTATTCACTTTGCCTTTGTTATCAGCTATTATTTTACTCCACAAAACCATTAAAATATTCCCTGCACATATGTTATAAAATTGGGTCATTTGAGGTAGGACATCTAATATGTGTGAACTGTCTCTAATTCATATAATCATATAACCATATAACAATTACAGCACGGAAACAGGCCAACTCGGCCCTTCTAGTCCGTGCCGAACACTTATTCTCCCCTAGTCCCATCTACCTGCACTCAGACCATAACCCTCCGTTCCTTTCCCGTCCATATACCTATCCAATTTATTTTTAAATGATAAAATCGAACCTGCCTCCACCACTTCCACTGGAAGCTCATTCCACACAGCTACCACTGAGTAACGAAGTTCCCCCTCATGTTACCCCTAAACTTCTGTCCCTTAATTCTCAAGTCATGTCCTCTTGTTTGAATCTTCCCTACTCTCAATGGGAAAAGCTTATCCACGTCAACTCTGTCTATCCCTCTCATCATTTTAAAGACCTCTATCAAGTCCCCCCTTAACCTTCTGCGCTCCAAAGAATAAAGACCTAACTTGTTCAACCTTTCTCTGTAACTTAGTTGCTGAAACCCAGGCAACATTCTAGTAAATCTCCTCTGTACTCTCTCTATTTTGTTGACATCCTTCCTATAATTAGGCGAACAAAATTGTACACCATACTCCAGAATTGGCCTCACCAATGCCTTGTACAATTTTAACATTACATCCCAACTTCTACACTCAATGCTCTGATTTATAAAGGCCAGCACACCAAAAGCTTTCTTTACCACCCTATCTACATGAGATTCCACCTTCAGGGAACTGTGCACAGTTATTCCTAGATCCCTCTGTTCAACTGCATTCCTCAACTCACTACCATTTACCATGCACGTCCTATTTTGATTTGTCCTGCCAAGATGTAGCACCTCACACTTATCAGCATTAAATTCCATCTGCCATCTATCAGCCCACTCTTCCAAATGGCCTAAATCTCTCTGTAGACTTTGAAAATCTACTTCATTATCCACAACAATGTCAATTCAAATTGACATTAAAGAATCCAACAAATAATAGAAAAGTAATGGCTAATTGAACATTCATGATCACATTAATTAATCAGATTTTCTGAATTATTTTAGATCCAATTACATCCTCACTTCTCTTGAAAGCTGATAGCCTTATTTATCAATTCTACTCATCTGCAAAGATAAGCTAAGGAAACCAGCAGATTTGAAAGGTGAAATTCTTGAGCCTCTATTTTGTGAGCAGGTTACAAGTCATTGAGAAACACAAGCAATTTCAAAAAGGATTATTTAATCCATGCTGTGTGCCTAAAGCTCAGGTCTGTCACCTAGATAATTATGTTATACTTCTTCAAACAAAAAGAAAATCTCCCAAATTACTTCCGAAGTTAGCCTGAGTGGTCTTGATGGATTTCAGACAGAAAACAGTTTGTCCATTCTCTTGGGTACAGAATGACCCATTGAAAAAGATACATTGTAGAGATAGCAAAATAGAATCTGTCCCATTACAAAGCACGATAGCATGTAATGTTTAATGTGGATTTGATTGCAAATTCATCTTGTTTGTTCCTGCATTTGTTCTTTTCCACAGTGTACTTGGTCTCCCAAGTGAGGATGACTGGCCAATAGATGTGGCCCTGCCAAAAAATGCATTTTCTACAAGATCACCACAACCCATACAGGACTTGGTACCAGAGATAAATGAACCAGGGAAAGACCTGCTGCTGGTATGTCTTTGATAATATAACCTTCATTAAGAGAGACTTTACAGGCATAAAAGGTTCACAGGGGGAGCTAGGTGATCAACACCCTTAGAGAGGAGGATGGCACGGTAACATCCTTGCAAACTGACATGCTGAGGATCTGCAGATCTTTTATACAGGTTTGTACGACAGAAAGGCCACAGACAGCACCTCCTCCCTGAACTTCCTGTCCCCTATCACGGAGGTCTTGGAGGACAGCAAGCGGGAGAGTCTGGACCAACCACTGACCCAAGTAGAGTTGGCTGGCTGCATCCGTTCCTTTGACTCGAGTAAAACTCCTGGAAGCGATGGCTTACCGGCCGAGTTGTATTCGGCTCTGTGGGACTGGGTGGGCCCAGAACTGCTGGAAGTGTACAATGACATGCTGCAAGCTAGCAGCATGTCAAATTCTATGAGGAAGGGCAGCATCACCCTAATCTACAAGCAGAAGGGGTAGATGAATGATATAAGGAATTGGAGACCCATCACATTGTTGAATGTTGATTACAAGATCCTGTCTAAGGCCATCGCTAACCGGGTCAAGTCTGCTCTAGGTTGGGTGATCCAAACCTGTGCTGTACCTGGCAGGAAAATCTCAGAGAGACTGGCACTGCTGAGAGATACCATTGCCTACGTGGAGGACAGACGGGTGGATGCCTGCCTAGTCAACTTAGACCAGGAGAAGGCCTTCGACAGGATATCGTACATGTACATGAGGGACGTACTCTCCAAAATGAGCTTTGGGGAGGGAATGAGGAATTGGATCCAACTGCTCTACACCGATATCTGTAGTGCAGTCCAAATCAATGGGTGGGAATCAGATAGCTTCCCGTCAGGTCTGGAGTCAGGCAGGATTGCCCTCTCTCCCTGTCTTGTTCGTCTGTGTATTGAACCTTTTGTCGAGTCCATCAGGAAGGACTTGACCATAAGAGGAGTGACATTTCCAGGCAGTGATGGCACTCAGGTCAAAATTTCCCTCTACATGGGCAAATTCGCCGTCTTCTGCTCGGATCCAGGGTCGGTCCGCAGATTGATCAGTGTCTGTGACCAATTTGAGTTGGCCATGGGAGCCAGGGTGAACCACAGGAAGACCGATCTTCCATCCCCTTCACCATCAAGCCTGACTTCTTGAAGGTGCTGGGGATGTGGTTCGGGGGGGCTGAGGCACATTTCAAGAATTGGCTGGAGCGGATAGCCAAGGTGGAGAGGAAACTGGAGCTGTGGAATCAGCGCTCCCTCTCTATAACAGGAAAAATGGGATAATCAGGTATGAGGTGATCCCTGGGCTTCTGTACTTGACGCAAGTGTAGCCCGTCCCTCCCTCCTACACCACAGGGATCACCCGGGCCGTCTTCCACTTCATCTGGGGATCGAGGATGGACCGGGTACAATGAGCAACAATGTACAAGTTGGCAGACAACAGGGGTAAAAGCGTGCCCAACGTCACCCACACCCTGATGGCCACCTTCTTGTGTAGCTGCATCAGGTGGAACGTAGAGCCAAGGCACGTGGGCACCAAGTGTTTCTACCTGCTGAGGATCTACCTGTCTCCGGTGTGTTGCGAAGGAAGGGCCTGGCGCAGATGCCACACAATGCGCCAGTCAGCTGGACTTTGCCGCGCCTTCCGTCGTTCGTGGAAAGGTTCTTCCGGTCCAACACCTTTGACCATCAGTCCTTCGGGCAGTGGTCAGCACGGAACGTCCTGCAGGCACTGCAGGGAAATGACTCCATGGATCCTGTGGCGTGGTTCCCAGAGCAGACTGCCCAGCTTGTCTAGCGAAATACCTCGTCACCAGAACTCACCAACAAGCACCAAGACCTGGCTTGGCTGGCGGTGAGAAGAGCCCTCCCAGTCAGATCCTTCCAGCACCGTCAAAACCTCACAACCAGCACACGCTGCCTTTGGGACGGCTGCTGTGGAGAGGAGAGGGTTGACCACCTCTTTGCAGAGTGTGGATTTGCAAAGACAGTCTGCTGCTGGAAGGTCATCAACAATAAAGGAATCTAATTCTAATTCTCTAATTCTAAGAGGTTTGCAATGGTCCCTGTCACGAATTATTCCGAACAGCTCTGTCACAGAGGACTCTCTGATTTACGAACTGTTCTCAGAGACGCATTCAGAGACTGACATCGAGTGCTGCTGGAAGGTCATCAACTCAGTGAAAGACGCTCTTTGGTCTGCCCGAGCTTTATTGACCTCCCAGCAGAGGGAGATGTCCATCGGGGAAAGTTGCCGACTGGCCCGCTGCAGACAGCAGGAGTACGTGCTGAGGGAAGCACCCTAGCTTGGCACAGCCAACGCCAAGGCTCTGTGGGAGAGGACCACAGTCTAGGTTCCTTCCGCTGCTGGACATGGGGGGCAGGGTGTGGTGGAGAAGCTCCTCCAAAATAAGGGAAGGGATTCCACGCCAGTGGGCCCCATGAGTGGCAAGGGTGGGGGGTAAATTTGTTTAATTTGTGTAAACAGTATTGAATGTATGTATAGCCTCCGAGAATGATGAATGGAATCTTGTAAGGATCATGTATTGGATATATTTATTTCTCAAATAAAGTATATTTTGAAATTTAAAAAAAAAGACTTTACAGGCATATCCAAAATGAAAATAAAATAAGCTACATGTATTTAGGGCTTAGCAGCCAAATCGGTGGGAGTGAGTACAACTGCATTTGATTCTATGCTTTTCACACTGGCAACTAACAAACAAAGTATGTCCATGGATTTAGTTAATTATTATTCCTCATCTGTGCATATCTCATTAAAATTTGAGTCTCCGTACCTTTGTTGACATATTATGACTGGGAATTTCCTTGCAACTGTTATTTCCTCTGCTGTAACTTGGCAGAGGTTTGACAAAATCCAGAGTGAATCTTCAGCTATTGACCAAGATTTATTTACAATCTAAGAAAGACGCAACGTGCTTGAATAACTCAGTAGGTCCAGCAACATTTCTGGAAAATATGAATAGGCGACATTTCAGGTTAGGACCCTTCTTCAGACAAGTCCTGACCCGACATGTTATCCATTCATGTTCTTCAGAGACGTTGCCCGACCTACTGAGTTACTGCAGCACTTTGTGCTTTATTTGTAAACCAACATCTGTTGTTCTTTTGTGTCTATATTTTCCTATCTTTATTTCAAATCTGACGGTTGTGCTTTTTTTTTAAAACAGAGATTACTAACTTTTAATCCGGAGAAGAGAATATCTGCTTTTAATGCACTGTCCCACCAGTATTTTATGGACCATGAGAAATACACTGAGAATCAGAACTTGTGCCTATCTCCAAACCAGTCTTCTTCTGGAGTGAACACGGCTTAACATCTTCAAGTGTAATTTTTTTGTCCTTGAAAGGATTACTTGACAAATCAAATATCTTGCATACAGCAATATCTCCTCCATATGCTGCTTTTAAAATGTGTCTCCAATTTGTGCTTTCTTGATTTCATGCCCAATATTCTGAAACAATGCAAAAACATTTCTCAGTGTATTTTGCAGTTTCCACCACCATCCCTCACATCTCCACCTTCATCTCTGGAACATTCTGGACTTAATTAGCTGCTTAATTAGCTGTGAATGCTGCAAATTTTGTTACCTGAATGTGGAATGCTGCAAAGGTGCCGTGGAACACCGAATACAATCACTGCCAGACCTGCCAGGTTTTTATATGTCCAGCTGCTAAGGCCAGAATTCAAACATTAAAACATTAAAATAAAAAAGGTATTAAATATCCTAACTGACGAATGTTCTTTGAACAAGTGAAATGGATTACTTCAGCCATTGTCCATGATACTGTGAATACAATGGATTATCTTCAATACCAACAACTTTGACAAGAAGTTTGAAAATCCATTGAAGAGCTCACTTTGTGGCAGTATTGGAAATAAACCATTTTGGAGAGAAAAAAAAGATTAAAGAAAAATCAGAAGAAGTCCTTCACATTTTGTTCATGAAAAAGAATACTATCAAAAATCAGGGTTAAGCTTCTGCTACTATAGATTTGTTGCTTGTGGTCAATGATATTTTTATATTTATGTCAACAGAAGAGAAATCTTTGCTAGGGAGAATTTGAATTACATATTCCTGGAATTATCAAGCATCCTAATATGGTCAACCTCTTAACACACATCAAAAAAATATATTTACAAAGTGCGAAACGTGATGAATAGAAGATGCTTTGCAAAACTTACAGCAACATTCTTCCTATCCAGTGTGTGCAGAATGTTAGGAGGTCATGCCTGTTCTATTTAGATATACCACCAATTGCTAAATTTGAAACCAGGTGATCATATTTAGAAGCTGGTTTGAGGTGATTCAATCTATTTGCTTAACAGTTGAATAAAATCCATTGCAATCTTGAACAGGCTTGATATCTGATACCTTCAGAGAAAAGCACAAAAGTTGAGGAATATAACATTTGGTTTTAAAAAATGTGTATTTTTGTGGCCAGTTTACACTTTGGAAATTGTCTAAAGCTCTAAGGATAAAGTTTTTGTTCATGGAAAACTGGGTGTGCATCTTCCAAAGTGAAGCTGCAGTTTTACATTGGAAATATTAAGCAGCTTCACTGCTGAAACATACTGTAGGTGTGAGGCAACACTGATTAAATTGATGGAGTCCAATGCTTCTTAACTTTCTTACCGTCAAATTCTATAGTGACGCAGTAGAGTGAAAAATTATCTATTTCAAAATGACTCTGGCAGTCTTATGGATTTGCAATATTATATTTTTGATACAAAACTGGTGAGAACTTAAAGTAGATTGAAAAATGAAAATGCTCTAAATACTCAGCAGACCAAACATCATCTGTGGAAACTGAAACGTAGTGTGATGACACACAGAATTAAATATAATCAACTTGAAAGATTAACTTGGTTTCTCGCTCCACATGCTGCCTTATCTTCAGTGTACTTCCAGCATTGTTCATATTATTTCAGATTTCCAGTAATTGGTTTTCAGTCCAGAGTATTATTAGTCTCTAATTGTGACTAATAATTGTATTTTCCTTGAAAGCAGACTTTACTAAATTATCATTGATGGAAGGCTTCACTCATGAAGGAACTGGGTGTAAGTGAAAAAAATGCATGTTAAATAAGTAGTATTTGGTATCATTGAAACTTTGCAGTTTACAAAAACTGAACAATAGTGAAATTGGCTCAGATTTTGTGGTCATCAGTGAAAATAACGTTTTCCAGGAAGATCTAGCCATCTGTATGGCATGGATTTCAAACTGTCCAGCATTAGTTGCTATGAAGGGATTCAGGGGATCTCTAACATCCAGCAACACAGATGTCATCAACCTGGCTAAGCAACTACTCACATAGAAGAATTCTCAAAAATGGCAAACCAGGAGTTGAAAAGCACTAATCTTTTAACTAACTCTTTAAACATTTTACAAAGAGTAATATTTAAATAGAAACTTAAATATCACAAATTATTTTTTTAGAAACAAAATAACGTTTTTATTTTAAAAGACAATAAATAACTGAGGGAATGACAATCCACACAAATTGCCATTATGGTCCACAAAAGATGATAGGCAGCCTTTATGGCGTAGTACACATTTAACAATATCACTGCTCCTCGAGCAACAGAGCTTAACGCTTTCAGTTTTTTTTGGGTGATAAAAGATATCTGAAATCTTCACTGATTTACTGATTCCTATCAATTATTGTGGAGGAGGTTGCAAAAAGACAGAAAGGGATACAAATTCTGAATTCCACTATAACTGTACATGTACTTACTCCAGACATTTCAGGAATATTCCCTCCATTATAACAGTGAACAATGATACCACATTGTTGTTTTTTCATTGCAAATACAAGGTATATGACTTTAATGATTTATTATGAATTTAAAAAGGTTTTAACAGTAAAGCAACTGAATATTACAAGGGATTTATATATAAACATGTTGTATTATTAGTTATGGTGCTTTATAGTGAATAATTGTAATATTGACTGGAATATGTATTAGGATGGAGTTCAGTATGGATTAGATACATCTCTGACTTCACCAAGTAATGTCTAAATATATGTTCATGTCCATACAAATGAACATCATTCACCACTTCACAAAGTAAATATTGTTAAAAAAACACAAAATGAACAGCAACATTTGTAACCTATTTTTTACTAATATTAAATTGAGGTTATAAACTTTCTGACAAAGTTTGTAAAAACATAACTATGTAATGCAATTCCACAGCAACTAATCTGCCAATGGTGCACTTAGGTAATATATTTTTATCCTTCAAGACAAACCACAGGCTCTGTTCAGGTTTGTGAAGTTTGGTTTCCGTTTGAATTAAAGTAAATCTTAACAAAAGCATCACAGTTCTATCATAACTATTATACTATCCCCAGAAGCAGTGGGAATATCAAAGTATTTTCAGCAAAAGAATAAGGTAAATACAGTAATAGTAAAATTACAAGAAATGCAGAGGTCAAAATCCATCATTTGTTTAAGAAACAGTGGTTGTGCAATAAAAAAACACATCAATGAATAGTTCCATGCTTTTAAAGCTCTTCTGATATACATGTACTATGAGATAACAAAGTAATCTAATATAGCAAAATGCAAGTGGAAACTAATGTTTCTAATGCTTGTTAGGATGTTGAACGTTTCTGCTGAGTGCAGTTCCACACACACCTTGACTGTGGTTTTCCTTTTACCTGCATCCCACACATCACCACTTTAAGAACCACTTTTGGATGAAAATCAGCAATCTCCTTAATGACAATTCCATAATCTAGGCTGTTTCTTTTTTCAGAGGAGCAATAAAAAAACAGCGCAATGCTCATAACAATTACAGTACTGTGTAAAAGAGCTTTATTTTTTCTGCCTTAAATTCACATTATGCTGCCAACTTTCGGGGGAAAATCACAGATCAAAGATGTTTCCAAATAAAAATCATTTGTATATTTCTACTTTCACTAAGTGCTTAATTATTGATGCACAGGGATTGGGATTTCCAAATACATTTCTAAGAAACCAATTATAGTTCTGGAGGACCAAGTCCAACATAAGTAGAAAATCTTGAGGGTTTCTTAGTTTTATGTGTATATTAATTTACACTTCAAATTTATCATTTGGGTACCTATGCAAAAATCTCCAGTTAAGGATTGTATGGGAGTCTGTCCATTGAGAGTTCAAGTGGATAAAGCATCAAGTGAGTCTTTCAATATCCAGTGAACTTCACCACTGAATGCCAATAAAAATGTAGAGTATGCATCACTTGTAGACATTTGGAAGTACATTACTATTAAGTCATAGTTACGTAGTTAAAGCAACAGATAGTCACAGGTATGACATTGTGATATATTAATTTGGATCTTAATGGTCCATCCCTGAAATTATTTCATGTTGTTTATTCATTAATTGTATGTAAGATTAAGCATGTCAAGCAAAATCAGCTCGTAAACCTATAGACTGCCATCAATATGAGATGTTTTATATACTGCCTTTAAATCTAGATTAATCAGTAGATTAGAGTGTGTCACAGTAAATGTTGCTCTAAATAATGTAAATAATGCTGTACTGTATGTATAAATATAATAGTTCAGGAAAAGAAATACAGTGTCACAGCTACAGCAAATTGACATAAAGGTACACGTCCTTCTCGCCAAATTTGTCAAACCTACAAAGTGTGGGTAGAGAGTAATTTTCAGTGCAATGATATTATGCTGAACTGTCAGGGTAAATTTAATTGGAGACATAGTGTACACATTTTAATTACATCCTTATAATATTTCAATGGCTATTGAAAGGCCTACAATTATATAGCACATTGCAGTGACTTTCAAATATCAGATATTTTATGTTCTTCAATTAATTTGATGTGTTGTGGCAATTTTTTTTTTAACAGTAATCATGATAATTCATTAACATTGATATAAATGTGAATGGATTCTACTGAAGTGATAAAGCTATTATTTGCTTTTTCTGTCTATGGGTGCTATTTCCAAAATGTTAATGGCAAGGAGCAGTACATAAATGAGAGCCAATTAATTCTAAAAATAATGGACGGAAAGATTTGTTAGACCTTTACACCTTTTTATCTCACAGTAACTCTAACCAAATACTGCTAATATTTAACCTTAAATATAAATGGATTTTTCAACTACTTAAGATAAGTACTTGCCTTTCATAATGAAAGTGTTATATTTTATTGGTAGCCGTAGCTCAACTGTTAGCCGGTTCAAGACCCTTTGCAGGACTTTGGCATAAAAAGCTAGGCTCAAACTCTAGTATGGGAGACTAGTATCCTGCTAAAAGTTCCATTTGCTTTCTAACTGAACTCTTGTATACTCTCTCAAGTGAACATAAAAATCTTCTGGCAGTACTTTGAAAGGAAAAAGTGGAGTTATATCTGATATCCTACATAATATGCTTCACAGTGTTAAAAAAAAAAAGGTCAATCATCTGGCCATTCTCAATTTGCCATTTTATGGTTGCATTTCCTTTGTCCACCAGAGTTTTCAAAAGTCTGAAGAAGGGTTTCGGCCCGAAACGTTGCCCATTTCCTTCGCTCCATATATGCTGCCGCACCCGCTGAGCTTCTCCAGCACTTTTGTCTACCTTCAAAACTATTTAATTTAGATATGTGTTTTATGATATCCTGATAGGTAATGTGTTAATTGATTGTCTATTTTGAGTAACTTTAACAGATGTATAATATAGCTATATCTTTTATCTCAAGAAAATTTGAATGGAAGAACGTGTAGATTGCTTGACTGTAATGCAAATCTACACATTCAGATGCTCACAGCAAACAACTTAGCTAGTTGAAACAGTAAGAATTCGTTTATTTCCCTGTCATTTTAATTTTGCACAATGGGAAAACACAGTTAATAAAAAAAGACAAATGATCCAACTTCCAGAAAAGTCATATTGTTCAGAACATACGCAGATCCTTTATACAATTATTTGATATTGAAAGAAGGAGAGAGAGAGAGAGAGAGAGAGAGAGAGAGAGAGAGAGAGAGAGAGAGAGAGAGAGAGAGAGAGAGAGAGAGAGAGAGAGAGAGAGAGAGAGAGAGAGAGAGAGGGGGGGGGGGGGTATGTGATAGAAGCAAACTGAGAATAAGTCAAAACAAGGGAAGGTGGATTTTGTGGTGATTGGGAAGATGCGGAAATTGTGGTGAATCACTGACAACTGAAAAGAAATGAGAATTAAGATTAAACTAAATTGGCATTACAGAAACCAATGAGTTCAAGGTATGTAGCAAAAAAATAAGTAAGAGATATAATGGCCAATGGTTTGAGAGTTGGTAATAAAAAACAACAGAACACTCCAGTAAAATGCAAACTTCAAAATAATGCATATTCCATTTGCAAAAAAAGAAAATGGTTAACATGTTATTAGTTCAACTGAGCATCGTTTGACAGAATTAACTTATCATTTGTTTTATTTGTTTGAAATTGTGCGATTATATCCAGCCAACTAGTTTTTGTGCACTACTGAATTAACAACTGTTTAATTGAATTTAATGAGACACACTGCAGTATTGAGTCAATATATGAAATGAACCTGGCTCGGTGTGAATCTGTTTGAATGGTGCATTTTTAAGTAGGCTGCAATGTAAAATTATGAGAAGAGGCTGAGTATGACAAAATAATTTGAGGCAGTACAGGTGACCTTATGCTCTGATTTGAGGCTGTGGCTTACTTTAAGTGTTATGGGATTCATATTTTTTAAATAATAAATTAAGCTTTAAAACAATTATAGCAGATGGTCAATGGTCCTGTAAGAATAGTTGAACAGTCAGGAGTTGAACCATATTTTTATCACAATGTGATGTCCTGCAGTTAGATTCAGTGTCCATTGGTTAGAAAATGAGAGATTGGTTCAGATTCATGATTCTGAATACTGTCACATCAATAGTAATCATGTGAGTGAAGTATCAAAGAGAGACCAACACCTGTAAAGTTGTAAGCAGCAAAATGATAAAAATATTTTAAACATATTAGCCAGTGGTAGAGATTTGTACAAGCATTTTAAGAGTTATGCACATCCATCATAGAAATCACATCAGGTCTTCATGTGTGACTCATGGTATAATATTTAGGCATGGACATTAGGTTTACAATTTTCTTTATCACAGCTCTACATCAGGTAAAGGGCAACATCACCAAGTTTAGAGCTTTATTTTCTTTAACATGAGTTTATTCTACAGAATATGAAAGTTCACTGAAATTCTGAAATTTCCAATTTAACGAAATGATGGAAGTGCCTAATTTTTCATTTTTCTCCCAAAGTTTATTACACGTCAGCCCTATTCCTTCTCCTGAGTTATACACTGACCTTGGTTCCAAATAGTACATTGTCCAGTCTTTTCAGTCTTCCGTCAGGTATTGATAGGCTATGGTAACAGCCATAAAACGTACCAAGAAGATTTTTTTTAGACCAGTTTGTCCCTGATATCTCTTTTAGTATAAACATTTCTCCAAATGTAAATCTATGCCAGCAGTACAGAAATGTCGTTTTCCCTGCAGCCCATTTCCTCAACAAAATATTAAAGAGTTGTCAATCCCTGATGCCCTTGTAAACAAAAAAATGACTGGTAGTGTTTCTGCTAGGTTTACCAGAATTGAACATAGGTTAAACTAATAGGGTAGGAAAGAACTGCACATGCTGGTTTAAATTGAAGGTAGACACAAAATGCTGGAGTAACTCAGCGGGACAGGCAGCATCTCTGGAGAGAAGGAATGGGTGACATTTCGGGTCGAGACCCTTCTTCAGACTGATGTTAGGGGAGTATAACTGCTATTCAACTGTTGTAAAATACACAACATGGTTTGTATGGATAACCTGCGGTTGCAACAAATGTTTTCTTAGTTTAACCTAAAATGGCACTTTATAGTTTTTGTCTGTGCCTGTTTCAGATGATTTGTTGTAATATGCTATAATATATAGCTCACCTTAGGCTCAAACTGATCACTGCATTAGAAGCTTTACAAATCATTCACTTCTGCAAGTTAAACTGTTTTGCAATAGTAAAATTTGAGCATTAAAGCTGAAGAGAAAATGAAGGTTATCAGAGAACTGAATCATAAAACAATTGGAATTGGTTAAATCAGCCGAATGGTATTATGGAGTTTAGTTACTGCAAAATACATACATTATTCTCCAGGTGTTGCATGTATATTTAATCAACTTTCAGTGTGGTTACCTGTTGCACCTATGCAGTTTAGAATATGTAATTGTAAGGTTCTCTCCATTAATTATAATGTTTATTGCTATCTTAACTCTGGAGTATAAGGAGATGTTTATTCTACCATTAGTTAATTAGAATTGCATTGCTGTTTTGAATTAAATTGGACAGAACAAATAAGCCATGTGCACATAGTAACCAATTTCTTTAAGCTTACCTTTATGTAAAAAAACAAATTACAATGTTCAAAATAACGTAGAATTTTGGCTCACAACGGCTTTATATTTAGTCTGCTCGTATTTAGAAAAATCATTGTAAGTAACTCAAGAGATTTTGTGAAATTAAACCCTGATACTTCTCAAGACATGATCCCAGTTATAATGGGATTGTATTAATGCTGCCCTTCTGTACTGGCACCCTTGAAAGAGGTGTGGTCAGTGCGAAGGAACCTCATTTTCCTCCGAGCTTACAGGAGAAAGCCCCCTTTTGGGTGAAATTGTAGTGCATTCTTGCCTCATGCCCAAAAGAACTCCCTCATTCTTCTCCAACTGGGATCATGCATGTTTATGAAGTTTTGTCACATTTGTGTTATTTTTAACCAATTGTTTTTCTGTTCATACCTGTGTATGAATAAAATTCCATCGTACAAGTTAAATGAAATAGTAAAACTTAGCTTTTTTTTAACAATCTTATTTTGTTGCATCAAATTATGTTTATAGGTTCAGGTACCTGTATGATTGGTTTGACGTGCAAATCAGGTGGTTGCCGTAGTCTGATGCCAAAAAAGATTTTTAGATCAAAAATATGTTCATATTTATAGTATTTTTGTGTCATTGCTTTTAACTTAGAGCATTCCTGATTCATGTTTGCTGCTAATTTTACGCCTTGCCAGGGTCTACTTTTTAGAATGTGTTAAAATAGGGAACAAGAATGCATTGGCAAGATACACCAATGCTGATGCTGCTTGTGTTGGGTGGACGTTTGCTGTCTGCAACTTGTGTTTTATTTTAGCTTGAACTGTTCTTAGCCACAAAGTCTTTATATTTTGGAAATAAATACATCTGTAGTATGTACAAGACTGTGTAAATGTGTATTATTTGACGTCCAGGAGGTTATTAATAGTCTTTTCATGGGGTCTTAACGTGTGCACAATTCCAACATAAAACTATCAAGAAGTAATGTGTAAGAAGGAACTGCAGGTGCTGGTTTAAACCGAAGATAGACACGAAAAGCTGGAGTAACTCAGCGGGACAGGCAGTGTCTCTGGAGAGAAGCAATGGGTGAAGTTTCGGTAGTAAGTTCTACCGCATCTTGCAAAATGTCATTAATATACCGTATAGAAACAAAAACATTTGATCACACAGGAGGGAGGAAGCTAGCATAACAAAAGTTAATTTCAATCTGAAGATAGCCACAAAAAGCTGGAGTAACTCAGCGGGTCAGGCATCTGAGGAAGGACATTCTTGCCATAGAGGGAGTACAGAGAAGGTTCACCAGACTGATTCGTGGGATGTCAGGACTTTCATATGAAGAAAGACTGGATAGACTCGGTTTGTACTCGCTAGAATTTAGAAGATTGAGGGGGGATCTTATAGAAACTTACAAAATTCTTAAGGAGTTGGACAGGCTAGATGCAGGAAGATTGTTCCCGATGTTGGGGAAGTCCAGAACAAGGGGTCACAGTTTAAGGATAAAGGGGAAATATTTTAGGACTGAGATGAGAAAAATATTTTTTACACAAAGAGTGGTGAATCTCTGGAATTCTCTGCCACAGAATGTAGTTGAGGCCAGTTCATTGGCTATATTTAAGAGGGAGTTAGATGTGGCCCTTTGGCTAAAGGGATCAGGGGGTATGGAGAGAAAGCAGGTACAGGATACTGAGTTGGATGATCAGCCATGGTCATATTGAATGGCGGTGCAGGCTCGAAGGGCCGAATGGCCTACTCCTGCACCTATTTTCTATGTTTCTATCATCTCTGGAGAAAATGGACAAGTGATGTTTCGGGTTGGGACACTCCTTCAGACTCAAAACTTGAGTCTTCCATCTTGAAAACTTGTTGTCAAAAATCATGAGTTTTGAAAACTTGAGTCTGAAGAAGGGTCCCAACCCGAAACGTCACCTATCCATTTTCTCCAGATATGCCTGATCCGTTGAGTTACTCCAGCATTTTGTATCTATATTTGGTAGAAACCAGCATCTGCAGGTACAGTGCATTCAGAAAGCATTCAGACCCCTTCACTTTTTCCACATTTTGATACGTTACAGCTTTATTTTCAAATGGATTAAAAAAAAACATTTTAATCATCAATCTACACACAATACACCAGAATGAAGAAGCGAAAACAGGTGTTTAGAAATGTTTACAAAGTAATTAAAAATGAATAACTGAAATATCACAATGACATAAATATTCAGACCCTTTGCTATGACACTCAAAATTGAGCTTAGGTTCATCCTATTTCCATTGATTATCCTTGAGATGTTTCTACAACTTGATTGGAGTCCACCAGTGGTAAATTAAATTGATTGGACATGATTAGGAAAGGCACACACCTGTCTATATAAGGTCCCACAGTTGACAGTGCATGTCAGCGCGAAAACCAAGCCATGAAGATGAAGGAGTTGGCCGTAGACCTCTGAGACAGGATTGCGTTGAGACACAGATCTGGGGAAGGGTATAAAACAAAATTTCTGCAGCATTGCAGGTCCCGAAGAGCACAGTGGCATCCGTCATTCTTAAATGGAAGAACTTTGGAACCAGGAGGCCAGCTCTTCATAGAGCCTGGCCGCCTGGCAAAACTGAGCAATCGGGGGAGAAGGGCCTTGGTCAGGGAGGTGACCAAGATCCCGATGGTCACTCTGACAAAGCTCCAGAGTTCCTCTGTGGAGATGGGAGTACCTTCCAGAAGGACAACTATATCTGCAGCACTCCACCAATCAGACCTTTATGGTAGAGTGGCCAGACGGAAGCCACTCCTCAGTAAAAGGCACATGACAGCCGACTTGGAGTTTGCCAAAAGGCATGCGAAAAAAGATTCTCTGGTCTGATGAAACCAAGATTGAACTCTTTGGCCTGAATGCCAAGCGTCACGTCTGGAGGAAACCAGGCACCGCTCATCACCTGGCCAATACCATACTTACAGTGAAGCATGGTGGTGGCAGCATCATGCTGTGGGGATGTTTTTCAGCGACAGGAACTGTAGGACTCGTCAGGATCGACGGAAAGATGAATGGAGCAAAGTACAGAGTATGGGGCGGAGGTTCACCTTCCAACAGGACAATGACCCTAAGCACACAGCCAAGACAATGCAGGAGTGGCTTCATGACAAGTCTGTGAATGTCCTTGAGTGGCCCAGCCAGAACCCGGACTTGAACCCGATCATACATCTCTGGAGGGACCTGAAAATAGCTGTGCATCGACGCTCCCCATCCAACCTGACAGAGCTTGAGAGGATCTGCAAAGAATGGGAGAAATTAGCCAAATACAGGTGTGCCAAGCTTGTAGCTGTAATCGCTGCCAAAGGTGCCTCAACAAAGTACTGAATAAAGGGTCTGAATACTTATGTAAATGTGATATTTCAGTTATTACTTTTTAATTTCTAAACACCTGTTTTCACTTTTTTATTATGGGGTATTGTGTGTAGATTGATGATTAAAACAATGAATTTAATCCATTTTAGAATAAAGCTGTAATGTAACAAAATGTGGAAAAAGTGAAGGGGTCTGAATACTTTCTGAATGCACTGTATTTTTTATTACATTTTGACGTCAATCTAGTATGGCATTGATAGTCATTTCAGGCTTGATATTTCAAGTTAAAATTTGGGAATCAGTGGTTTACTATGGTCCTTCCTCCCCTAAAATGAATAGCTTTTTACATCTGAATAAGGCTTGAAGTATTTGTTTTTAACATATCAAGAGTCAAGAGAGTTTTATTGTCATGTGTTCCAGATAGGACAATGACATTCTTGCTTGCTGCAGCACAACAAAATATGTAAACATAATACAGAACAGGAGATAAAAGTTCAGTGTGTATATATACCATAGACCATATATATACACAATAAATAAACAGATAAAGTGCAATAGGCTGTTATTGTTCAGAGTTTGTTTGATAGTGAGTTTAATAGCGTGATGGCTGTGGGGGAGTAGCTGTTCCTGAACCTGGATGTTCCAGATTTCAAGCTCCTGTACCTTCTTCCTGATGGCAACGGAGAGATGAGTGCGTGGCCAGGATGTGCCACTGAATCCTACTCCCCAAAAGCTACAATGATATTTTTCCTCATCTATAAAACTCCTTGCTGGCAGTGATCAACTATGTGGAATTTAAATTTTCATTCTTTTGTTGCAAGAGTGTCACACATGATTTTTAAAATGTATATGCAGACTGCTTGTTGAATACACTGGTCAGCAGCATCATTTTGTGCCTGCCTATTACTAGATCTAGATTGTTGAAGTAGGGCTGCCAACTCTCACGCTTTGAGCGTGAGACTCACGCCCTCAAGCAAACTCTCACGCCCTCACGCTCATCAGACATTTCTCACGCTCAGTGCTGAGAAATTTTGTGATCAACAAAAATTTCAAAATTCGGATAAACTGTATGGTCCGCGGGTGTTGAGAGCCGGGGCTGCGGGAGGGATGGAAGCAGAACCAGCGGCGGGAACAGATGCGGGGAGCCGGGACTGGTGAGTTTGTGCGGCTAGCGAGTCGCTCGCTGCAGCTCTGGCCATGGAGCGCTCCGGCCAGTGCGAGTGTCCCGGGCCGCGGAGCCGTCGGAAGCTCCGCTGCCGCGAGAGTCTCTGTGCCGAAGGGACAGACTCTCAAAGGGAGGTGGAGAGAGAGAGAGGGGAAGGAGACAGGGAGACAGTGGGGGGAGAGAGAGGGAGGTGAGAGGAGAGAGAGGGGAGAGACAGAGGGGGCGTGAATGGAGAGAGAGAAGAGGGAGAGGGGGAGAGAGAGGTGGGAGAGGGGGGTAGAGAGAGAGGGAAGAGAGAGAGGGTGGAGAGGGTAGGAGAGAATGGGAGAGAGGGGGAATAGAGAGTGGGGAGAGGGGAAAAGATAGAGAGATGGGGAGGCAAAGAGAAAGAGGAGATAGAGACAGAGGAGAAAGAGAGAGGGGAGAGAGAGCCAGGGGGAGAGTGAGGTGGGAGGGAGAAATGGGGGAGAGAGGGAGAGAGAGATGAGAGAGAGAGGGGGGGAAGAGAGAGGTGAGAGGAGAGACAGAGAGGGGAGAGTGTGTAGAGAGGGAGAGAGAGGGAGAGATAGAGAGGGGGGAGCGAGGGAGAGAGAGAGAGAGGGGGAGAGAGAGGGAGAGAGAGAGATGGGGAGAGAGGGGGAGAGAGGGAGAGAGGGGGGAGAGAGAGTTAGGGGAAAGAGAGGGGAGAGAGAGTTAGGGGAAAGAGAGGGGAGGGAAAGAGGGGAGGGAGAGAGGAGAGAGGGGACAAGAGAGAGGGGGAGAGTGAGATGGGAGGGAGAGAGGGGGAGAGAGAGGGGAGAGAGAGGTGAAGAGAGGAGAGAGAGAGGGGGGGGGCAGAGAGAGTTAGGGAAAAGAGAGGGGAGAGAGAGTTAGGGGAAATAGAAGTGAGAGAGGGGAGAGGGGGGGAGAGAGAGGGGACGAGAGAGGGGGAGAGTGAGGTGGGAGGGAGAGAGGGGGAAGAGAGAGAGAGGGAGAGAGAGAGGGAGGAGAGAGAGGGGAAGAGAGGAGAGAGAGGGGGGGGAGAAAAAGGGGAAGAGAGAAGAGAGAGGGAAGGGGAGAGAGTGAGAGAGGTGAGACAGGGGAGAGAGGAGAGAGGGGGGGGAGGGGGGAGAGAGAGGGGGGTTGAGAGGAGAGAGAGCGGAAGAGGGGGAGAGAGAGAGCGATGAGAGTGAGGTGGGAGGGAGAGAGAGGGGAGAGAAAGATAGGTGGAGAGAGAGAGGAGAGAGAGAGGGGGAGGGGGATTGAGAGGCAGGGCTGCCAACTCCCATGCATTGAGCGTGAGAATCACGCATTTCACCAAATTCTCACGCTGATCACAAATTTCTCTCGCTCTGTTGTGAGAAATTCTGTGATCAACAAAAATTTCAAAACATATCAACTGCATGGGCCGCGGGTGTTGGAAGCAGAAGCAGCGGCGGGGACAGATGCGGACGGGGAGCGGGGCTGGCGAGTGTTTGCCGGGCTGGCGAGTCGTTCACTGCAGCTCTGGCCATGGAGCAGCCTCAGTGCAAGAGTCCCGGGCCGTCAGAGGCGTCGAAGCGTTGCGCCGCTGCCGTGAGAGTCTCTGTGCCGAATTCGCCCAGGTGACCGGCATGGATCAGGCTGCGGCTCGGTGCATCCTGGAGGACAACCAATGGCTGCTGGAAGTAAGTACCAAGCACTGGGTAAATACGGTGAAAGATAGTGGACTTCAAATGGGGGTGGTTGGTGAAAGCATCCTGCTTGCCTGCTAGATTTTCACTTACTGTAACTGCAGGAAAAATGTTCCCGATGTTGGGGGCGTTCAGAACCATGGGTCACAGTTTAAGAATAAAGGGGGGGGGGGGGGCAGTTAGGACTGAGATGAGAACAAACTTTCTTCACGCAGAGAGTTGTGAATCTGTGGAATTCTCTGCCACAGAGGGCAGTGCAGGCCAATTCACTGGATGTTTTCAAGAGAGTTACATTTAGTTCTTGGGGCTAACGACATCAAGGGATATGGGGAAAAAACAAGAAAGAAGTACTGATTTTAGATGAATAGCCATGATCATATTGAATGGCAGTCCTGGCTCGAAGGGCCGATGGCCTATTCCTGCACCTATTTTCTATGTTTCTATGCTTGAGTATATGGCAATAAAACTCGATCACTTGATTTTGAAGCATTCATGCATGGTGGAGGTATAATGTAGTCATAGAGTGATACAGTGTGAAAACAGGCCCTTCGGTGCAACTTGCCCACATCCGCCAACATGTCCCAGCTACGCTACCTGCTTTTGGTCCATACCTCCAAACCTGTCCTATCCATGTATCAGTCTAACTTTTTCTTAAATGTTGGGATGGTCCCTGCCTCAACTACCTCCTCTGGCAGCTTGTTCCATACACCCATCACCCTTTGTGTGGATAAAGTTACCCCTTAAAAAGTTACCTCTTAAAAATACTTCATACAAAAAACATTGAAATCATACTTCTACAGTGCACTAAAACATGATTTTAATACATCAAATTTCAAAAAGTTCCTACCCTGGGAGGGGGGACACCCTTCTTCCACACCCTCTCCCCACTCGGTTGCTCCACTCCCTCACCAGGTACCCCCAAGGCCAGTGATCGGTGATCGCACAGCCTCCCCCCTTTCAAAAATGCTCCAATCCAATTTAAAGCATATATATTGCATTCAAGTGTAAGTTAAAAGACTCGCTACAGTATGCACCATATTGCACAATTTCAAGCTGAAAAATGCAAATGTCCCGTACCAATGAGAGAGTGACACCCTATATTCCCCCCCCCCCGGTCGCTATGCTCCCTCGGGCCGCCACCTCAGCGCTTTCTGCCGGCCCCCGCTCACCTCTGGCAGCTCTCCGTCTAAAAGCTCGCTGGCCTCACTCATGTCAGCCGCTTCCCGCAAATCCTTAAATTCCGACAGCACGATTGAAGTTACTCGGTTGTGGGAATTTAAGGATTTGCGGGAAGCGGCTGACATGAGCGAAGTCGGCGAGCGGCAGGTGAGAGGTGTTCAGACTGAGATCACTGTCAAAGGTGAGCGGGCCAACAGAAGGCGCTGAAGTGGCGACCAGTTCTGCTGTCAGGTCCCAGCAGCCGCTCACAGTCACCCGAGCAGCTTCCCTTCCCTGGACACAATGTGGTGGCTCCGCGTCCGGAGCGCCACGGCAGCAGTGAGTGAGTTACTGGCATGATCCCCGACCACCACCTGCTATCACCCTTCACCCCCCACCCATTCAATAATTCAGAATAAAGGAGACTTGGAAGCCTTGGGCAAATTGAATTGTTACTGTCTTTATTTTTATTTTTTATTTTTACGGAAAGAACAATCCGCGCAGGCGCGGTTTAAGTTTTTTTTTTAAAGCCGACTGACTGCCTACCCTAAGTAATCACTCACGGCACGTGCCTGGTATGCACAAAGAGGGCCGAAAGGGCCAATTTCTTGGGGCCTTTCGACTTGACCCGTGGAGGCCAACTCAATGGATATTTTTAAAGCTGAGATAGATAGATTCTTGATTTGTACGGGTGTCAGGGGCTATGAGGAGAAGGCAGGAGAATGGGGTTAGGGGGGAGAGATAGATCAGCCATGATTGAATGGCGGCGCAGACTTGGTGGGCCGAATGGCCTAATTCTGCTTCTATCATGTATGACCTTATGTCGTGTGATGTACAATTCTATTATTCTCCACTGTGGTTATACCTTTACTCACAGCTTGTAGTATTAATAAAAAAAAGATAATTTCCCTTTAAGATTAATTGAAGCATCTTTTAATAATAATAATATATCTTTTATTGTCATTGCACGTCAGTGCAACGAGATTTAGTGTGCAGCTCCACTGATGTACAAGAAAGGTAAATAAATACAATACATAAATAAGCAAGCTGAATTGATTGACGTGACCATCTGAGGGAGACTGTCCAAAGGGGGTGGGTGGGGGGGCACTCATTAGGGCCGGTTCAGAGCCGCTATAGCTCTTGGGATGAAACTGTTCCTGAGTCTGGAGGTTCGGGCGTAGAAGGCCTTGTAACGTCTGCCGGAGGGAAGTAGTTGAAACAGACCGTGGCAGGGGTGTGATGAGTCCTTATGGATGCTGAGGGCCTTCCTGAGGCACCGCGTGTGGTAGATGCCCTCCAAGGCTGGTAGCTCTGTCCCGATGATCCGCTGCGCTCTGTTGACGACGCGCTGAAGAGCTCTCCTCTCCACCTCCGTGCAGCTGAGATGGTATGAGTGCTACTGTCTAGGAGGTAAACATAGCTGCCTGATGTTCGTCCTGTCCACGTTTGATCTCTCCTGCATGGCCCATGCAACATAGACTTGTAGAGCTAGAAGCTAGAACGTTAATCACCCCGGGCATTTTGTTTAACATTTTTGCTTGCAGCAGCAGAGCTTTCACGGAGATCATAATGTAAGAACATATTTTTTTGTCTTTATTATATCTCTTTTATCATTTCATAAAATCTTTTTTATCATTGTTGCCAATTTGTAAAACCAATTAAGGGCAGCACAGTGGCGCAGCTGGTAGAGCCGCTGCCTCACAGCACCAGAGATCCGGGTTTGATTTTGACCTCGATGCAGTCTGTGTAGAGTTTGCACATTCTCCCTGGGAAAATGGGCGTTTCCTTCAGGTGTTCCATTTTTGTCCCACACCCCTACAGGTTTGTCGGTTAATTGGTCTACGTAAATTGTACGGGGTGGTTGAGAAACTGGGATAACATAGAACTAGTGTGAACAGGTGATCGATTGTCAGCGTAGACTTGGTGGGCTGAAGGGCCTGTTTACTGCTGTATCTCTAAAAGTAAAACTAATAAACCAAGGCAGATCTTGAACACTGCTGGGGTTCTGTTACTTTCTATAAACTGTAATTACTGCAGTGTTTTGAACAAGGATCTTTATTCTAATGGTAACATGAAGGAGCACATTCTACATTGTGTTTAAATCATATATGAATGTGACGGCATCAAAATATTGCCTGATTACATCACCTAATTCTCAAATATATACAAATATGTCACTGAACAAGTGCACACCTTTCTTATTCTCTCCCTTTTATCAGTATAGCCCACCCTTGCAATTTCCTTTCAAATTGGCAAGAAACACAGATCAAGAGAACAAAATGAAAGTGAAGGGAAAGAAATACCATCAATTTATGACAGAGACTTAATGGTAGAGGTTACGTTAGGCATGAGATGTACATGTGATGAGCCACCAGAGGGTGCTGATGATTCAAATGACATTCAATTGAAAAGCCGATGATTGTATTCAATGAATTTTTTTGATGTTAGTTCCGCAAGAATTTCAATGGAAAATGCAAAGAAGAATACAGTAAATCCTAATTTTAATGGAGCTCTTTCTAATTGATTTTGGTTATAGCGGATGGATCTACCGACCTTTAATGCCAGGCTGGATTGCTGCTGCCACCCTGGCCCCCATCGTCTTCCAGGCCAGGTTGCCAACACACCGTCATACCCAGCCGCTACCAGGCTGGACCAACTGCAGCCACTGCCAGCCCACGCTGCTTTCTCGGCCGCTTCCTGGCCGTGCCTGCCAACGCCAAGTGCACTACAGACGCCTGCGGGTCGGATCTCTGCCTCAACTCGCCTGGATTCCAGGCCCAGTTGCAATCCAAGAGTCTGAGGAGGGGTCCCAACACGAAACATCACCTATCCATGTTCTACAGAGATGCTGCCTGACTTGCTGAGTTACCCCAGCACTTTATGTTCTTTTGTGTATTAACCAGCATATGCAGTTCTTTGTTTCTACTGCTTATAATCCCTTACTTAGTTATAGCGCACAATCAGCGATAACGGACACCATTGCCCCCACCCACCTCCCCATGGTCCATTATAATGAGGGTTTACTGTAATAGATTCTGACCTAGCACTAGAGTTTGCCCACAGTTTCAACCACCTTCTTTCCAGCATGGAAGTAGTAGCCAAACCATCTATCATGTTGTTGACCCAAATATAATGATTCAGAATAGTGCCTGATCTCTCGGTTTCTATCGCAGAAATCACTTAAACATGAGTTAAGTTGAGTTGTTTTTTTGTTTTGTTTTCAGTTTATTTTAGTTTAGTTTAGAGATACAGTGTGGAAACAAGCCCTAGGGCCCACCAAGTCTGCACTTACCAATGGAAGAAGCTGTAAAATTTCAGATTCCTTCACTGCATGTTGGGACTGTTGACATCATGGCTCTGGATATCAATGTGCTATTATTGTACAATTCGATTGCACTGGTAAAGTGCAGAGTTATGAATATGCTGCCAGAATTGGATAATTGTACCCATGATAAAATATTGGTGTGGAGGACTCTCACCAAAGAACCACAGACCAGACCAAAAGGGGAAGTACAACGGGATCTGGGGGTCCTTGTTCATCAGTCTATGAAAGCAAACATGCAAGTACAGCAGGCAGTGAAGAAAGCGAATGGCATGTTGACCTTTATAACAAGAGGAGTCGAGTATAGGAGCAAAGAGGTCCTTCTGCAGTTGTACAGGGCCCTAGTGAGACCACAGCTGGAGTATTGTGTGCAGTTTTGGTCCCATAATTTGAGCAAGGACATTCTTGCTATTGAGGGAGTGCAGCGTAGGTTTACAAGGTTAATTCCCGGGATGGCGGGACTGTCATATGCTGAGAGAATGGAGCGGCTGGGCTTGTACACTCTGAAGTTTAGAAGGATGAGAGGGTTTCTTATTGTAACATATAAGATTGTTAAGGACACGCTAGAGGCAGGAAACATGTTACCGATGTTGCGGGAGTCCAGAACCAGGGGCCACAGTTTAAGAATAATGGGTAAGCCATTTAGAACGGAGACGAGGAAACACTTTTTCTCACAGAGAGTTGTGAGTGTGGAATTCTCTGCCTCAGAGGGCGGTGGAGGCTGGTTCTCTGGATACTTTCAAGAGAGAGCTAGATAGGGCTCTTAAAGATAGCGGAGTCAGGGGATATGGGAGAAGGTAGGAACGGGGTACTGATTGGGGATGATCAGCCATGATCACATTGAATGGCAGTGCTGGCTTGAAGGGCTGAATGGCCTACTCCTGCACCTATTGTCTATTGACCCAGGTTCAATCCAGGCTACAGGTGCTGGCTGGACAGAGTTTGTATGTTCTCCCTGTGATTGCGTGGGTTTTTTCTGAGTGCGCCGATTTCCTCCCACACTAAAGACAGAGATTTGCAGGTTAATTGGCTTCTGTAAATTATCCCTAGTATGTAGGATAGTGCCAATGTGTGGGGTGATTGCTGATTAGCAAGAACTCGTTGGGCCAAAGGGCCTGTTTCCACGCTGTATCTCTAAAGTCCAAATTATTTTTCCAGTCACTTACCTCGACAGAGAAGCGATTTTTCTCCATGTCGCATCTCCGTCCCCCCTGTGTTCTACAACGTGGAGTGGTGCGGTCTTTCCTGGAGACCGGCCCGGAGCTTCAAGCCGCGGACGAGGCACGGCGCGGACTTACCATCGCGGACACTGGGATCTTTTGCCGAGGATCGCCAGTGTAGGAGCTCCGATCGCGGGGCCTGTGGACTTTAACACCATGAAGCAGTGGTCTCAGGATAGAAGCGGCCGATGTGGGAGCTCCGATCCGTCCCGACGCCGGAGTTTTAATCATCCCGACAAGAGGGCTTGAACAGCGGACCGTCGGCAAAAGCAAGTGTGGAGGGTTCAGCCCTGACCATGGGTGACCAAAGGAGGAAGATTACTGAACTTTATTGCCTTCCATCACAGTGAGGAATGTGGTGGATGTTTATGTTAAATTATATCCAAATTATTTTATGTGGCTGAATTTTGTATTGTTGTTTTTCTCATTTAGTATGGCTGTATGCTAACTCAAATTTCACTGAACCTTAATTGATACATGTGACAATTAAATTGAATCTTGAATCTATTATGTTCAGATCTGGTTGCCATACTATGCAATATGACTAAGTAAAGAGGGTGCAGAAAAGATTCAGAGATATTGCCAAAACTGAAGGCTGAGTTATGAAGAGAGATTGGAAAGGCTGGGACTGTTTTCTTTGTAATGATGGAGGCTGAGGGGTGACCTTATAAAGATTTATAATATCATGAGTGGTATAGATAAGATGGATGGTCATGTTCTTTTTCCCAGTGTAGTGGAGTCTAAAACTAGGTTTAAAGTGACATGGGAAAGAATTAAAGGAGATGTGAGGGCCAATTTTTTCCACAGAGGATGGTGGGGTTAGGGAACTACCTGTCAGAGAAAATCGTAGAGGCAGGTACAATTACAATGCTTAATAGACGTTTGGACAAGACATTGATAAGAAAGGTTTCGGGATATGGGCCAAATGCAGGCAAATGGGACTAGCCCAGAAAGGCATCTTAGTCACCAAGCCCCGAAAGGCCTGGTTCCATGCTGTATAACTCATGAGCTCATGAGCTCATTCAAAAGGCCAAGCTTGTTGAAATGTGCTACATTTTAAATTGTCTGAAAATGTTTATATTCTCCCATTATTTTCTATATCTTTTCAAAAGATTACTTGTTCTGTGACTCCATTTCTTGCCTTCATTTTTTGGAAATTGGTTCCTGGACTCAGAATGCAAGCAAGAGGGCAGCAAACAAGATTTGTTATCATTTCTGTGGCTGTTTTGGATTTGTCATCATCCAGAAAAGATTGCAGCAAGGTACTGGCATTTGGTTCAAAGAACAAAAATATTCTTGAAAATTGAAAGTATAGTCCATTGAAATCCAGATTCAGATCAGAAACATCATCCATTATGTCCACGTGTACAGTGCTTCTGCTGCCTTTATTTAAGTGAAATTATTAAAATATTATTTTATTTATTCTTCATGCGATGTGGATATCCTGACCATTATATACTGTACATCCCCAATTACCCATAATTAAGCCGTTGCTATGCTATTTTCAGAGAGCAGTTAACAATCATCCACAATGTTCTTGACCTATTCTAATGTCACACATGGGCCAAATTTGAAAGATGGCACTTTTCCAAACTTTTCCACAAATTCAGTAGTTTCATATTGCCATTAATGATCCTAGCTCTTAATTCCTTGGATAGTAAGTTTGGTGGGATTCAAACTCATGTCTTCAGATCAATAGTTGAAACCTCTATATATCCCAATAACTTAACCAGGGTAGCAAAACTATCACCCCAGGAAGGAGCATAAAAGACAGGGTTTGAAACCTTGCACGACATGATTTACATTTTTACCACAATATTTAGGTGTTCAGACTGGGAGATGGCGAACTGAGTGTGGTCTTGCCGATATATATAGGTATGTTGCAAAACTTACCTTCAGCGGCGCTGCAGTTCTGCCACTGCCCGTGTGCGCGACTTTGGCGCCTTTGAGAGGGGGGCGGGTTTAAAACGCGATTTTCTCTAGGCTGTTGAAATCGATGTTGTTCAGCCTACTTAGTTGCTGACGAAAAATCGCTGCGAAATTCGTTCGCTGCAGGTATTTTTAAACTAAATGGGTTATTTAATTGTTATAGTAGATTAAAAATCATCCTCTAAAGCCGCGAACCTCGACCTCGACGGTGGATCTCATGTAGGGGACAAGGCGAGGTGTAGGTTGTTTATTTTTACATTAAAAAGGGCTTCTTAAGATCCCTTTATACAAAATTGTATGTTGCGAGTAGCTGACTGGGGGCCCATTCAATCCCGCAGTATCTTTCATGCCGACATGGAGTACAAATTCACCGCAATGGCAGCGTTCTAAACCAGCGCGTTCCACAGAATCCCACTGGCAAGCTGATTTAAATGGCCATTAATTTACAGCAATTGAACACAAAATCCCTTCCATTTGGCCTATAAATTAATGTCAATGAGATTTAAAAATCATGTTTTATTGTGAATTCTTGTGTGAATGTTCTTTGGACACTTAGGCTATTTAAAAATGTTAGTCTTTCCTTAAGAAATGGATAGATGTTTAGATCTAGGAGGGAAGAGACTGCAGCCCTAAGATTTTTGCCTCCATCACAGTGAGGAGGTGCTTGGTGGACTCACTGTGGTGGATGTTAATTTGTGTTTACTGTTGTTTATTATTGTATTATTGTATGTATGACTGCAGGCACGAAATTTCGTTCAGACCGAAAGGTCTGAATGACAATAAAGGAAATTCAATTCAATTCATTTAGTAATTGAATTTTGGAATTAGCTACAATTGGATAACTAACTAATTTTATGCTTTAATTTCAGGTCATCCAAGTAAGATTGTTTAATATTTGTTTCAGAATGCTTCAATCTATAATAACTGAAAATTTATTTCAGTTCTCTTAATTTTTAATAAAGTTATGGGCTTTAGACTGTCCTCGATCACAGCTTTTGTGTTAAATCAATAGAAATCAATAGGGAACTATGCTAATTTCCGAGTATGAAAATGGCCATAACTTTTTTAATACTGAAGATATGAAAGTGAATTAGGTGTCAAAATTAAACTTCTTTTTATGTTTTATCTGATGGGATAAATTACAGACTTGATTTTTTAATTCTCAAAATGTTGTAACATTGCTAATATATAGGAGTCCACACCTGGAACAGCGGATATAGATCAGATTCAGATTCAATTTTAATTGTCCATTAAATTGTCATATATATTAGCAATGTTACAACATTTTGAGATTTTAAAAATCAAGTCTGTAATTTATCCCATTAGATGAGGTTGGATGAGGTGCAAGTGAACCTCAGCTTCAACTGAAAGACCTGCCTGGGTCCCTGAACGGAGTGGAGGGAGGAGGTATAAGGGGGGACAGGTTTTGCATCTCCTGCGGTTGATGGGGGGGAGGGGGGAGGGGGGAGGGGGGAGGGGGAGAGGGGGGGGGAGGGGGAGGGGGAGGTGGAGGTGACGCCCCAAAACCACTGCTACACGGGTGGTTTTAAACTGAATAAGGGGGGTGGGGTGTCGAATGGGCTAGTGGAGGATGGAGTTAAAGGGAAAGGGTTTCTTAAATGTGTGAGCGTAGAGACAGAGGGGTGTAAAATGAGGGTAGAAGCAATAGGTAGCAAGGTGAAAAGTAAAAGTGGCAGGCCGGAAAATCCAGGGCAAAAATCAAAAAGGGCCAATTTTCAACAAAATTGTATAAGGGGTAAGAGTGTTGTAAAAACAAGCCTGAAGGCTTTGTGTCTCAATGCAAGGAGCATTCGTAATAAGGTGGATGAGTTGAATGTGCAGATAGCTATTAATGACTATGATATAGTTGGGATCACGGAGACATGGCTCCAGGGTGACCAAGGCTGGGAGCTGAACATCCAGGGATATTCAATATTCAGGAGGGATAGAGAGAAAGAAAAAGGAGGTGGGGTAGCGTTGCTGATTAGAGAGGAGATTAACGCAATGGAAAGGAAGGACATTAGTTTGCAGGATGTGGAATCGGTATGGGTAGAGCTGCGAAACACTAAGGGGCAGAAAACGCTGGTGGGTGTTGTGTACAGGCCACCCAACAGTAGTAGTGAAGTTGGAGATGGTATCAAACAGGAAATTAGAAATGCGTGCGACAAAGGCAAAACCGTTATAATGGGTGACTTCAATCTACATATAGATTGGGTGAATCAAATTGGCAGGGGTGCTGAGGAAGAGGATTTTTTGGAATGTATGCGGGATAGTTATCTAAATCAACATGTAGAGGAACCAACGAGAGAGCAGGCTATTTTAGACTGGGTATTGAGTAATGAGGAAGGGTTAGTTAGCAGTCTTGTTGTACGTGCCCCCTTGGGCAAGAGTGACCATAATATGGTTGAGTTCTTCATTAGGATGGAGAGTGACATTGTTAATTCAGAAACAATGGTTCTGAACTTAAAGAAAGGTAACTTTGAGGGTCTGAGACGTGAATTGGCCAAGATTGACTGGCAATTAATTCTAAAAGGGTTGACGGTGGATATGCAATGGAAGACATTTAAAGACTGCATGGATGAACTACAAAAATTGTTCATCCCAGTTTGGCAAAAGAATAAATCAGGGAAGGTAGTGCATCCGTGGATAACAAGGGAAATCAGGGATAGTATTAAAGCGAAGGATGATGCGTACAAATTAGCCAGAAAAAGCAGCATACCGGAGGACTGGGAGAAATTCAGAGACCAGCAGAGGAGGACAAAGGGCTTAATTAGGAAAGGAAAAATAGATTATGAAAGAAAACTGGCAGGGAACATAAAAACTGACTGCAAAAGTTTTTATAGATATGTGAAAAGAAAGAGATTAGTTAAAACAAATGTAGGTCCCTTGCAGTCAGAAACGGGTGAGTTGATCATGGGGAACAAGGATATGGCGGACCAATTGAATAACTACTTTGGTTCCGTCTTCACTAAGGAAGACATAAATAATCTGCCGGAAATAGCAGGGGACCGCGGGTCAAAGGAGTTGGAGGAATTGAGTGAAATCCAGGTTAGCCGGGAAGTGGTGTTGGGTAAATTAATTGGATTAAAGGCCGATAAATCCCCAGGGCCAGATAGGCTGCATCCCAGAGTACTTAAGGAAGTAGCTCCAGAAATAGTGGATGCATTAGTAATAATCTTTCAAAACTCTTTAGATTCTGGAGTAGTTCCTGAGGATTGGCGGGTAGCAAACGTAACCCCACTTTTTAAGAAGGGAGGGAGAGAGAAAACGGGGAATTACAGACCAGTTAGTCTAACATCGGTAGTAGGGAAACTGCTAGAGTCAGTTATTAAAGATGGGATAGCAGCACATTTGGAAAGTGGTGAAATCATTGGACAAAGTCAGCATGGATTTACAAAAGGTAAATCATGTCTGACGAATCTTATAGAATTTTTCGAGGATGTAACTAGTAGCGTGGATAGGGGAGAACCAGTGGATGTGGTGTATCTGGACTTCCAGAAGGCTTTCGACAAGGTCCCACATAAGAGATTAGTTTACAAACTTAAAGCACACGGCATTGGGGGTTCAGTATTGATGTGCATAGAGAACTGGCTGGCAAACAGGAAGCAAAGAGTAGGAGTAAACGGGTCCTTTTCACAATGGCAGGCAGTGACTAGTGGGGTACCGCAAGGCTCAGTGCTGGGACCCCAGCTATTTACAATATATATTAATGATCTGGATGAGGGAATTGAAGGCAATATCTCCAAGTTTGCGGATGACACTAAGCTGGGGGGCAGTGTTAGCTGTGAGGAGGATGCTAGGAGACTGCAAGGTGACTTGGATAGGCTGGGTGAGTGGGCAAATGTTTGGCAGATGCAGTATAATGTGGATAAATGTGAGGTCATCCATTTTGGTGGCAAAAACAGGAAAGCAGACTATTATCTAAATGGTGGCCGACTAGGAAAATGGGAGATGCAGCGAGACCTGGGTGTCATGGTACACCAGTCATTGAAAGTGGGCATGCAGGTGCAGCAGGCAGTGAAGAAAGCGAATGGTATGTTAGCTTTCATAGCAAAAGGATTTGAGTATAGGAGCAGGGAGGTTCTACTGCAGTTGTACAGGGTCTTGGTGAGACCACACCTGGAGTATTGCGTACAGTTTTGGTCTCCAAATCTGAGGAAGGACATTATTGCCATAGAGGGAGTGCAGAGAAGGTTCACCAGACTGATTCCTGGGATGTCAGGACTGTCTTATGAAGAAAGACTGGATAGACTTGGTTTATACTCTCTAGAATTTAGGAGATTGAGAGGGGATCTTATAGAAACTTACAAAATTCTTAAGGGGTTGGACAGGCTAGATGCAGGAAGATTGTTCCCGATGTTGGGGAAGTCCAGGACAAGGGGTCACAGCTTAAGGATAAGGGGGAAATCCTTTAAAACCGAGATGAGAAGAACTTTTTTCACACAGAGAGTGGTGAATCTCTGGAACTCCCTGCCACAGAGGGTAGTCGAGGCCAGTTCATTGGCTATATTTAAGAGGGAGTTAGATGTGGCCCTTGTGGCTAAGGGGATCAGGGTGTATGGAGAGAAGGCAGGTACGGGATACTGAGTTGGATGATCAGCCATGATCATATTGAATGGCGGTGCAGGCTCGAAGGGCCGAATGGCCTACTCCTGCACCTAATTTCTATGTTTCTATGTTTCTATGTTTCTATGTTTCTAAGTCCATCCTCGCCGTGTCCGCGTCGTTGGCAACGCGCTGGCGACGTGAGGCAAGTGACGTCACTCATTATGACGCAAGGGGCCCTGCGCGCGGGGTGGGGTCGAGATAAAGACAGGCGGGTATCGCGCATGCGCGGTATGGCGGGTTGGCGCAGGCGTAGGCGCGTCGAGTCGAGTTGAGTTGGGCCGAGCCGAGTGGGGCTGAGTCTGGGAACTGAGTCCGGGAAAATGGGGAAGCGGGATAATCGAGTGGTGAGTACTGGACGGCCTGACCTGACCCGACCCGCTCTCCCTCCCATCCCTCCCATCCCCGTGCGGCGCCTGGTGCACTGGGACCAGAAGGGGCGGTCGGAAGCCTCGGCTGCGCCGCCCGCAGCTACTGGGCCCGGCTGGGCCTACCCTGTCCCCCAGCTCCTTCGCTCACCGGCGGCGGCGGCGTTGTTGTTGTTGTTGTTGTTGGGAAAACAAATAGAGCTGCCGGCGCTGGGGTCTGGAAACAAAGCAGAATATTCTGGAAGAACTCAGCCCGTTTGTGGAAAGAGAAATCGGTGAATGTTTGGGCTCGGAGACCTTTCCTCGCATGATTGGAAATGGCCATTTATTCGGTGATGTCGCTGGAGGAATAGAATAATGTGCCTGAACTCCCTGGGGAAAGGATATTAGTCTCTTAGTGATGGTGGTGGGAATGATTCTTCTGGTGAGGACGGACAGAGCAGAGACCAGAGCATCAGAGAGAGAGAGAGAGAGAGAGAAAAAAACTGTCGTGATGGCGCATTTGGTATGGGGGCGGGGGAGGATACAACTCGACATTTCTACAGTAGGGGGATGATTGTAGGCCATCGTGTTTTGTCACCCTTGGCATGTCACCCTTAACAACCAAATTCGTGTTGGATGTTAGTACAGTTGATCAGACAAACCTGAAATCCTACAAGCGGATTCTAAAGATAGGGAACACGGTTTTTTAAAAGATACAAAGGTTTATCATTGGAAAATAAAACTTTTAATTTTAAAACTTAAAGATGGTAGAAAGCATTGGAAATGATTGGGTCTGGCTGCATTTGTGGATGGTTGACATTGATGATATGTGCCTGTCATGATACTAGTAACAGATCTGAGGGAGGTTTGACTGATAAAAGCTGGATGGATTGCATTTAAATAAAACAGATCCCTGTTGTACAATGTGTTGTTTTGCTAGTGTCATAGGGGGCTAGCATAATTGGAATATGAGCTTGAATATGGATAGAACATCTGGATCTGGATGTAGTATGCTGAAAAGCTCGAGGTAGAGCATCACTCAGCACTTAATGAGTTTGGCAGTACCACTTTAAGCCTTTTGCCTTGATATGAGGTAGTAGCACAGGTAGGCAAGTAGAAAAATCAATAGCTAAAACTGAAATGTAGCTCAAATAAGGCATGGGTAAGCAGATTTACATTCTGATAGCTGGGTAGAATTAAGAAGGCAGTTAATTATAAATGTTTATATTTTGAAAAAAGAACAGTGATGAGCAATATGCTGGAAGGATATTGATGTACTGAAAAAAAGAAACATGAGATAATATGGGTTGTTCAATGAGGAGCAATGTACTGGAAGAAGTGTTGATGTACTGTAAGAATAAATAAATGAGACAAAATGGACTATAATAAAACTAATTAATTTGTATGCATATTGTAGTAGAGCATATCAAATACCTAAAGTGCAAAAATAACAAGGCAATAATAGGGAGGGTTCAAATTAATATTAACAGTATAGTACATTGTAGCCCAAATAAGGAGGGCCATTTTTAGATAGTTTTGGAAAATAAAGCAATGAATCGGAAAGGGGTGTCAGTGAGACAACTTCGTAGTCATAATTCAGTTAAATTCATGACCATTATGGAAATCTCTTGTAGCTAGGGGAACCACCTCTGCTGTTAATTTCTGTGATTCTAAAATTACTTTGGAACAAAGTCATTGGCTACTTAAATTCTCTGAGCTGGGTGAGAGAATTGCAGATGTTTTGTTGCATTTCTCCCATGTCAATCTAAACTTTCCGTTTGTTAGGGCATAGGGAAATTAGAGATGTAACATTATCTATAAAAAAATTAAATAAAGGAGCAATAGACTGTGATGGAGAAAAATCTTGGAATACAGTTTATAAATAAAATTAAGCTGATTTGGAGAAATCCTAAAGTGGGAATGAATAGTTAGGTTATGTCTAACAGATTAAACTGAATTGTTAAACAATGATTGTAGTTTAATATATACTTCCAAAGGCTGCAATTCCACAAAACACTTAAACTTTAAACTGATAGAATTGAAAGTAAATTCTGGTTGGTGGAAGGCATATCAGGGTTAGACTGATGTGGTGAATCTGTCTCTCAGTGAAGTTTGCTATTACACTACAGTTGTTGCACTTTTGTACTTATCTATGATTGTGCTTGTCTGTCTATAGTATGATTTTACCAGATGGTATGCAAACAAAGATATCACTCTGCCAATAGTGACAATAAAGTATCATCATCATAAATTTCCCAAATGCTTTTTGGAGAGCAAGCTTAAACCAAGTTTACGAGACTGCACAATTCTAAAAGAGGTATAAAACACACCACTGGCCTTCAAGTTGAAAAGATCATTCTTGGTGGTTTACTCCACGTTCAAAGGGCTTCAACAGCCAGATGCGGGCTTCAACAGCCAGATGCGGGCTTCAACAGCCAGATGCGGGCTTCAACAGCCAGATGCGGGCTTCAACAGCCAGATGCGTCTTCCCCTTTTTAGCATTTTGCAGGGACCAGCCCCTTCATGACTCCCTGATCCACTCTTCTATCACCAACCTATCCTCCCCACCATCTCATTCTTGCAACATTTTCCTTTGCAACCAAGGTGATATAACCCTTGTCAGGGCTCTCACTTAACTTTTTTTCCCAATTGGCACCCGGGCAACCTTGGCAACTTTTTAGGTTGCCAAATGACAGTTTAGGTGGTTATTTAAGACGGTTTGCATGACGCGTGCGATAATGTGCTCGGACGAAGTGCGTAGTTACCAGTCGGAATTATGCGCAATGCAGCATTTACATATTATCACACATATATATGCTTCAAATAAAGTCACAAACTAAACATATTCACCAATCAAGACATGATATATACCACAATGACATGCAGCAACATTATAATACAGTATCTCAACTCTTTTTACACATTGCAATTAATGTGATTTCTATTAGTTTTTTCCACTTCCAAACAAAAATGTGGTTGGATTATTCAGCGTATGATCAACCTGTTTCAATAAATCTTTGACCATGGTAACATATATGCTTAACCATGCCCACTACAGATTGATGCAAACATGGTTTCTGTGAAAGACCGAAAATTACCATCACATGGCCATAGCATGGGTCGTTATTGCTATTGGTACAGAAACACTCTCGCTTCCCACATAATTTATCCATAACAAAATATACAGGTTACAAGGACATTTCTAAAGGCATTTTATGATAATAGCTGTTAAAACCGACTATACCCATCTGACAGGTTAAACATTACACTAACTGACGAGATGGCCAAGGACATAACCGCAGCAAATGGTCTTTTGGTAATATGTTTAAAGGTGTCAAAACGCCACATTACCGGACATTCAGATTAGATGTACGTGTTGTGAACAGTGCGGGATGGAGAGGAGGGGTCCCAGGATAGGAGGGGGGGGGGGGGTGTACGAGAGGGAGAGAGAGAGAGAGGAGGTGGGAAGGAAGTGCTCCTCAGACATCGCCCCGCTGCCTTGGCCGTCCCTGTCCACCGCCAAACGGGGAGGCGGTTGGGATCTCCTCGCCACCGTCTCCCCTCCTCTGCCAGCCAACAGCAAGGTGTGGGGCCGAGCGGTGCAGCTCAAAGATCCTATAGCTATAGGATCTTTGGTGCAGCTGCTTCAGACGGCAGAAGTAGGCCTCCCACTCCATCCATCCTCCCGGCCTCGGCGTTCGGGAGGGTTGTTTTGAAAGCGCCGTTAGCGGATTTGCAAGCAGCGGCCGCTATCAGGGCGGGCGGGGTGCGGGAGGAGGTGGAGTTGGAGCCGCTGCTGCCGCTGTTCAGGGCCCGTCATTCGCTTCGACCCTTCGTCACCACGCACCTAATATCTTTGCCCCACAATACAGCCGCCGCCGACACAAAACGTCACGTTCCTTTTCTCCAGAGATGCTGCCTGACCCGCGGAGTTACTACATTTTTTTGTGGCTATCTTCGGTATAAACCAGTATCTGCAGTGCCAAGCCGGGCAAAATGACTCCGCTTTTAGGTTGCCCGGCGGTACTTTGGGTGGTCAATGGCACCCGGGCAACCGTTAATTTCGAGCCCTGCTTGTCCTTTCGCCTTTCTTCCGCACACTGTTTACTTGACTCTCCACTCTCAGGGAGCCATGCATCATGACACTCCTAGATCTGTCTGTTTTGCTGCACTCTCTAGGGCTCTACCATTTACTGTGCAAATGCTGCCTTGGTTTCACATACCAAATGTAACACCTCAAACTTGTCAAAAAGTAATTCAATTTTCTTTTCCTTGGCCACCTTCTCAGCTAATTTAGATTTTATTGTAAACTTAGATATGCTTCCTCACTGTCCACTATACCAACAATCTTGGTTTTTGCTCATAATGTTAACTACGTTGTCTTCCAAATGGTTAAATGTATATAATAAATAGCAGTGAGCCGAGCACTGCCCCCTGCTGCATTAAAAAAAAACACCATTTGATTCCTTCCTCCGAGTCGATTTTGAATCTAATTAACGTTGAATTTCAAGCAACCAAGCCTTCCAGACAAGCCTGCCACATGGGACTTTTTTAAAGGCCTTGCTGAAGTCCATATAGACCTCTGCTCCTCCCTCATCAATCTGGTGGTGACCTCCAAAAAAAAAACGATCAGATTTTTGAGACACAATTTCAATTTCTGAAATTTCCTCCCTGACTTCCCACAAAATCCAAGGATGTTCTTGGTCAGGCCCTGTGGATTTATCAACTAAATGTACTTTAAAACCAATACCTGCTGTTCGGTAATTTGTCTGTGATCGAAAACATCACAACTATGCCACAATTCCTTAGCTAACACAATCTTTTCCTTGGTATAAACATGAGACATATTCACGTAATATGTCTCGTAGTTCTACACAAAGTGGGCATCTTTAATTTCTTCCCCCAACTACAATTTAATTCGTAATATACCTGTAAAATCTATTGGAATTTTCATTACCTCGACTGCCAGCTCCATTTGGCGTCCTTTTAGGCCCTCCTGATTGCATTCTTAAATATAATCCTACACGTCCTCTCAGAGGGATATGCTTGATCTTGGTTGTCTATATCTGATGTATGCCTCCTTTTTCCTGACTAGAGCCACAACATTTTTCATCAACCAGGGTTCCCTAAATTTGTCAATCTTACTCTTCACCCGGGCAGTAACATGCTGCTCTTGTAATCTTGCGAGTGCTCATTTTTGAAAGCCTCACTTGCCAGGCACCCCCTTCCATGCAAATAGACTCTCCAATGTTTTCCTTCCTCTCTATCACACCTAGAGCATCCATAGCCTGTAATATTGAGCTGCCAATCCTGCCCTCTGTTGCCTTTTTTTATTAGCTGCTCTGCATCTCAAGGAGGCGCTGCCTGACTCGTTGAGCTGCTCTAGCCCTTTGTAACCTTTTATAAAAATAATGGTTCAGCTGTTCCTTGAATAATATGCCCCTAGAATAACCAAAATCTCAGGATGTGGATCTCTCTGGCTAGACTGGAGAAGTTGGGATTGCCATCCTTGGAGTAGCTAAGATTATGGGGAAATGTGAAAGTATCAAAAAATTATTAAAGAGTAAATCCAACGGGATCCCACTACTGTCCGCATTTTCGCAGAGACCGTTCCCTCCACAACTCCCTGGTCAACTCGCCCCTTCCCACCCAAACCACAACCGCAGGAGATGCAACACCTGACCCTTTACCTTCCCCCTTGACTCCATCCAAGGACCCCGACAGTCTTTCCAGTTGAGACAGGGGTTCACTTGCACCTCCTCCCACCTCATCTAATGTATCCGCTGTTCCAGGTGTCAACTTCAGTACATCGGCGAGACCAAGTGCAGGCTTGGCAATCTTTTCGCTGAACACCTCCGCTCAGTCTGCCTTAACCTACCCGATCTCCCGGTTGCTCAGCGCTTTGATTCTCCTTCCCATTCCCAATCTGACCTTTCTGTCCTGGGCCTCCTCCATTGTCAGAGTGAGGCCCAGAGCAAATTGGAGGAACAGAACCTCATATTTTGCTTGGGTAGCTTACACCCCAGTGGTATGAACATTGACTTCTCTAACTTCAGATAGCCCTTGCTTTCTCTCTCCCTCCCCTCCCCATTCCCAGTTCTCCCACCAATCTTACTGTCTCCGACTACATTCTATCTTTGTCCCGCCCACTCCTCTGAAATCAATCTGAAGAAGGGTCTCGACCCGAAACGTCACCCATTCCTTCTCTCCAGAGATGCTGCCTGTCCCGCTGTGTTACTCTAACATTTTGTGTATACCTTAGATGGAAATAAAATGTCCCTGTTGAAAAAAGGGGCAAGAACAGGAGCATATTCAATGCAGATTAACAAAATAACCACAACCACTCCATGTGTCCATGGCTATAGTTGGCTTTGCAGGAAAATTGATATCCTGTATTAAAGTTCAGACAGCAGAAATGCGGAAATGCTGTACAATGTGTCACTTAGCAATCCAAACAACGCATTGTGCTCCTGTAACCTAAGAGATAAACATATTTGGAGCTGGTTGCTCCTTGGCTACAAAAAATATTGTGGCCTTTTCAAACAGTTGAGACTGCCTACAATCAGTGCAAAGTCAATTACCACTCAAAGAAGGATTAATCAAATCTTCAGCCATTGTGCTTGTCCCATCACAATACAATGCAGATCTTCAGTGATATATATCGATGTGCCAATGTCATTAGGACTGTGACATCATGATCGGATGCACTAGTTGAACAAGTGTGAAACGCTTGTTTACTAGTATACCAGTTTCACCAGAAATACACTCACATTGTGGAGTATACACTACGTTTCAGTAAAAGATAACTAATAAAATATGGTATCAATTAAATTACAGCTCAAATTTTGCAGTTTATTGTAATTTCTGATTATAAAGATTTAATAATCATGATCTCGTGCAAGTGAAAAGTTCTCTTTCACTCTGTTGCGCTAATGATACAGACACTTTTCTTGTTGCACCAATAAATTCAGAATTACAAGATAGTTGTGCTTCTCACCATTCTATCTTTGGATATCACCCACGACCCTTACTATGGCTAACTTTTATCCACCATTGGGGGGAAGCAGTGCGAGTAAACTGTTCCTAAAAGAGGCTTGATGTTTTCTTCAATAATGATTTTGTTTTAGAGGGGACTTCCTGAATAAAATAAGGACTGTATAAAATGTGACTTGGTCAACAACACAGATTGAATGGACAAAAATAACTTCCCTCCTCCCATTCCCTCCAGTTATGGATGAACAGAATAGAATAGAATTACCTTTATTGTCATTCAGACCTTACGGTCTGAACGAAATTTCGTGCCTGCAGTCATACATACAATAATAAACAACAACAAACACAAATTAACAACCACCACAGTGAGTCCTCCAAACACCTCCTCACTGTGGTGGAGGCAAAAATCTTAGGGCTGCAGTCTCTTCCCTCCTCTTCTCCCTCTGCACTGAGGTGATACCCCACCGGGCGATGGTACAACCAGTCCCGCGGCTCACCGAACCCCGCAAACGGGCCGGCTCAAACACCGCGGCCTGGGGTGGTCGAAGCTGCCGCCCTCCAGTCCAGCGGACGCAGCCGCTGGCCCGCGGCTGAACCCCGGACTCGGGTCACCGCCGCCAGATCGCCGTCCCAGCCACCGGAGCACCGTTCCAGCCCCTAGCCGGATCGCCCTCACGTGAGTGCCGTACCTCCCTCGAGCTGGGCCGCTCCGACGGGAGCGCCATTCTACCCTTGGGCTGGGCCGCCCCGATGGGAGCGCCACAGCCCCTCACGGGAGAGTCTCAGCCCCGCGCCAGGCCGCCCTCACGGGAGCGCAGAGCCGGACCGCCCTCGCGGGAGCGAGCCCAGGGCAAGTCCTGACTGGCTCTGCCTCCGGAGTCTCGAGGTCGCCAGCTCCGCCATTAGGCCTCAGCGCAGACGGAGGCAGAGAAGGGGGATACGACAAAAAAGTCGCATTCCTGCGAAGGGAGAGACAGCAAGCCCCGTTTCAACCCCCCACCCCCCCCCCCCCCCACACATAAACACAACCTAAAAACCAAAAACTTAACTAGACAAAACGGAAAAAAAAACAACACAAAAAAGTAAAAACAAACAGACTGCAGGCGAGCCGCTGCTGCCAGGGCAGCGCCGCCACTTCCGGATGACTTGGTAACATTTTTATAATACTTGTAACTTCTTCCTCCAGTTGTTTTATTTTTTTCCCTTTCTTTTAGGCCTTTGTTAATCCAGTCGCTCTGGCAAGAGCTCGTGGTCCTGCTCCATCATCAGGCCCTTCCATACAAGATTACTTAAGTCGTCCAAGACCTACGTGGTAAGAGACAGCTGTAATTTATGAATTTTGTTTTTGCTCTCTTTCATTTGTGGTAATACAATTTATGTAATACCTTGTGGAATTCAGTTCCAAAGAATTGTATAAAATTCTAATATATATATATATATGTGATTCGCATTTTAATTTGTATCTACTTTTATTTAATCTAAAACTAGAATTTTGAGTGCAAATCTCTTATCGATCTTTAACGATCAAATATATGCTAATTTGCAGTATGGTCATACGACGTATTTGTTTTGGGCTCGCATCAATTACTGTAAGAGAAAAGTGACTTCCTTAATTTTCTTTTTGAAGAAATAGTGCAAAGGGCCATTTGGTCTGAGTCCCTGCTGACTAGTGACACCCATACACTAGGTCTGTCCTACACACTGGGGACAATTTACAGAAGGCAGTTAGAAATAGGAATACTTTATTGTCTTATATATAGGCACTGTGAAATTCTTTGCTTGCATACACAATGCATATAAATAGCAGCCACCTACGGCGCTGGCAAAGTTACAAAGCACCCGGGCTCCCCCTTTTGGGGGCCCCTCCCCGCCAACAGTTCCCCCATGCCGGGTCCCCATCCATGCGAGGCTTCACCGCCGTCAACGCCCCACTTCACCCCTCCGTGGTGCTGACCCGGCCCCCAGCCGTGGGCTCTGTCGGCCACATCGCCTGACACAGGCTTCTACCCACGAGGCCCTCATCGGGCCCCGACCCAGGCTTCTACGTGGCGACCCGGGAGGCATTGATACCGCGGCGCCTCGATAAAGGCCTCCCGCCGCGTTCCCAGTCCTACAAGCCTGCGTGTCTTTGGTATCCGTGAAGAAACTGGAGCACCCGGAGAAAACCCACACAGTCACAGGGAGAATGTACAAACTGTTTGGACAGTAGTGAGGATTTAACTTGGGTCTCTGGCACTGTAAGGTATCTATCATCTTGCAACAACTTTCCCCCAGAATTAAAAATAAATCTCATTTTGATATTCACCCATTTGAACCATTGCATACATTATTTGTCTGGTTTGCATCACATACACTATTTCATATTTAATCTACATTTAATATTTATTTCAATAAACATCTTGTTAGTTAAATTGTGTTGTTCTGGAGCATCTGTCAAATATATTGTCACTATATATCTGTAGATATATAGTTATAATCACTATATATCTGTAGATATATAGTTATAATCACTATATATCTGTAGATCACTATAAAAATCACTATATATCTGTAGATATGTCAATAATAAGCCAATACCATAGGTATTCTGTAAAATGAGGGTGGCACTGAGGTGCAGTGATAGAGCTACTGCCTTACAGCGCCAGGGACCCAGGTTTGACCCTGACTACGGGTGCCGTCTGTACGGAGTTTGTACGTTCTCTCTGACTTGCGTGGGTTTTCTCCGAGGTATTCGGTTTCCTCCCACACTCCAAAGATGTACAGGTTTGTAGGTTAATTGGCTGGGTATAAATGTAATTCATTCCCAGTGTTTGTAGGATAGTGTTAATAGCGGGGGTTGGCGTGGACTCGGTGGGCTAAACTAAACTGAATAATTCTTGCTAGCATCTAAGCCAGATTGCTTGGAAAGGTACAAAATTGTATGAGTCTTGGAAAGGCTGCTTAAGTACAGTAGTTTTCAATAAGCAGTTCCACCTCTAATTATATTACTTCAAGAAATGCAGTAGTGAGGCAGGTGGAAGCTGGAACTCGGTATAGAAGTCAATGACAGTAAGTTCAGTAGTCAGGATAGCTAGGATGGGAGAGACTGAGAAAAGCCTGTGAATTCAATTGCATTTATTTCAATACAAGAGGCATGATGGGTAAGGTGGATGAAGTCAGTGTGTATAGGTACGTGCAACTGGGATGTTATAGCAATTACGGAAACATGGCTACCGGAGGAACTAGACTATCAGCTTTGTTCCACGCGACAGGTGCTACATGAAAGAGAGAGATGGAAGTTAAAGAGGCGGGTGTGTTGCTTTATTAATTAATGAGGATATTACTGCAGTAGTCTGAAATAACATCACTGAAGGATCATCCAGTGAGGCTTTATTTGTGGAACTGAGAAATAAAAAGGGGATGATCCAATTGCTGGGATTGTACTATCAGTGGGCGGCGCGACTTTCGTCAGCAGCGGCCTCTGCAGTCCGTCTGCGTTTTTATTGTTTTATGTCTATGTTTTTATGTGGTTTTTGTTATTTTTTGTTGGGTATGTGTGGGGGGGAGGGGGTAACTTTTAAATCTCTCCCTGCACGGGAGACCCGACCTTTTCTTTGTCGGGTCTCCGTTGTCGTTGGGGCTGCAACGAGGAGCGGCCTCCAACAGGAAGACCGGGGGCTGTGGTGCCGACTACTCACCTCACCGCCGCGGAGCTGGCCGAGTCCAGAGCGGGTGGAGCTGTGGTGGACGCTGCTGCGGCCCGACCTCTGGAGATTCGGTGGCTGCAACTGCGGGTTTGGCGGACAGTGACACCGGGAGCCCGCGGGTCCCTGGAGGGAGACCGCTTTTCGGGGCTTCCGCAACGGCGACTTCTCCCGCCCGAGTTGCGGGGTTGAAGAGCTCCTGGAGCGGGGCCTTACACCATCGCCCCGCGCGGCTTGGAATGGCCGCGGGACTGCGAGCGCACGCCGGGGGCTCTAACACCAAGAAACCGGTGCGCGACCTTGCATCACCCGGCGTGGCTTTAATGGCCGCGGGACAATCGCCATCGCCCGCCGGGGGCTTTGACTTTGACTCTGACATCGGGGGGGGGGGGAGAGTGCAGTGGAGAGATAAGTTTTTTTGGCCTTCCATCACAGCAATGTGATGGATGTTTATGTAAATTATGTTGTGTCTTGGGTCTATTTGTTTGTAATGTATGGCTGCAGAAACGGCATTTCGTTTTGACCTCAAGGGGTCCAAATGACAATAAATTGAATTGTATTGTATTGTAAATAATCAACCAATTTTCCCTGAATATACTCCTCCAGGGATATACTTGATCTGGCCTGCCTATACCTGACCCATTCTTCCACCAAACTTTATTAAAAGCTTTGTTAGTTCCTGGCAAAGTGTACAAACCCAAAGTTACATTTCAGTAAAGCATTGAAAAAAATTCTAAATATTGGTATGGTCATATTTGGAAGACGGCCTGTAATAGGAAGGATGTCATTAAACTGGCAAGCATACAAATAAGTTGCAAGAGGATATTACGGAGATTTAACCATTTGAGTTGGAAGGAGAGACTGAATAGCACACAACTTTTTTTCTCTGGAGCAAATGAAGCTGAGATGTGACCTTCTAGAGGTTTATAAAATTAAGAGGGTCTTGGATTGATAAGGTGAATAGTCACTTTTTTCTCATCACAGGGTTAGAAAATCTCAAAATTAGAGGGGATAGATTTAAAAGACACCCGAGGGGCAACCTCTTCATGCGGATTGTGTATGTGGAGCGAGCTGCCACAGGAAATAGTTGGCACAAGCATAATAATATAGAACAGTATAGCACAGGAACGGGCCCTTCTGCTCAAAATAATAACATTTAAAAGTCCTAGTCGTAGAGGTAGATGCAATTATGATTTTACAAGACATTTGAACTGGTACATAGTTGTAAAGGTTTCAGTTTTGCAATTTGATTGCCCTGGACAAGTTGAGTCAAAGGACCAGTATCCTGCTGTACCACTCAATGAATCAATGACTAAGCTGTTTATATACATGATTATTCGGAATTGCTGTCAAATATGCAGTATTGCGTCCTAGTTTCAGAAACTTAGATACTGCTGTCAGAAGATGTAATTAATGCTGGGTTTTGTCACTCGAGTTCCATCCTGTTAGTGTTTACATTTTGTTTTGTTGTGGCTGCTGTCGGCACAGAATTGATTAAATATGGCAATGTGTCGCTCTTTTAATGTTTTCTAAATATTATTGGTATTGCTTTTGTGACGTGTATTAAATCATGTTATAGATGGCTGAAAAAATAATAGCTTACTTTTTTTTTCAGGGAAGAATTAAAAGAGCAGTTGGAAAAGAAGAAGAAAGGTTCTAAAACCCTTGCAGATTTTGAAGAAAAAATGAATGAGGTTTGTTAATATTTTATTGTACATTTTAGTGACTTGCAATAAACTGCTTTTTGTTCAATTGTAAATTTGTACATCGTCTTTTTTCAAATTATCATGCTTTATTTCTGTCTACTTCATCTAACAAATTAATTTTGCAGATAATCTATATTTTCTATTAAATCGTTTGGTGTTTAATTAGCACATTTAATTGAAGTTCACTTGTAAATATGTAATTCCTATTTTACTTAGCATGGTTTCTGTACCATAAAGTGTAAATACTGATAGTTCTTCTACACCATGTTAGTTGTATTCACAAGAAAACTCACATTACAGAAAATTACATTAGTAAAACTATTGTGTCAATGGGGAAATGGGGTTCCGGGCTAGAGCGTTTCGGATGCAGGATTTTCAAAAAAATTAGCGATTTTCGGTAGCGATAAGTTTTTATTACTGGAAGCAAAAAATATCAACAGCTGAATGTAACATTGTTTAAGAGTATCATTCCACAATGGAAGCGACTGCTTGTCAATTTCACTCACCGTTAAAGTAGCTGTTTTTGTTTGAAATTGTGATGCGTGATTACTGCAGGGATGTTACTTGGCATATGGTTTTTTTCTCGAGACAATTTCTTCTTGTCAATTTCCAAAGTAACTTATAAGTGGTTATCAAGTTCCCAATCAAAATTTATGTTACAACCAATTTGGCCCACGTGATGCGTATAGTTTTCCCTAATTCATTACATGCATTATATCCAATTCATGTTGTGGAAACACAAAATAGCAGAACTACCTGTATGGCCGTCAAAGTTGATCCAAAATATCTGGCATTTTATGCTAATAGATTTTGTTTCAAAACCATCATATGTAATCTCATATTTTTAGTTTTTAACAGTTTGATATTTTAAATGCTGACAATATATATTTTTTTTAATTCTTTCTACGATCTTTTTTACGGTGCCCTCCATAATGTTTGGGACAAAGACCCATCATTTATTTGTTTGCCACTGTACTCCACAATTTGAGATTTGCAATAGAAAAAAATCACATGTGGTTAAAGTGCACATTGTCAGATTTTAATAAAGGCCATTTTTATACATTTTGGATTCACCATGTAGAAATTACAGCAGTGTTTATACATAGTGTGTGTCTCTCCCCCCCCCCCCACCACCATTTCAGGGCACCATAATGTTTGGGACACAGCAATGTCATATAAATGAAAGTAGTCGTGTTTAGTATTTTGTTGCATATCCTTTGCATGCTTGAAGTCTGCAATTCATGGGCATCACCAGTTGCTGGGTGTCTTCTCTGGTGATGCTCTGCCAAGCCTGTATTGCAGCCATCTTTAGCTTATGCTTGTTTTGGGGGTTAGTCCCCTTCAGTTTTCTCTTCGGCATATAAAAAGCATGTTTAATTGGGTTCAGATCAGGTGATTGACTTGGCCACTCAAAAATTGATCATATTTTAGCTTTGAAAAATTCCTTTGTTGCTTTAGCAGTATGTTTGGGATCATTGTCTTGCTGTAGCAAGAACTGCCGGCTGATGAGTTTTGAGGCATTTGTCTGAACTTGAGCAGATAGGATGTGTATACACCTCAGAATTCATTATGCTACTGCCATCAGCAGTTGTATCATCAATGAAGATAAGTGAGCCAGTAACTTCAGCAGCCATACATGCCCAGGCCATAACACCCCCACCACCATGTTTCACAGATGAGGTGGTATGCTTTGGATCTTGGGCAGTTCCTTCTCTCCTCCATGCCTTGTTCTTGCCATCACTCTGATATAAGTTAATGTCTCATCTATCCACAAGACCTTTTTTCAGAACTGTGGTTGCTCTTTTAAGTACTTCTTGGCAAACTAACCCAGCCATCCTATTTTTGTAGCTAACCAGAGCATCTTGCAGTGTTGTCTCTGTATTTCTGTTCATGAAGTCTTCTGTGGACAGTAGTCATTGACAAATCCACACCTGACTCCTGAAGATTGTTTCTGACCTGTCTGGGGGTGTTTGGGGGGTGTTTCTTTAATATGAAAGAATTCTTCTGTCATCAGTTGTAAAGGTCTTCCATGGCCTGCCAGTGCCTTTGCGATTAGTAAACTCACCAGTGCTCTCTATCTTCTTAGTGATGTTCCAAACAGTTGATTTTGGTAAGCTTAAGGTTTGGCTAATGTCTCTAACATTTATACCTGAACATAACCGCTGCATGTTGACCACACAGACCTGCCATTGCCATTGCTGCTAGGTTATCTTTTTAGCATTCAGCATCGGTTTGTGAACTGATGTGGCCCACCCAGTGATTGGGCAATGGTTATCACAGTGTCGGGGCACCATCCTCTCAAAATGCCCTTTTGCTTGAAAAGGAATTGTGCTAACTGAGAATGCCAAAAAGTTTAATAGTCTTTAAGTGGCTCAAGGTAAATAATTTAAAATTGTAATTTTGTAACTTTATTTAAAAGTTAACAAATAATAATTGTGCCTTGCCTTCCTTCTAATCCATGTGCCTGGAAACCCTATTATGTCCCAAATCGTAACTGAACGGGTCCAGATCAAACAGCTGGAGGAATTCAACAGGCTAGGCAGCATATATGGAAGAAATGGACGCAACATTTCAGGTTGGGTCTCCTCAGTCTGATGAAGTGTCCTGTCCCGAAACATTGAATGTCCATTTCCTCCACAGAAGCTGCCTGACCTGTTAAATTCCTCCTGCACTTTATTTATTGCTCCAGATTCCAGTAACTGCAGTTCTTTTATGACTGCAAACGCCTTGAATGTTAACTAGTGGATTGGTGCGGAACAACTTGGAATTTAACGTCGACAAAACCAAGGAGATGATTGTCGACTTCAGGAGGTTGCAGCCCAAACATTGATTGGACTGGATTGTTTTCATTGTTTTTATTTGTGTGTGAAATGTTTAAGTTTTATGTGCGATGCTTTGATATTCCCTGGGAAATGTCTTCTCATTTTGCACTGTACAACTGTTGCTTTGCAAGATGACAATAAAGGTTGATTGATTGATTAATCTTTTATTGCTTTCAGAAATGGAAAAGAGAACTTGAGAAAAATAGGGAGAAAATCTTAGGAAATGATAGTTCCTTCAAAAGGAAAGAGGTAATGTTATCAAAATTATTACAATTCATTAATAGTTATCAAAATGATTAAACTCATCTAGAGTGGATTAGCATCATGGTATTGTCTTGTGTTTGCATCTATATGGAAATTAAATTCTCTTCTGCTACAACTTAGGAAAAATTTGATTTGATATTCTCAACTAAAATGGCTGGCACATATCCACATCACAAACACAGGAACAAAGTCCAGAGTCTGAAATATATGGAAACAAAGATTAATGTTTGAAAGTATAGATGTCTTGTGTGTTAATAAAACAGATGCTGTCAAAAGAGCTTTACTAATTTGCTGCTGCACATCTTGTAGCTGATGTATACATTTCAACCGCAAATAAGGGAGTATATATTTCAGGTTGACTGATGGGATGTCATTCAAGCAGACTGCTAAATACTTTTAGTAGTCGGTAAATAAGTTACAACAGAATATTTATTGAACAGCTGTTGTAAATTGAATTCATGTACAGGTAGTAAGTCCAGTTTGACTTATTGCTCAAGGATGATCAGCTTCCAAACCTAAAGGGATTGAGTTTCTCCAGCAATTTTGTGTACCTAAAGGGATTGATGTTGGTTCTGCATAGATCATTGATGGTGATAGTGCTGTCTTGTTGGAAATGATCATCACCTGGGACTTGTGTGATGCAAATTTTATTTGCCACTAATCAATCCAAACACACTATTGAGAGTTGTAAAAATTAGCAAATCTGCATATCTGACTTAATTGGTGGGGGCAGGAAAGTTAGAGAGTGTACCTAATAAAAGCTAATAATGTTGGAAATAGTCAGGTGAAGCAGAATCTGTGGAAAACAAAACAGTTGTTTCTATAGTCCCTGGGGCTGAAATGATTGACCTCCCAAAACACGTTTACTTTGTGGCTCCTGCAAGACAAGATTTTTGATAAAGGGCCTTTAACCTGAAACATTATCTGTTTATCTCTTCATGGATGCTGTCTGCCTTGCTGAGCTTTTTCTTGATTTTCTTTCAGATTCCCACAATATGCATTTTATTTTGATTCTCAGTTAAGTTTATCCCTGATTGACACTGACATTTTACAAGGCTACTCAATTTCACTCTCATATTAGAGATACAGCATGGAAACAGGCCCTTCGGCCCACAGAGTCTGTGCCAATCACCCATACACTAGTTCTATCCTGCACACTAGGAACAATTTACAGAAGCCAATTAGCTTACAAACCTGAATGACTGGAATATGGGAGGAAACCGGAGCATGCGGAGAAAACCCAGGGAGAATGTACCAACTCCATTCGGATAGTAGCAGTAGTGGGGGTCGAACCCAGGTCTCTGGTGCTCTAAGGTAGCAACTGTATTGCTGCGCCACTGTCCCATCTTGCAACAAATCCAGAATGGAAAAGCAATCTAATTTTGAAATCCACCTGATTTGAATTATTACGTAAATAATCTGTCTAGTTTGCATCATTCACAATTTCACATTTTACTCCTCAAATATATATTTCAATTAAGCATTTTGCAAGCTAAGTGGTGTTCTTCCAGAACATCTGTCAAATATATTGTAATTTACAATTTGTACATCACAGACTAATTAAACTGAAGCATCTGTCTCTGTGCCAGCAAAGTTAGTCTAACATTCCCTCCTGCCCTATGTCTGAATTTGGTGCTTCTATTTTATCTCCATCTGACCTTGTGACTTCTCGAAGCTCATGCTGGTCTTGAGATCATTTTCCCCAATCCTCTTCTATCTTGCAAACTGGCACCCATCCTGAGCTTTGTTAATATAACAAATCCTTAACTTGCTGGCCATCCAAATTGGCCTTTAGATTTCCTTGAATTCCAGACGAAAAAGATTTGTGTGATTTGCTCTCCTCGCGTCTCAAAATGGCTCTTGTCAAAATTAAATCATGTGCGTTGGTCACAAATGTAAACCATCTTTCTGTTCTTTCTGAACCTGCCTTTGGCACAGTTGATTGCATCACCTTCCTCTATTGTCCTTCCCAGTGTCTGAAAAGTGACTTTTGCCTAATTCTATTTGCCTAATTCTATTCTTGTCATACTAGTTAGCCAGACAATCTAAAATTGTTACTTGTCCAGAATTCGACAGGAAAATTATTACCATTGTGTTCAGCAGCAACCAGGCAAGTACACTGCCATCCAGCGATTATGGTGCTGGATTAAAAAAATTCCTCCTTAAAAACTGGCCCACCCATGCCCAATACTTTTCAAAGCTGCTCAATCCAAAACTCTTGCATGCAATTGGGAACTCGAGGAAGCATGTAATTCTACTGGCGAGGGTGCAGAGAAGGCTCACCTGGATGGAGTGTTTTGGTTATGATGAGAGATGGGCTTGTTTAACTTGGAGTGGATGAGGGTGAAGGGAGAATTGAAGGAGGTGTACAAAATTGAGGGGCATAAGTAGTAAAACGTCTTCCCATGGCAGAGGTGTACATAACCAAAGTGCTTAGGTTTAAGGCATGAATTAGGGAGCTTAAGGACTCGAGGATCTTTTTTACTCAGAGAGTGGTTGGAAAATGGAATGTGCTGCATGAAGAGGTTGGAGAGGCAGAAACACTCAATGTTTAAGATATAGATGAGTATTTGATTCATCAAGGTGTAGAAAATGGGGTTAGGATAGATGGGTACAATGAAATATGTTAAAGTACACTACATTAATTTGTAGATATTCAAATGCATTTTGTTTGAACCCAGTATTGCTGTTTCATATTTGTTGCTTTCTGATTAGCAATTATTTTAATGTACCTTGCATAAATGCCCGAATGTGAAATGCATGAAATGTTTTAATTTGTAGTATCCTTAGTGCATATTCTCCATTCAGTAATTCTTTATTCTTCATCCCATTTAGAAAAAAAGAAAGGAAAAGAAGAAAAGTAGGGTGAGCAAACATTTCCTCCCCCCCCCCCCCCCCCGCAAAGAATTGTTCATTTTGTCCGTTTTTATATTTTTAATGCTTCATTTCTATTAAATGAATGATAAATCTCACAAGCTGTATTCTATTGTGTTTGGTCAAGCCGTCTTCATCATCATCTTCCTCATCATCAAGTTCTGATTCTTCCTGCAGCTCTACGGACATTGTCAATGAGGTACGTCAAAACAGTTTTGTATCCAATGCAACTTTGCAAATTAAACAAACATGTAAGAAATAAAAAGTTAGTAAGAATGTTTTGGGAATCAAGAATGCAGAAAATGAGTCCATAATCAGCATAAGTTCTTGTTTAAGATCTGTAGGTCTACAAATTTGGGTTGGGTGTAATTTCAATGGATTCTTGGCATGTTGATGTCACTGAGTATGTAGTTCATGTTTACTACAGTATCTCGGTCATCCCAAAGGAATTATATCATGGGGCACATGATCTTGAGCTTGATTATATTTTGGAAAAATAATGTGATGCTAATTTTTCTCTTAAAACAAAATATTTTCAGTATACATTAGGGACATAAAAGATTAAAACCATATCCCCAAAGTACTTCCTGGTATAATTACCACATGGTTCTGTGCTTATTCTATTACAGTGATCTAAGTAATTCAAAGATCAGGTGATATCTGCATAAAAATAGTATTACAACTGCATAAGGAATCGAGATTTAGATTTGAATATCTGAGAATGAAGAAAAGTTTGATTAGTATTTGTTAGACAAAAGACTATTTTACTTGATTTACAACTTTTTTATTCAATTATGGTGAGAAACAATAAAAAGTATCAGAAAAGATATCTGGGAATTATTGAACCTCATCTGAGATGATCGTGTAATAAGCAAAATTCCAGTAATTTCTACATGGTAATCTTAAGGCTTGAACTCGCCCCATTATGATAAAATTTGTGTTTAAATTTAATCTTTGTTGTATTATTGTATCAAAGCTGTAACTACTCTGCTCTGGGGAAAAATTAGTCATTGCATAGACTCTATTGTTAAAATACAATACATCCAGATCAACTCTGACTCGCTTTTATTCCAAAGAATCTATAAATTAAGTGTTATTAAATTTGAATTGAAGTATTGCCATTTTTTATTGCAAGTCCAATACTATTTTTTGGTATCAATATCCAAAATTTGTCATGAAGCACTTCTATGAATTTGATCAAAGCAAAATCACCTATTCTGTCAACTTTTTTAAAATCTGGTTATAAACTGCTCTTTTGTGTATCTCATCAAAATCTGAGGATTAAGGAATATTTAAATCTTAGTTTTTGGAGAGTCGAACATAAAATTAATTCAATGGTTAATGAAAGATTTAAACCAAATTCCCAAATTACTTCCTTGTGTAATAATCACCATATGGTTCAGTTCTTATTTAATTCCAGTGAAGTTCTAACTTAAATAGTATTACACTTGAATAAGGAATCACGATTTAGATTTGTATATCTGAGAATGGAGAAAAGTTACCATTACTAGCAACTGTAGGAAATGGCTGGCATGGTGCAGCTATGATAACAAATTGAATGTTTAAAATCTCATCAGTTTGTCATAAAGAATGGAATTGTAACATCTATTGCAGGATGAAAAGAAGCATGTTAAAAAGAAACGGAAGAGAAAGCATAGCACTGTGCGAAAACCCGCCGATGACTCACACATAGAATGTGACATGGATAGCAAGGTAGAATTGAACACTTAATTTTGTGGAGCTGAGATTTTATTAAAATTGATTTTAATTATTGTATGTTTCTTGTAAGGAAACCACAAAGAAGAAAAAGAAGATCAAGGAGGAATCTGATAAAGGACGAGTGAGTGAAATATTCTTTCATGCTACCTTATTCTTAATTATAATTGATGTAAATAGCTTTTCAATATGTAAACCTATGCCAGCAAATAATTTTGAAGAAAATTGCCTGCCAGTTCCTCACTCTTTCTTCAAAGATGCTTGTATTAACGGGATTAGTCAAGACCCCCAATTAGTTTTATTAGCCAGATTAAAATTTTGTATCAAATAAATGAATCCTCCTTCAGTAGCCAGCTCTTAAAATCAATGGAATGACAGCTCCTGGAGGCTAACTATTCTTAAAATGCTTTCACAGTGCCTTCCATAATGTTTGGGACAAAGACCCGTCATTTATGTATTTGTACTCCACAATTTGAGATTTGTAATAGAAAAAATCACGTGGTTAAAGTGCACATTGTCAGATTTTATTAAAGGTCATTTTTACACATTTTGGTTTCACCATGTAGAAATTACAGCAGTATGTATACATATTCTCCCCAATTCAGGGCACCATAATGTTTGGGACACAGCAATGTCATGTAAATGTCATGTTTAGTATTTTGTTGCATATCCTTTGCATGCAATGACTGCTTGAAGTCAGTGATTCTTTGACATCACCAGTTGCTGGGTGTCTTCTCTGGTGATGCTCTGCCTGGTGTGTATTGCAACCATCTTGAGCTTATACTTGTTTTGGGGGCTAGTCCCCTTCAGTTTTCTCTTTAGCATATAAAAGGCATGCTCAATTGGGTTCAGATCGGGTAATTGACTTGGCTACTCAAGAATGTATCATCTTTTAGCTTTGAAAATCTCATTGTTGCTTTAGCAGTATGTTTGGGATCATTGTCTTGCTGTAGAATTAACTGCCAGCCAATGAGTTTTGAGGCATTTGTTTGAACTTCAGATAGGATGTGTCTATACACTTCAGAATTCATTATGCTATTACCATCAGCAGTTGTATCAATGAAGATAAGTGAGCCAGTACCTTCAACAGCCATACATGCCCATGCCATAACACTCCCACCACCGTGTTTCACAGACGAGGTGGTATGCTGTGGATCTTGGGCAGTTCCTTCTCTCCTCCATACTTTGCTCTTGCCATTACTCTGATACAAGTTAATCTTCGTCTCATCTGTCCACAAAACCTTTTTCCAGAACTATGGTTACTCTAAGTACTTCTTGACAAACTGTAACCTGGCCATCCTATTTTTGCGGCTAACCAGTGGTTTGCATCTTGCAGTGTAGCCTCTGTATTTCTATTCATGAAGTCTTCTGCAGACTGTGGTCATTGACAAATCCACACCTGACTCCTGAAGAGTGTTTCTGATCTGTTGGACAGGTGTTTGGGGATTTTTCTTTATTATAGAAATAATTCTTCTGTCATCAGCTGTGGAGGTCTTCCTTGGCCTGCCAGTCCCTTTGCGATTAGTAAGCTCACCAGTGCTCCCTTTCTTCTTAATGATGTTCCAAACAGTTGATTTTGGTAAGCCTAAGGTTTGGCTGATGTTAACAGTTTTATTCTTGTTTCTCAGTCTCATTATGGTTTCTTTGACTTTCAATGGCACAACTCTGGTCCAAGTTGATAAACAGCAATAAAAGTATCCAAAGGTGGTGAGACCTCTCTTATACCTGCATTAACGAGGCAATTAAACACACCTGAACAATTACAAACACCTGTGAAGCTATGTGTCCCAAACATTATGGTGCCTTGAAATGGGGGAACTATGTATAAACACAGCTGTAATTTCTACATGGTGAAACCAAAATGTATAAAATGGCCTTTAATAAAATCTGACAATGTGCACTTCAACCACATGTGATTTTTTTTTTTTCTATTGCAAATCTCTAAAATTGTGGAGTACAGAGGCAAATGAATAAATGATGGATCTTTGTCCCAAACATTATGGAAGGCACTGTATGTGCAGTGAAAGTAAGCATGCAGGCACAGCAGGCAGTGGAGAAAGCCTTCATTGCGAGGTTTTGAGTTTAGGTGCAATGAGGTCCGACTGCAGTTGTACAGGGCCCTGGTAAGACTGCATCTGGAGTATTGCATGCAATTTTGGTCTCATAATTTGAGGAAGGACATTATTGCTATTTAGGGAGTGCAGCATGGGTTCATTAGGTTAATTCTTAGGATGGCAGGACTGACGTATGATGAAAGAATGGGTCAGCTGGGCTTGTATGCACTGGAATTTAGAAGGATGAGAGGGAATCTTGTAGAAAAATATAAAATTCTTAGAGGATTGGACAGGGTAGATGCAGGAAAAATGTCCCTGATGTTGGGGGAGTCCAGAACCAGGGGTCACAGTTTAAGAATAAGGGGTAGGCCATTTAGGACTGAGATGAGGAAAAACCTTTTCACCTCAGTTGTGAATCTAGAATTTTCTGCGACAGAAGGCAGTGGCGTTCACTGGATGTTTTCAAGGGAGAGTTAGATTTAGCTCTTAGGGCTGAGGGAATCAAGGGATATGGGGGAAAAAGACAGAACGGGGTACTGATTTTGGATGATCAGCCATGATCATATTGAATGGTGGTGCTGGCTCAAAGGGCCAAATGGCCTACTCCTGCACCTATTTTCTATGTTTCTGATACCACCAATTTTAGAATCTGTTCAATTAGGATAAAAAAAAGAAAAAACGTGTTCACTCGCAGCGAAGATCAGAGGAATCTGGTTCGGCTGAAGAGAATGAGGTTAGTGAATTAACATGATATTTACTTGAATAGCCATGTTTTCATAGTCATGGTCCATAGCTATGGTCCCAATATTTATCTCTACTTTAGAGAGATTCTGTTAATCTGATAGAGAAAAATATCTTTCACAGAATCGTACAGCACGGAACCAAACCCTTTCACCCAACTTATTTATGAAGACCAAGATACCCCATTTAAGCTAGTCCCATTTGTCCACATTGGGCCTACGTTCCTCTAAACCTTTCCTATCCATGTATTTATCCAAATGTCTTTTAAATGGTGTTGCATCTGCCTGAACTACTTTCTCTGGCAGCTCATTCCACACACACACTACCCTTGGTACTGTAATATGGCTATTGTAATTTTAGGATTCGACATTATTTTGTAAATTTACTCTGGTTTATTATAATATAGAAATTTCTGCTGTTGGGTTCTGGCCTTTTCTCCTGAGTAATCCCAAACCAGGTGTTGGGTATTAATAGTGGAGTAGCAGATGGATTCAACAGTGGCTGAATGGGAGATACCAGAGAGTAATGGTGGATAACTTTGTCAGGTTGGAGGCCGGTGACTACGGTGCCTCGGGGATCTGTGTTGGGTCCACTGTTGTTTGTCATATACATCAATGATCTGGATAATGGTGTGGTAAATTGGATTAGTAAGTATGCAGATGATTCTAAGATAGGTGGTGTTGTGGATAATGAAGTAGATTTTCAAAGTCTACAGAGAGATTTAGGCCATTTGGAAGAGTGGGCTGAAAGATGGCAGATGGAGTTTAATGCTGATAAGTGTGAGGTGCTACATCTTGGTAGGACAAATCAAAATAGGACGTATATGGTAAATGGTAGCGAATTGAGGAATGCAGTAGAACACTGGGATCTAGGAATAATTCCCTGCATAGTTCCCTAAAGGCGGAATCTCATGTAGATACGGTGGTAAAGAAAGCTTTTGGTGTGCTTGCCTTTATAAATCAGAGCATTGAGTATAGAAGTTGGGATGTAATGTTAAAATTGTACAAGGCATTGGTGAGGCCAATTCTGGAATATGGTGTACAATTTTGGTCGCCAAATTATTGGAAAGATGTCAACAAAATAGAGAGTACAGAGGAGATTTACTAGAATGTTGCCTGGGTTTCAGCACCTAAGTTACAGAGAAAGGTTGAACAAGATAGGTCTTTATTCTTTGGAGCGCAGAAGGTTAAGGGGGGACGATAGAGGTCTTTAAAATGATGAGAGGGATAGACAGAGTTGACATGGATAAGCTTTTTCCATTGAGAGTAGGGAAGATTCAAACAAGACATGATTTGAGAATTAAGGGACAGAAGTTTAGGGGTAACATGAGGGGGAACTTCTTTACTCAGAGAGTGGTAGCTGTGTGGAATGAGCTTCCAGTGGAAGTGGTGGAGGCAGGTTCGATTTTATCATTTTAAAATAAATTGGATGGGTATATGGACGGGAAAGGAATGGAGGGTTATGGTCTGAGTGCAGGTAGATGGGACTAGGGGAGAATAAATGTTCGGCACGGACTAGAAGGGCTGAGATGGCCTGTTTCCGTGCTGTAATTGTTATATGGTTATAGTGACATGTGGGATGTGAAATGCTCTGATATTTCAGTGATTTGAGTTCTTGATGTCTAATGTATAATTTAGATAAAGAACTCTCATGAGTCTGAAGGACGGGGCAGTCGATGCAGCTACTCGCACAACATTTAACTATTTAGATGAACACTAGAAGTACCATGGCACAGAAGGCTACATAGGTTGAGAGTTGGAAATTGTGATTGGTGTATGTCAGATTGATGTCCAGCACAGACACGATGGGCTAAAGGGCCTGTTGTTGTTCATTCCAACACTGATTGTATAACCGAAGCCTATGATCTTCTATTCCTGGTCCAAAGTCATGGAAGGATTTTGGTCATTTACCTTGTTGCTCTTTATGCTATATAGAATTACCTTGTTAATAGGCTAACTAGGTGCATCCTTTATTTCTCACTGAGATTATCATTTTGACATTAGTCTTAATTTTATTTTTCATTATTTTGCAGCTGTTTGCCTAATTCATACAGTTCTGGTTTAATCTGAAGTGTTTAAGATGTTTGCTCATAATGTAATAATAGAACTATTTTTTTGCTTTATTAGTCAATAATATGTACAGACTGGCTTACTTTTTTCACTTATTTTGATTGTTGCAAGATCTCTTCAGCAAGTTAGTTTTATTTTACATGTGTTAATAGTGAGGGCTTTGCAAGTGTACAACATGTTTACACAACAGAAAATCTTGAATTTTATAAATGTCAATAACTTCTGCAGTACCTTGTTTGAACATTTTGTGTCAGTGGAACTTGTTATAGCTATGCTTCAGCACCAGCTGTTGTACTGTATTGAAACCAAGAACAGCAACAATGCCAGCAAGTGGTTAGAATATGTACTGAAGAAAATTGTTTCAATGGAGTTTGATCTTCATTAACTAAGCAGCAGATTGGTGCAAAATCATAGTGCAATTTGAAAAGATGCAGAATCATTAAAATACAATAACCAAATGAGCTGAAATTATGATATGGCAGCACTTCCAGGAAAGGGATGTGAAAGAAATAACTAGTTTTAGGAATCTGACAGCAGTCGGGGAGAAGCTATTGCTAAGTCTGGGCATCTGAACTTTCAAGTTTTTCTATTTTCTCGCAAAAGATAGAAGAGAGAAAAGAGAATGACTAAGATGAGAGGTGAAGTTTAAGAGATGTTTGGGGCAACAATGGGTGATGGATGCCTGGAACACAGTCAGGACTAGTGGTGGAGGAAGATGCAACAGTGGCTTCTAAAAATCTTTTAGATAGGCGCATGGATAAGGAGGGATATGGGTCATGTGCAAACGAGCGTCTCGACCCGAAACGTCGCCTATTCATTCGCTCCATAGATGCTGTCCCATCCGTTGAGTTTCACCAGCTTTTTTGTCTACCTGCAAACAGATGAGATTGGTTTGTCTTGGCATCATGTTCTGCATGGACATTGTGAGCAGAAGTTCCTGTACTATCCTATTCTATTTTTCAGAACTGTTTATGTTGGAAATGTGGCTACCTGACTATTTTTAAGTAAAAATGCAGGGCAACCAAAGGAAACATGTAGTTAAACCAGGGTGTTTAACTCAACCATTCAGATTTCTTTGTTCAGTAGGTTCCCACACCACAGAACGTTATTTTGAATATGCACTTTAAACCTTGATTGAAGTGTATAGTGGCAACTCTTAGATTATAGCATTAAATCTTCCTGTTTCCCCGTGACACTATGAAATTGAATTTAATAATACACCAATTCATTTGCAAGCACAAATATATCATGCTTCTAGAATGTTTTAACAAATCAAATAATTCATTTCTACCCCCTTTCTCTGCCTCCAACCCCCACCAAATATAATTTTCTCCATACATTCAGGAGTAATGTGGCATTGTTACCTTCATACTAAAGAAAAAGGGGGAGGAATATGGCCGTATTGGCATATTCTGTTTCTTCGACCTCTGAGAGCAATGTAGGCCTTTTGCCTGAAATAATACCCTACATCTTCCCATTGGACACACTGTCAACAACCTTTTCCTTGTCAAGAGTGTTTTTTGTCATATGTCCCGGATGGGACAATGAAATTCTTCCTTATCCACCATGGTACAAAGACAGAAATATATCTGAAGGCGCAAAGCTTTTGGCTGGAGGTGGAATTGAAACAACACTTTCTGTTGAAACTTCTTCTCAGATCTTGTGCTGTTTCTCAATTAATGAACTTGCAGATGTGGCAAGAGAGGGAGGGAGGAAGACCTAGACCGAAAGAGTGAAAACTGATTGGGTAAAGAAGCAGATGAGTAGGCATAGAATTTACAGATGAAGTTAAACACATCTGGAGCCACCGCAAAGATTAGGACGAGAAAGTGGGCAAAGGTATCAAATCAAAACTGTATAATAAAGAATAAACCAAAAGAAATCCAGATGCACATGTACCAATGCAACATTTATAGAGCAACTAAATAACTAAGAGGAATGTAAACAAAATATATAAAAATAGAGTACAATGTTGCACCATCCTGTCACAGTTTAAATTATGCAACAAAACCACATCAAATACTGGAAAATATAGAACTGGCACACAAATCTTTGCACTCTTTGGCACACAAATCATCCATGATCCACTGGATCGTCTGTAGCAAATATTTTCAATTTAACAAAATCGTATAGTATAGGATTTGAGTATAGGGGCAGGGAGGTTCTACTGCAGTTGTACAGGGTATTAGTGAGACCACACCTGGAGTATTGTGTACAGTTTTGGTCTCCAAATCTGAGGAAAGACATTCTTGCCATGGAGGGAGTACAGAGAAGGTTCACCAGACTGATTCCTGGGATGTCAGGACTTTGATTCTGCTCCTCTCATCCCCCACCCAAACACCACCTGCAACCCCAGAGCACACAACAAACCCATCCCAATACAGATAAATGAATACAGTATGTTTGGGATAATTGCCTTGCTGTAGAATGAACCGCCAGCCAATGAGTTTTGAGACATTTGCTATTGTTATTCAGGGTAGGAAAACTTGCATCTATTTCCTTTATCACAAAGTTCTGAATAATATAAGCGATTTTATAGCACATTTACAAACAATAAAGTTGCACAAACAACAAATGAAATAAACGATGATCTTGCTGTTTTTGTGGTATAAATGAATGCAGTGATGTTTCGTATTTTGTTGCATATGCTTTGCATGCAATGACTACTGAGAGTCTGCGATTCATGGACATCACCATTTGCTGGGTGTCTTCTCTGGTGATGCTCTGCCAGGCCTGTATTGCAGCCATCTTTAGCTAATGCTTGTTTTGGGGGCTAGTCCCCTTCAGTTTTCTCTTCAGCATATAAAAGGCATGCTCTATTGGGTTCAGACCGGGTGATTGACCTGGTCACTCAAGGATTGACCATTTGTTAGCTTTCAAAAACTCCTTTGTTGCTTTAGCGGTATGTTTGGGATAATTGTCTTGCTGTAGAATGAACTACCAGCCAATGTTTTCAGGCATTTGTCTGAACTTGAGCAGATAAGATGTATCTATACATTTCAGAATTCATTATGCTACTGCCATCAGCAGTTGTATCATCAATGAAGATAAGTGTGCCAGTTCCTTTATCAGCCATACATGCCCAGGCCATAACACCCCACCACCGTGTTTCACAAATGAGGTAGTGTGCTTTGGATCTTGGTAGTTCCTTCTCTCCTCCATACTTTGCTCTTACCATCAATCTGATATGTTAATCTTTGTCTCATTTGTCCACAAGATCTTTTTCCAGAACTGTGGTTGCACTTTAAGTACTTCTTGGCAAACTGTAACCTGGCCATCCTATTTTTATGGCTAACCAGTGGTTTGCATCTTGCAGTGTAGTCTCTGTATTTCTGTTCATGAAGTATTCTGCGGATGTCCACACCTGACTATTGAAGAGTGTTTCTGATCTGTAGTACAGGTGTTTGGGGATTCTTCGTTATTATAGATAGAATTCTTCTTTCATCGGCTGTGGAGGCCTTCCTTGGCTTGCCAGTCCTTTTGCGATTAGTAAGCTCACCAGTGCTCTCTTCCTTCTTAATGATGTTCCAAAATGTTGATTTTGGTAAGCCTAAGGTTTGGCTGATGTATCTATAATAGTTTTATTCTTTTCTCAGTCTCATAATGGCTTATTTGACTTTCATTGGCACAACTTTTGGTCCTCATGTTGATAAACAGCAACAAAAGTTTCCAAAGGTGATGGAATGACTGGGTGGAAGACTAGGTACTGAGAGCTCTCTTATACTTGCATTAAGAAGGCATTTAAACACACCAGAGCAATTACAAACACCTGTGAAGCCATGTGTCCCAAACATTATGGTGCCCTGAAATGGGAGGACTATGTATAAACACAGCTGTAATTTCTACATGGTGAAACCAAAATGTATAAAAATGACCTTAAAATTTTGACAATGTGCACTTTAACCACATGTGATATTTTTCTATTACAAATCTCAAATTGTGGAGTACAGAGGCAAATAAATAAATGATGGGTCATGGTCTGAAACATTACGGAGGGCACTGTATATACTGATTTCCAGAATGTTTTAATCATTTAGGGGAATGATTCTCCTTGGAACCAGCCTGTTCACAGGTAATTTTGGGCAAAACATTTCCGGAATAAAGATTGCCATTATTTTGATATCCTACTATACTGCAAAAAAAAGTGTTTTAAAAACATTCTTTCAGCTCAATTAGAAACATAGAAAATAGGTGCAGGAGTAGGCCATTCGGCCCTTCGAGCCTGCACCACCATTCAATATGATCATGGCTGATCATCCAACTCAGTATCCCGTTCCTGCTTTCTCTCCATACCCCCTGATGCCCTTAGCCACAAGGGCCACATCTAACTCCCTCTTAAATATAGCCAATGAACTGGCCTCAACTACCTTCTGTGGCAGAGAGTTCCACAGATGCACCGCTCTCTGTGTGAAAAATGTTTTTCTCATCTCTGTCCTAAAAGACTTCCCCCTTATCCTTAAACTGTGACGCCTTGTTCTGGACTTCCCCAACATCGGGAACAATCTTCCTGCATCTAGCCTGTCCAACCCCTAAAGAATGTTGTAAGTTTCTATAGGATCCCCCCTCAATCTTCTAAATTCTAGCGAGTACAAGCCGAGTCTATCCAGTCTTTCTTCATATGAAAGTCCTGACATCCCAGGAATCAGTCTGGTGATCCTTCTCTATACTCCCTCTATGCAAGAATGCCTTTCCTCAGATTAGGAGACCAAAACTGTATGCAATACTCCAGGTGTGGTCTCACCAAGACCCTGTACAACTGCAGTAGAACCTCCCTGCTCTTATGCTCAAATCCTTTTGCTATGAATGCTAACATACCATTCGTTTTCTTCACTGCCTGCTGCACCTGCATGCCTGCTTTCAATGACTGGTGTACCATGACACCCAGGTCTCGTTGCATCTCCCCTTTTCCTAATCGGCCACCATTTAGATAATAGTCTACTTTCCTATTTTTGCCTCCAAAGTGGATAACCTCACATTTATCCACATTATACGTCACCTGGCATGCATTTGCCCACTCACCCAGCCTATCCAAGTCGCATCCTCCTCACAGTTTACACTGCCCCCCAGCTTAGTGTCATCCGCAAACTTGGAGATGTTGCATTCAATTCCCTCGTCCAAATCATTAATATATATTGTAAATAGCTGGGGTCCCAGCACTGAGCCTTGCGGTACCCCACTAGTCACTGCCTGCCATTCTGAAAAGGACCCGTTTACTCCTACTCTTTGCTTCCTGTTTGCCAGCCAGTTCTCTATCCACATCAATACTGAACCCCCAATACCGTGTGCTTTAAGTTTATATACTAATCTCTTATGTGGGACCTTGTCGAAAGCCTTCTGAAAGTCCAGATATAACACATCCACTGGTTCTCCCTTATCCACTCTACTAGTTACATCATCGAAAAATTCTATAAGATTCGTCAGACATGATTTACCTTTCATAAATCCATGCTGACTTTGTCCAATGATTTCACCACTTTCCAAATGTGCTGCTATCCCATCTTTAATAACTGACTCGGGCATTTTCCCCACAACCGATGTTAGACTAACTGGTCTGTAATTGCCCGTTTTCTCTCTCCCTCACTTTTTAAAAAGTGGGGTTACATTAGCTACCCTCCAACCCTCAGGAACCACTCCAGAATCTAAAGAGTTTTGAAAAATTAACACTAATGCATCCACTATTTCTGGGGCTACTTCCTTAAGTACTCTGGGATGCAACCTATCTGGCCCTGGGGATTTATCGGCCTTTAATCCATTCAATTTACCTAACACCACTTCCCGGCTAACCTGGATTTCACTCAGTTCATCTATATTACTAAAAGACTGATCTTGACCGCTTTTGGCTCGCTGTGGCGTGATTTCCGAGAGATCGCCGCCATCTAAGGCCGTCATTTTTGGCCACCTCGCTCAGAGCCCCCCTCCGCCTTCCGGGACCGAAAGATTTTTCCCATCGATGAAATATCAGTGAGATATTAAAAAAATAAAGATTTTAATTGCCATTCTCTCTGCTGCCCCTGCTGGTGGGAGGGGGGGGAGGGACAATAAAACCAGGAAGTGGTGTGCCTCACTTAGTCTCTGCAAGATGGAGGAAGCCAGAGGGTCACGTCTCTCTGAGCTCTGAATAACACTGAACACATGTCTACTGAACTGTGAGTCCCCTTAATGTGGTTTGAAAATGAAAATTTGGTTGGTTTTAAGTAAAAAGGCACTGCCTGCAAATTGTTGTTTGGGTGCTTTGGCTTGAAGTTAAAAGGCACTACTTACTGCAAATGGTGGTTTGGGTGCTTTGGCTTGAAGTTAAAAGGCACTACTTACTGCAAATGGTGGTTTGGGTGCCTTGGGTTGAAGTTGAAAGGCACTACTTACTGCAAATTGATGTTTGGGTGCTTTGGTTTGAAGTTAAATGGCACTACTGCAAATGCACTTACTTCCTGTTTGCACTGTATATTGATTTCAGATAAAACGCTACCACTTACGGCTGTGATTTTTGACCATCTTACTCAGTCCCCCTCGCTCAGCAGGTGCAGAGAATTATTCCCATCAATGAAAAATAAAAGTGTTATTAGTGCTTAAAAAATGTTGAGAATCTCTCTCCTGTCAATCACGCCATGAAGGCCACACCTTTTCCGGTGGGAGGGGGAGGGGTTATAAAACCTGGAAGTGTGGGTGTGACTCAGTCTCTGCATGATGGGGGAGGGAGAGATCACGACTGTCTGAGCTGTGAATCAACTGAACACACTGAATGTCTACTGAACTGTGAGTTTGGTGTTTTGTGTGGTTTTATGGTGGTTTCACCCTGCATTAAATGGTATGAAGCTGCATTTGAATTTGGTGGCCTTGCACCCTGCTTGAAATGGAATGAAACTGCACTTGAATTTGGCAGCATTGCACCATGCTTGAAGTGGAATGAAACTGCACTTGAATTTGGCGGCCTTGCACCCTGCTGAAAGTGGTATGAAACTGCACTTGAATTTGGTGGCCTTGGATCCAGCTTGAAGTGGTATGAAACTGCACTGAATTTGGTGGCCTTGCACCCTGCTTGAAGTGGTTGGAAACTGCACTTGAATTCGGTGGCCTTGCACCCTGCTTGAAGTGGTAGGAAACCACTTGAATTCTGTGGCCTTGCACCCTGCTCAAAGTGGTAAGAAACTGCACTCGAATTTGGTGGCCTTGCACCCTGCTTGAAATGGTAGGAAAATGGATTTGAATTTGGTGGCCTTGCACCCTGCTTGAAATGGAATTTCAAGGAACAGCCATGAGTCAACTGCCAGCCCACCAGCCATGAGTGAGCTGCCAGCAGATCAGGCTTGAGGGACTGAGCTGCCACCCCAAGAACCGATACCAGCGCTCCAGAAAGCCCCCCCCCCCCACTGGCCACCAATATTGGAATTGGTGGAGAGGTGGAATATTGCGTCGGGGGACCAGCCCTCCCATGTGAACATGGGACCCAACGGGTCCCACTTAGTCTAGTAGAAACATAGAAAATAGGTGCAGGAGTAGGCCATTCGGCCCTTCGAGCCTGCAACGCCATTCAATATGATCATGGCTGATCATCCAACTCGGTATACTGTACCTGCCTTCTCTCCATACCCCCTGATACCTTTAGCCACAAGGGCCACATCTAACCCTCTTAAATATAGCCAATGAACTATAATAAATTTATTTATGGGCGCCTTTCAAGAGTCTCAAGGACAAGAACTGGCCTCAACTACCTTCTGTGGTAGAGAATTCCACAGATTCACCACTCTCTGTGTGAAAAATGTTTTTCTCATCTCGGTCCTAAAAGATTTCCCCCTTATCCTTAAACTGACCCCTTGTTTTGGACCTCCCCAACATCAGGAACAATCTTCCTTCATCTAGCCTGTCCAGCCCCTTAAGAATTTTGTAAGTTCCTCGATCTCATTTGACCCCCGGTCCCCTGCTATTTCCGGCAGATTATTTATGTCTTCCTTAGTGAAGACAGAACCAAAGTAGTTATTCAATTGGTCTGCCATGTCCTTGGGCCCCATGATCAATTCACCTGTTTCTGACTGCAAGGGACCTACATTTGTTTTAACTAATCTTTTTCTCTTCACATATCTATAAAAGCTTTTGCAGTCAGTTTTTATGTTCCCTGACAGTTTTCATTCATAATCTATTTTCCCTTTCCTAATTAAGCCCTTTGTCCTCCTCTGCTGGACTCTGAATTTCTCCCAGTCCTCTGGTAGGCTGCTTTTTCTGGCTAATTTGTCTGCTTCATCTTTTGTTTTGATACTATCCCTGATTTCCCTTGTTATCCACGGATGCACTACCTTCCCTGATTTATTATTTTCACAAAGTGGGATGAACAATTGTTGTAGTTCAACCATGCAGTCTTTAAATGCCTTCCATTGCATATCCACCGTCAACCCTTTAAGAATCAATTGCCAGTCTATGTTGGCCAATTCATGTCTCATACCCTCAAAAGTTACCTTTCTTTAAGTTCAGGACCTTTGTTTCTGAATTAACAATGTCACTCTCCATCCTAATGGAAAAACTCAATCATATTATGGTCACTCTTGCATAAGGGGCCACGCACAACAAGACTGCTAACTAACCCTTCCTCATTACTCAATACCCAGTCTAGAATAGCCTGCTCTCTCGTTGGTTCCTCTACATGTTGGTTTAGAAAACTATCCCACATACATTCCAAGAAATCCTCTTCCTCAGCACCCCTGCCAATTTGATTCACCCAATCTATATGTAGATTGAAGTCGTCCATTATAACTGTTTTACCTTTGTTGCACACATTTCTAATTTCCTGGTTGATGCCATCTCCAATTCCACTATTACTGTTAGGTGGCCTGTACACAACTCCCACTAGCGTTTTCTGCCCCTTAGTTTCGCAGCTCTACCCATATCGATTCCACATCCTCCAAGCTAATGTCCTTCCTTTCTATTGCATTAATCTCCTCTATAACCAGCAACGCTACCCCACCTCCTTTTCCTATCTGTCTATCCCTCCTGAATATTGAATATCCCTGGATGTTCAGCTCCCATCCTTGGTCACCCTGGAGCCATGTCTCCATGATCCCAACTATATCCTATTCAATAATTTTATTGTTTCAAGTGAAAACAATGCCCAATAAGTAAGTTATTCTAAAGCTTAAAAGATTTTAGATAATCATAAGTCTGAAGATATAGTTTTGCAGAAAAACGTCATGGTTTAAACACATACGGGACCCAAAAAATTGCATTATGGTAAAATTTAAAAGCAATCTTTGACAAGATTTGCCTTTTAGGATGGACAGTCCTTTGACTGTATACTTCTAGAATAATACAGTTAGTACTTATTACACCCCAGAAGGGTAGACTAATCTATGCGTTAAAACAGGGTCTCGACCAGAAATGTCGCCTATTCCTTCTCTCCAGAAATGTTGCCTGTCCCACTAAGTTACTCCAGCATTTTGTGTCTACCTTCGATGTAGACCAGCATCTGCAGTTCTTTCCTACACAATTGTTTTAATGTTACATGTGCCTAAATAACTGCTTAAAATAAAGGGCGATACTTAGTTTTGTCATTCAAAGGAGGCATCTGATCGCATTGGAATATCTGCCTAAATTGCTCTCTTCTAGAGAATGGCTTGACAACATAACCTGTATTGAAGCAAATGAAATTCAACCTAACCTTCTGCACCCACAAGACCTAGTACAGTTGAAAGATATCTTCCTCTAAATTTCCCCTAAATCTGCCAATTGCAAATTTCAAGCTTATCAATTTTTGTAGTGATTTGAAATCAAAAGTTGTGTTTTGATTTACCTGGATATGCTTTAGTTATTCATTCATCTATTTATTTATGTTTGCCTTTCGGTTTGTTTACTTATTTTCATACATCTTCAATCAAATGCATTTGATTTAATGAGTATATTTCTTTCAAGGCACAGTCAAGAAAAAAGAAAAATAGCCAAGCTAAAGACAAAACTGCTGTAAGTATTAAAGCCTCTCTTGTAAGCTAGTGCAATTAAATTATTATTAGTGATTCTTAATTTCAACCATTGGTTTGTTGATGCTAATTGTTTCAATTTTTTCACTCTTTCCATTCAAATGTGTACATTCAAATACTGAAAGCAGAAATGTGGTTCTGTTGCTAATGGCATTTCACAATATGATTTCAATTCCTCAAGTATAATTACTTGCTCTAGTAAAGTGTTTGTTAAGCATGTGTACATATTTTCAATGATGCTTGGATGAAACGTGTACAGTAATTATTCTGACAAGAATTTCACAACACTAATGCACAATGTCTGACTGGAATTTGGATTTTTTTCAATTATATGCCCTCTAATTTTTGACTTCTCTGCTGGTGGTGCTCATAATTTAATACATCTCTATATGGTCACCCCTCAGCCTGTGAGGGGATATCCACCAGGTCACAGGGAGAACATGCAAGCTCCTTGGAGACTGCATCCAAGGTTAGGATTGGTGCTATGAGGCATTGACTCTACCAGCTGCCACCACTATGTCGTCTGCAAACTTGTAAATGGCGGATATATCCCTCATCCACGTCTCCCCCTCCTACCTGGATCCATCTGCTCGTCATCCTATAATGCTTCAGGAGTCACCCTCTGGCCCTTTTTTCGCCACTTCCCCCTCTCCTCTTTATACTGGCTACCTTTCCTCTCTCTCTCGCGTAGTCCTGATGCAAGGTTTCGACTTGAAACATCGACATTTCCTTTCTCCCATGCATATACTGCTATTCAACTGACATACTTCAGCAGTCTGTTTGTTGCTCCAGTTTTCAGCATCAGTTTTACTGAGTCTGATTTCACGAGATATGTGGGCTTGGGAAGGTGTCTCGGCACAAATAACACCGTGTGCAGGACAAAATATTCTTTCAAAGGCATTCACTTTGCCAGCTCGTTTGGCCATGTTTTACTTTCTCAATTATTTTGTTAAAATAAAGTAGAAGATCGATGCTTTGTGAAATTTGAATCAATGCAGAAAGTTAAAATACTGTATGATTATGGAGTATGTAATTTTATATCCGTGAAACAAATTTTTCTTTCAATTCTATTAAGGAGAAATTGAAGAAGAAAAAGAAGCATAAGAAACATGGAAAAAAGAAAAAAGTATTGGCTTCAGATTTTGAGTCTGCATGAAATGAGAATGAGAAAAAGTATTTAAAAAATGGAACTTTAGGTTCTTTGAATTGTACAAGCTGCATGGGAAAGACCTCAAGAGTTGAGGTAGAAAGGACTTGAACACTACTTGCTGCATGATATTCCAAATTCTGCTTGCATTTGCAAACATTTGTAACTTTTAAAGTTGTTTTTATTTGTCAAAGGTGATAAATGACAAATACATCTTTTTTGTAGGGTTCAATATTATCAATTGTAAACATTTTTGTTAGTCCTTTGGTAGCTTGTTTAAAATGTGTGATGACCCAACTGTATTGCTCATGTGTTGAATCTAAACATAACTGATAATTTACAATTTATTCGGAGTTCCACTTTACCATGGTGTTGGCTGAGGAAAGGAACATGCTCATTAGCCATACTAAAGAGTTATATTTGTACCATTTCTTGATCCTTTTAGCTCAACAGACCTATGTTTTCAATGTTCAGTTTTAAATTTGTTTCTAATTGGAGAGTAGTATCATTCCTTCCGAAGTATTGATCTGAAAGTTTTATAACTTTGTAAAATATGTAAAATAAACCTGAAGATATCCATCATATTTATCTGCATTCTCTGTCATCAAATATCATTAATAATTGATACACTAAATGATTTATAGTGCCCTCTGTAATGTTTGGGACAAAGACCCATTCACTTGCCTCTGTACTCCACAATTTGAGATTTGTAATAGAAAAAAATCACATGTGCTTAAAGTGCACATTGTCAGATTTTAATAAAGGCCATTTTAATATGTTTTGATTTCACCATGTAGAAATTACAGCTGTGTTTATACATAGTCGCCCCATTTCAGGGTACCATAATGTTTGGAACACATGGCTTCACAGGTGTTTGTAATTGTTCAGGTGTGTTTAATTGCCTCCTTAATGCAGGTATAAGAGAGCTCTCAGCACCTAGTCTCCTCCAGTCTTTCCATCATCTTTGGAAACTTTTATTGCTGTTTATCAACTTGAGGACCAAAGTTGTGCCAATGAAAGTCTAAGAAGCCATTATGAGACTGAGAAACAATAATAAATCTATTGGAGACATCAGCCAAACCTTAGGCTTACCAAAATCGACTGTTTGGAACATCAGTAAGAAGAAAGAGAGCACTGGTGAGCTTATTAATCACAAAGGGACTGGCAGGCCAAGGAAGACCTCCACAGCTGATGACAGAAGAATTCTCTCTATAATAAAGAAAAATCCCCAAACACCCGTCCGACAGATCAGAAACACTCTTCAGGTGTGGATTTGTCAATGACCACTGTCTACAGAAGACTTCATGAACAGAAATACAGAGACTACACTGCAAGATGCAAACCACTGGTTAGCCTCAAAAATAGAATGGCCAGGTTACATTTGCCAAGAAGTACTTAAGAGCAACCACAGTTCTGGAAAAGGGTCTTGCGGACAGATGAGACGAAGATTAACTTATATCAGAGTGATGGCTAGAGCAAAGTATGGAGGAGAGAAGGAACTGCCCAAGATCCAAAGCATATCACCACATCTGTGAAACACTGTGGTGGGGGTGTTATGGCCTGGGCATGTATGGCTGCTGAAGTTACTGGCTCACTTATCTTCATTGATACAACTGCTGATGGTAGTAGCATAATGAATTCTGAGGTGTATAGACACATCATATCTGCTCAGGTTCAGACAAATGCCTCAAAACATCAAAAAAATTGTCAATTCTTGAGTGGCCAAGTCAATCATCTGATGTGAACCCAATTGAGCATGTCTTTTATATGCTGAAGAGAAAACTGAAGGGGATTAGCCCCCAAAACAAGCATAAGCTAAGGATGGCTGCAATACAGGCCTGGCAGAGCATCATCAGAGAAGACACCCAGCAACTGGTGGTCCATGAATCACAGACTTCAAGCAGTCTTTGCATGCAAAGGATATGCAACAAAATACTAAACATGACTACTTTCATTTACATGACATTGCTGTGTCCCAGACGTCATGGTGCCCTGAAATGGGGGAATATGTATAAACACAGCTGTAATATCTATATGGTGGAACTAAAATGTATAAAAATGGCCTTTATTAAAATCTGACAATGTGCACTTTAATCACATGTAATTTTCTTTCTATTACAAATCTCAAATTGTGGAGTACAGAGGCAAATAAATAAATGATGGATGTTTGTCCCAATCATTATGGAGGGCACTGTGATTGCTTAAGCTGTTCTGCTGTTTGCCATTTTTATAAAGCCGCAACTTCTCTACAGGAAACCAACTTAGTATCTGCTATCGCAAGATGGGTGACTTCTAATTTTGTATTTGAAGGTGAAGGGGTTTTTGGTACACTTATCTTTCTGTACTTGGCCAAATAATTACCACCAACATTGAGATACTGGGGATGGCAGGGAAATGCTATCTCAATCCTGGCCATTCATCCTTTTCACTTTTATCCTTTCTGTGGCCTTTTATCCTTTCTGAATATTAGCAACCATATAATCTGCAGAGACGAGCAGTGTTTTTTAAATATTCATGATTACTTGAAATGAGGCAACGGGAGGAATTTGGCAAAATTCCTCTTATATTTAGGAGAGTCGGGATTAATAAGAAAGGTGGAATTGGAAAGACATTCTTAAATTATATTCACAGTGCATGGACTTTTCTCTTGCCAGTTTATACATGTCTGAGTTCAGAATTGTTTTTAACATCCAGCAACGTTGTGCCATTATCAAAGGTAAAATTGAATCCCAGCAATCTGGTCTGAAATGTCATTTTGTTTTCTTCAATTTGCTACAATCTCAAATACTTAGCATGATCATTATGGATCAATAAAGGTCACAGATTTGATTTTAAATTGCATGTTGAAATGAAATGTTTTATTATTTTTAAAGCTAGTTTGCAGTATTTTTTCATAACCAGCTACTCGGTGTTTGCTTAAAAATAGAATGTTCTTCACCTGGGGGAAAAAATGATTAAAAACAAAATTTATAGTATGCTCCTTCGAACTCTTATCTGCCTTTTTGTTACGATTTATCAGTTCCATATTTTTTGTGCTTTGGTTCCCTTCATGCCCAAAGTCTTATTGAAGTCATAGTCATACTACACAGTCCACTAGTCCAGGCCAACAAAGATACCCATCTATACTAGTCCCATTTGTGTGCAATTGTCCAATATCCTTCAGAATCATTCCTATCCATGTACCTAACCAAATGTCTTATAAATATAGTTATTGTACCTATCTCAACCACTTCCCCGTGCAGTTCAATCCACATACATACCACCCCCTGTGAGGAAGATCCCCCTCAAGCTCCTATTAATTTATTCCCTTCTAATTTTAAACCTATGACCTCTATTTTCTGATTTCGCTGACTCTGGGAAAAGTTATGTGCATTCACGCTATTTATGTCCCTCAAGATTACTCCTCAACCTCTTACGCTCCAAGAAATAAAGACTCGGCCTCTCCTTGTAGCTCAAGTCTTCGAATCCTAGCAATATCCTTGTAAATCTTTTCTACACTCTTTCCAGTTTAATGGTATAATGTGAAGGTTAAAACAGGTTTTTGATCTAAAATAGAGTTGGGTGCTGACAGTCCCTGAGCAGGCTTGCTTAGATAAACAATGAGGTCTTTGGGGAAAATAATTGGCACTTGGAAGAACTAGTAAATCACAATGCCTCAGATCATGCACACTCAGTATGGTGTATTAAGACATACAGTGTAAATGATTGATGTTACACAGGTCTGGAGTTTAAAGTCATCTTTAATTGTAACACATAGTATAGCGGTACAGCAGGTTGTTAGTTCATCACTACCGCTTCCAAGACTACTTAATGTAGGAAGTGGGTGTTAATATAAAGCATACAGTAAGGTGGGGGTTAATGATGCTACTCTACTATGATTGGTACACATGCAATAACCAATCTACATACAGTAAAGTGGTAAGACAAGCCTAAATTTTCTGTCCCAGGCCATCTGATATTAGATCAATCTTAATGTAATAAATAACCCCTGTTCCCATCACTGTTGAGGATATCTGGTTTTAAAAACATAGTCGACTGTAGATTGGGGAAGAAGCATGGGTTTATGGAGTGTACAAGTACACATTGCCAATTACCTCACTGAACCTCGCCTCTAACTGGCTTTGAAACAGTGTCAGAGCCTCATTCTCTAGGCCAGACTGCAGTTAAAAGGGTGAATGAATGATACTTTACTGTCATACGTGACAAATCATTGATTTGCAAGTCAAGGTATGCAAAGAGTCGCCACATAAAGGGCGTTGACAAAATTGTAATTGTAATTAATGTATTAGCCAAGTATGTAAAAACATACAAAGAATTTGATTTGCCATAGTCATACCAAAAAAGCAGCAAGACACACAACTATATAAAAATTAACATAAACATCCACCACCAGCGCACTGTGATGGAAGGCAATAACGTATTATCTTTTTCCCTCCTTTTCTCCCACGGTCGGGCCGTCGAACCACGCTGCCATGGCAGTCGAAGCTCCCGTGATCTGGGCAGGTGAAGCTCCCGCAGTTGGAGCTCCCGAAGTCGATCCCCAGCAAAGGGCCAGCCAGCTCCACGATGTTAAGTCCGCAGGCTCTCCCGGGAAGAGCTCCCAAAGTCGATCCTCTGTTGAGGAAAGAGATTTTTTTTAAGTTCCCCCCCCCACCCTCCCACATATTACAAAGTATTCAATTTTACCCAAAACATTCCATTTTTGTGGTCCATCTTAGTTCCATGCCGGGTCCTCCTTTGTTCTCTGCTTTTTCTCCCCCCTCATGGTGGTTCCCCCACTCCTTTGTCTCTCCCCTTCTCATGGCTGTTCCCCCCCACTACAGGTCCTCCTTTGTCTCTCCCCCTTTCAGGTCTGTTCCCCCACGCTGGGTCCTCCTTTGTCTCCCTCTCACGGCAGTTCCCCCACACCTTTGTCTCCCCTTCTCATGGCTGTTACCGCTCCAGGTCCTCCTTTGCCTCTCCCACTCTCACGGCCGTCCCCCCATGCCGGGTCTTTGTTCTTGGCGGCACGTCCGTCCTCCTTGCCGGCCCGACCTCGACCACCGGTATATTGACACCTCCGCGGCGTTGACTCCGTGTGATGCTTGTTGCTACCAGCTGCCACTCGTATCAGTGAGGACCTGAAAACCAGAAGGGAATGAGACTTATAATTTATTTAATCTTTTACTAATCCTTTTGCAATTCTTCACTATATTTTCATAAACTTAATTTATTTGTAACCTTGAAGTGCTCTATTTCAATCATTGTGTTGAATCATCAGAACCTGCTTACATCACCACATTTTGATGTCGGTGGCAAGCTTCAGTGAAAAAGTTGAGAAAGACAACGTTGAAACCCGGAACCTTAAGTCCATGGGTGAACAGGCAATCCTGAGCAGTTCAATGGTTCAGCAAACACGTTGAGCAAATGGGGATCACCTAAGATTGAGAGTGAGAGTTGCAGCATAAAGCAGAAATGCTACTGGACCTAATTATTAAATGTTTGGAGAGAGCAGGCTTCCCCAATAAAACAAGGAAGCCTCGTATAAGTGGGATGGATAATTGCTACCACACTGTCAACAGCTTGTTAATGGAAAAACATGGAATTCAAACTGAAAAGGGAATTTACTGCCCCAAAAATGCAAAATATGGCCTTGACTGAGGGCAGCAAAGGCTGCGCAGAGCAGACTGAAAAGGTGGGAAGGAAACTGATTTTACCCACTGTTCAGCAGAAAAAGAAATTCAAGGTAGGAGGCCTTGACTTTACCCACCAAAAGTGTGCACTATGCTGTCAGTGGACAGGGACGGGAATATGGAATTCTCGCGACTCAAGGGGCATGGGCAGATGGAGAGGACAATGGGTAAATAGTGGAGGGTAAACCCTTAACAGAGAAAAGGAGAATACTTGACCACTTTTTCCAACTGCTATGGCTTCAATTTGAAGGAATTTATGGTCTAAACCTGAACAGACAAAACCTACAGTATCTGAGTTTAAGGGATAGTTCTGGATTCGTAACTTTAGTCTCGCATTCAAATGAAAGGTCCCTACAAGCTTGGCGTAATTTTGATCCCACAAATAAGATCCATAATGTGTCTTTGGGATTGTGTAGAATGATTCAAGTGTAGGATAAGCTAAGTGCAAGAATCGAGCTTCAAATCAGAGAAGGCTTCAGAACCAGTATAGTGCCCACATCCACTGTGGCACTGTGGGTCATTGTGCCCAGAACTGTTCAACAAACAGGTCTTATAATCCCAGTCCTATCACAACATTTGTTTTGAGTTTTGATTGATGTGGGGATGTCGCACCTTAAACATGTTGAATATTTACTTGTGCACTATCAAACTTCCAGTACAGTATTCCTTTGTTTTAAAGTCAATGTCCAAATGTTTCCTGAAAGTTTGTGTGATTGTGTTATTTTGTTAATTGTTTAGCCCTTGAACTGGTTGAAAGTGTGAATGATTTCTGAGTTGACAGGAAGAGAAAATGCATGAAGTGGGTGAGTGCAGAGGCTGGTAAATGTGCATGTCAAATGTGTGCAGGGAGAATGCTGAATTAGTTTTATACTCCAGAGAGAATAAGATGCGACTGATTAATTCTGCACTTAAATTGTGTTAACTTTTTGATATTTTAAAGGGCATTGTCTCATTGAGAAGTTGTTTTAACGTGGGGCACCCATTTTCTTTCGGTTCCTCGGAGTGCAAATTACAGACAGTCTCACCTGGTCCAGGAACAACGCTGGGATTGTCAAACGGGCCCATCAGCGACTGCACTGCCTGAGAAAACTCAAACAGGCCTCACTCCCCACCAACATCCTCAGGACTTTTTACAGGGGCACGGTGGAGTCTGTACTCACGTACTGCATGAACACGTGGTACTCCAACTGTAACTGCTCAGACAGGAAGGCTCTGCAGAGGGTAGTGAGGGGAACAGAAAGGATCATTGGCGTTTCCCTACCCTCGGTACAAGAACTGTTCCAGAGCCGCTGTCTGAAAAAAGCTCATGGTTGCAGGAGGGCTGTGATTGGAAACTAAATATTCCAGGATTTCGTTGCTTCAGGTGTGATAGAATTGGAGGGGCAAGAGGTGGAGGTGTTGCATTGCTTATCAGGGAAGATATTACAGCAGTGCTTTGGCAGGATAGATTAGAGGGCTCGTCTAGGGAGGCTATTTGGGTGGAACTGAGAAATGGGAAAGGGGTAGCAACACTTATAGGGGTGTATTATAGACCGCCAAATGGGGAGCGAGAATTGGAAGAGCAAATATGTAAGGAGATTGCAGATATTAGTAGTAAACACAAGGTAGTGATTGTGGGAGATTTCAATTTTCCACACATAGACTGGGAAACACATTCTGTAAATGGGCTGGATGGGTTGGAGTTTGTAAAATGTGTGCAGGATAGTTTTTTGCAGCAATACATAGAAGTACCTACTAGAGAAGGGGCGGTGCTGGACCTCCTGTTAGGAAATGAGACGGGTCAGGTGGCAGAGGTATGCGTTGGGGAACAGTTCGGGACCAGTGATCACGATACCATTAGTTTCAATATAATTATGGAGAGGGTCAGAACTGGACCTAGGGTTGAGATTTTTGATTGGAGAAAGGCTAACTTTGAGGATATGCGAAAGGATTTAAAAGGAGTAAATTGGGACAGTTTGTTTTATGGGAAAGATGTGGAAGAGAAATGGAGGACATTTAAAGGTGAAATTTTAAGAGTGCAGAATCTTTATATCCCTGTTCGGTTGAAAGGAAATAGTAAAGATTGGAAAGAGCCATGGTTTTCAAGGGAAATTAGACACTTGGTTCGGAAAAAGAGAGAGATCTACAATAATTATAGGCAGCATGGAGTAAATGAGGTGCTTGAGGAGTATAAAGAATGTAAAAAGAATCTTAAAGAAATTAGAAAAGCTAAAAGAAGATATGAGGTTGCTTTGGCAAGTAAGGTGAAAGTAAATCCAAAGGGTTTCTAGATTAGCTTAGATTAGATATAATTTATTGCCACACAGCCAGGCTGGTGGAAATTTGGGTTGTCTGCAGCGATACAATAATAAAGAACACACAACCACAATAAAACTGTAACACAAACATCCACCACAGCATTCATCACTGTGGTGGAAGGCACAAAATTTGGCCAGTCCTCCTCCATTTCCCCCCCGTGGTCAGGACCAGAGTCCAGAGTCAGTCCAGGATCGGCTCTTCCTCACCGGAGACCGCGGCTTTAAGTTGTTGTAGGCCGCAGGCCGGCGGTCAAGATTTAAAGTCCCCGCCGCAGCCAGAAGCACCGTAGACTGCAGGGCCGGCGGTCGAAGCTCCCCTCCAGGGGTGATGGTAAGTCCATGCCGGACCCGCGGTAGAAGTCGGCCGCGGGCCGGCAGTGATGGCTTCTTCCCCCGGGTCCCCAACGTGAGATCCCGGGCTGTAGACGCCGCACCAGCTGGTGCTCTGCAGACCGCGGCTTCAGGCTGCGACTTCAGGTTGCCGGCTGCCCCGGGTCAGCGAAACGGAGCGCTCCCCTCCAGCGAGGGCTCACCCGCTCCACGCCGAGAGTCCACGCTGCGCCTGCCGCTGAAGCCCCGGGCGCGTCTCCGGGAAAGGCCGCGTCGATCCTTGATGTTAGGCCACGGGGGAGGCGACCTGGAAAAACTCGCCTCTCCGTGGAGGAGGCGACCAAAGCGGTTTCCCCCACACCACCCCCCACATAAAACACACAAAGAAACATTAAATACAGACTTTAAAACATACTAAAAAAATTAAAAAAGGTTGAAAAACTGACGAGCTGCATGACATGGCTGCTGCCAGAGCAGCGCCCCATACAGAACATGCGTCCTCGGTAAAGTACAGCTATATTAATAGCAAAAGGATAACGAGGGATAAAATTGGTCCATTAGAGAGTCAGAGTGGACAGCTATCTGCAGAGCCAAAAGAGATGGGGGAGATATTGAACAATTTCTTTTCTTCGGTATTCACCAAGGAGAAGGATATTGAATTATGTGAGGTAAGGGAAACAAGTAGAGTAGCTATGGAAACTATGAGGATCAAAGAAGAGGAAGTACTGACACTTTTGAGAAATATAAAAGTGGATAAGTCTCCAGGTCCGGACAGGATATTCCCTAGGACATTGAGGGAAGTTAGTGTAGAAATAGCAGGGACTATGACAGAAATATTTCAAATGTCATTAAAAACGGGAATAGTGCCGGAGGATTGGCGTACTGCGCATGTTGTTCCATTGTTTAAAAAGGGGTCTAAGAGTAAACCTAGCAATTATAGACCTGTTAGTTTGATGTCAGTGGTGGGCAAATTAATGGAAAGGATACTTAGAGATAATATATATAAGCATCTGGATAAACAGGGTCTGATTAGGAACAGTCAACATGGATTTGTGCCTGGAAGGTCATGTTTGACTAATCTTCTTGAATTTTTTGAAGAGGTTACTCGGGAAATTGATGAGGGTAAAGCAGTGGATGTTGTATATATGGACTTCAGTAAGGCCTTTGACAAGGTTCCTCACGGAAGGTTGGTTAAGAAGGTTCAATGGTTGGGTATTAATGGTGGAGTAGCAAGATGGATTCAACAGTGGCTGAATGGGAGATGCCAGAGAGTAATGGTGGATGGTTGTTTGTCAGGTTGGAGGCCAGTGACTAGTGGGGTGCCACAGGGATCTGTGCTGGGTCCACTGTTGTTTGTCATGTACATCAATGATCTGGATGATGGTGTGGTAAATTGGATTAGTAAGTATGCAGATGATACTAAGATAGGTGGGGTTGTGGATAATGAAGTAGATTTATCTCTCTACAGAGAGATTTATGCCAGTTGGAAGAGTGGGCTGAAAGATGGCAGATGGAGTTTAATGCTGATAAGTGTGAGGTGCTACATCTTGGCAGGACAAATCAAAATAGGACGTACATGGTAAATGGTAGGGAATTGAAGAATGCAGGTGAACAGAGGGATCTGGGAATAACTGCACAGTTCCCTGAAAGTGGAATCTCATGTAGATAGGGTGGTAAAGAAAGCTTTTGGCGTGCTGGCCTTTATAAATCAGAGCATTGAGTATAGAAGTTGGGATGTAATGTTAAAATTGTACAAGGCATTGGTGAGGCCAATTCTGGAGTATGGTGTACAATTTTGGTCGCCTAATTATAGGAAGGATGTCAACAAAATAGAGAGAGTACAAAGGAGATTTACTAGAATGTTGCCTGGGTTTCAGCAACTAAGTTACAGAGAAAGGTTGAACAAGTTAGGGCTTTATTCTTTGGAGCGCTGAAGGTTAAGGGGGGACTTGATAGAGGTCTTTAAAATGATGAGAGGGATAGACAGAGTTGACGTGGATAAGCTTTTCCCACTGAGAGTAGGGAAGATTCAAACAAGGGGACATGACTTGAGAATTAAGGGACAGAAGTTTAGGGGTAACATGAGGGGGAACTTCTTTACTCAGAGAGTGGTGGCTGTGTGGAATGAGCTTCCAGTGAAGGTGGTGGAGGCAGGTTCGTTTTTATCATTTAAAAATAAATTGGATAGTTATATGGACGGGAAAGGAATGGAGGGTTATGGTCTGAACGCAGGTGTATGGGACTAGGGGAGAATACGTGTTCGGCACGGACTAGAAGGGTCGAGATGGCCTGTTTCCGTGCTGTAATTGTTATATGGTTATATGAATAGCTAAGGACAAACTGCACCCCCTCCACACACACCTGGATCTCCTGCCATCAGGCAAGAGATACCGTAGCATCAAAGCCCGGACTACCAGACTGCTAAACAGCTTCCTGTCACAGACTGTGAGGCTGCTAAACAGTCACTCCACCTGATTCTGCTGCTTTGCACTGACAATTTAATAACTCTGACACTGGCCACTCAAATCGGCTGCCCTGGACATTTTAATGACTGGTTTTACTGTATTTTAATGTTGCTGTTTTACCTGCTTTTAATTATTTATACTGTTTCATCAGGGACTGGATTATTTTTACTGTTATTATAGAAACATAGAAATTAGGTGCAGGAGTAGGCCATTCGGCCCTTCGAGCCTGCACCGCCATTCAATATGATCATGGCTGATCATCCAACTCAGTATCCCGTACCTGCCTTCTCTCCATACCCTCTGATCCCCTTAGCCACAAGGGCCACATCTAACTCCCTCTTAAATATAGCCAATGAACTGGCCTCGACTACCCTCTGTGGCAGGGAGTTCCAGAGATTCACCACTCTCTGTGTGAAAAAAGTTCTTCTCATCTCGGTTTTAAAGGATTTCCTCCTTATCCTTAAGCTGTGACCCCTTGTCCTGGACTTCCCCAACATCGGGAGCAATCTTCCTGCATCTAGCCTGTCCAACCCCTTAAGAATTTTGTAAGTTTCTACAAGATCCCCTCTCAATCTCCTAAATTCTAGAGAGTATAAACCAAGTCTATCCAGTCTTTCTTCATAAGACAGTCCTGACATCCCAGGAATCAGTCTGGTGAACCTTCTCTGCACTCCCTCTATGGCAATAATGTCCTTCCTCAGATTTGGAGACCAAAACTGTGTGAAATGTTTACGTTTTATGTGCGATTCCCTGGGAAACGTCCTCATTTTGCACTGTACAATTGTTGCTTTGCAAGATGACAATAAAGGTTGATTGATTGATCATTTTATTTTTTTACTTTGGATTGTTGAGAGACCAGAAACTTCACCAATCCACATCCATTTTCTTCAGAAATGCTGCCTGACCCGCTGAGTTACTCCGGCATTTTGTGTTCATCTTTGATTTTTTTTTAAAACAGTGTCTGCAGTTCCTTTTTATTACTTTTGTACCTAGTTCTGTTTCATTAGGGAATTTGAGACTGTAATATTTCCATGTCAAATATATAGATTGTAAATAGATGATGCCCAAACATTGTGCCAACAATAACTCCATATCTTGAACATGTTATGTTTGTTCCTATTGTTATTCATTAACAATCCATTATCTAAACTGCTATAAATTGTGATCTTGTGAAATAACATGGAGCTTTTTGCCTTAATTCTGAAAATCTAATCCTGAACAGGTCCCTCTATCTCTACTGTATATTATATCCAAAATAGTGCTCATCCCGAAACTTTGCCTGCCCATTTTAATACAAAATTATCAAGCAGACATGTACAATATACTGAGACGTGACAGGAAATAATATTGTATAAATGTTAAAGCTATCAATATCTGATGTTCCCAGGCATCACACTAACTTTGGAGAAGTACCATTTGTGACCATTTTTAATTACTCATGGCAATGTCGGACTCTTTTAGGAACTCGTGATTGAAATGCTGATGCTGGTTTTCATTAGTACTTGGGTTTGGCTGCTAGTGGAGAATGTCCTTAGATGCACTAGCATTGTCTTCTGTTTCTTCAGGCTGGGTTAACAAATAACATGAGGAGGGAAAGCAGAGACAATTCCTGATAAACAAAGCTCATCATTTTCTTAACATGTAAAGCAATAAAAAAGTGTGTAGGGTGCAATTCACTAAGACAGTATTTGGACTTTTTCAAACAAACTATATTAATGAAGTGATTTGGTTGTTTCAGTTCCATGCAAAATTGCACAAGCATCAATTTTGGATTTGAAGAAAAAGGGAAGCATAACTTGCAAGTAATAGTTGCATTATAAATATTTCAGTCTGCATATTTGTGAAGTGAAAGTGAATGTTAAAAAAAGTGATGATTCTCTTTGTCAGAAGACCATGAAACCTACTTTTTGTTTAAGGTGCACAAATGATCCAATTAATGCTTTTTTTGTATCACATGACATTGGTTTTGATGAGGTGGAATGCTTGCTATTATAACTGGAGGTGAAATGGTGTTTAACAATGCAGTTCATTATGTTATGAAGTCAATTTAATACTTGGAATATTACAAGTATTGAAAAGAGCTACAAGCAATGAAATCTAAATTGTGTGAAAATCCAATGGAACAAGGGATTAAAATATTTCCAACTCAACCCAAATGGCTACCAAAGGGTACATTTAATGAATGTGTGATGAAACACCTCTGACTGTTGGAGTCTACTCTGTTATTTCTTTTTACAATTTATGTTTTTTTTAATTTAATCAATTGGATATTCCTATCCCTCGGAAGAAATTAAAAGGATATGGGCCACACGCAAGTAGGAGACTCTGCATCTCGGTCGGTGTGGGCAGGTTGGGCCGAGGGTCCTCTTTCCGTGTAGTATGACTCCATGACTCTAATTCAGCGAAATGAATAAAGCGTTTGTCTACCTGGTAAAATAATATTTACTCACACTCTAAACTGGCTAATGCTCTATATGAGAAGCAAACAGTAGGAGTGAGAGGAATAAAACTGGATCAGAACACGAGACAAATGCCAACTGACTAACTAGACACAAACTCCAGATGCTAGTTTACAAAAAAAGCAGTGCTAGAGTAATTGGGTCAAGGAGCATCTCTCGAAGACAAAGATATTGTCACATTTGAGGATGTGACAAGTAAAATGGATGAAGGGGAGCCAGTGGATGTAGTGTATCTAGACTTTCAGAAAACCTTTGCTAAGGTCCCACATGGGAGACTGGTGACTAAAATTAGAGCACATGCTATTGGGGGTAGGGTGTTGACGTGGATAGAAAATTAGTTGGAAGACAGGAAGCAAAGACTAGGAGTGAACGGGTCCTTTTCAGAATGGCAGGCAGTGGCGAGTGGAGTGCCGCAAGGCTCAGTGTTGGGGCCGCAATTGTTTACCATATATATTAATGATTTGGAAGAGGGAATTAGGAGCAACACTAGCAAGTTTGCAGATGACACAAAGCTGGGTGGCAATGTGAACTGTGAAGAAGATGTTAGGATGTTGCAGGGTGACCTGGACAGGTTGAGTGTGGGCACATGTGTGCCAGATGCAGTATCTATATTACTAAAAGCAAGATCTTGACTACTTCCTGTTTTTCTGTTTAATGATTTTAGAAAAAACGCTGCCACTTACGGCTGTGATTTTTGGCCAGCTTACTCAAGAGTCCCCCTCCACAGTGCAGGACAAGAGGATTTTTCCCATCAATGAAACATAAAAGAGTAATTAATGTTTAAAAAATGTTGACATTCTCTTTGCTGCCCCTGCTGGTGGGAGGGGGAGGGACTATAAAACCCGGAAGTGTTGTGCCTCTGTCAGCCTTTGCAAGATGGGGAAAGTGAGAGGGTCACGTCTCTCAGTCTGTGCTGTGAATAACACTGAACACATGTCTACTAAACTGAGTGTGGATTTACTGACCTTCAGTGCCCCTAATGTGGTTTGAAAATGAAAATATGGTTGGGTTGAAGTAAAAGCACTGCAAATGGTTGGTGGGGTTTTGGGGTGAAGTAAAAAGCACTGCAAATGGTTGGTGGGGGTTTGGGTTGAAGTAAAAAGCACTGCAAATGGATGGTGGAGGTTTGGGTTGAAGTAAAAATGTACTGCAAACGCTGTCTGAGCTGTGAATCAACTGAACACACTGAATGTCTACAGAACTGTGAGTGGTATTTTGTGTGGTTTTATGGTGTTTTCACCCTGCTTGAAATGGTATGAACCTGCATTTGAATGTGGTGGCCTTGCACCCTGCTTGAAGTGGTATGAAACTGCACTTGAATTTGGTGGCCTTGCACCCTGCTTGAAGTGGTATGAAACTGCACTTGAATTTGGTGGCCTTGCACCCTGCTTGAAGTGGTAGGAAACTGCACCTGAATTTGGTGGCCTTGCACCCTGCTTGAAATGGTAGGAAAATGGATTTGAATTTGGTGGCCTTGCACCCTGCTTGAGATGGAATTTCAAGGAATAGCCGTGAGTCAACTGCCAGCCCACCAGCCGTGAGTGAGCTGCCAGCACATCAGGCTTGAGGGACTGAGCTGCCATCCCAAGAATCCATTTGGCCCACAATGTCCATACTAGCCCTCTGGAGACCAGTCCCTTCAGCCCACGACACCTATACCGGCGCTCCAGAAAGCCCCCCCCCCCACTGGCCACCAATATTGGTGGAGAGGTGGAATATTGCGTTGGGGGACCAGCCCTCCCGTGTGAACATGGGACCACTTAGTCTAGTAATATAGATAAATGTGAGGTTATACACTTTGGTGGCAAAAACAAGGGGGCAGATTATTATCTCAATGGGGTTAGGTTAGTTAAGGGGGAGTACAGCGAGACCTGCATGTTCTTGTACACCGGTCACTGAAAGTTGGCATGCAGGTACAGCAGGCAATGAAGAAAGCTAATGGAGTGTTGGCCTTCATAACAAGAGGATTTCCGTATAGGAGTAGAGAGGTTCTTCTGTAGTTGTATGGGGCTCTGGTAAGACCACACCTGGAGTATTGTGTACAGTTTTGGTCTCCTAATTTGAGGAAGGACATCATTGTGATTGAGGCAGTACAGCGTAGGTTCACGAGATTGATCCCTGAGATGGACGGACTGTCATATGAGGAATGATTGAAAAGACTAGGCTTGTAATCACTGGAGTTTAGAAGGATGAGGGGGTGTCTTATAGAAACATATAAAATTCTAAAAGGACTGGACAAGCTAGATGCAGGAAAAATGTTCTCAATGTTGGGCGAGTCCAGAACCAGGGGCCACAGTCTTAGAATAAAGGGGAGGACATTTAAGACTGAGGTGAGAAAAAACTTTTTCACCCAGAGAGTTGTGAATTTGTGGAATTCCCTGCCACAGAGGGCAGTGGAGGCCAAATCACTGGATGGATTTAAGAGAGAGTTAGATAGAGCTCTATGGGCTAGTGGAGTCAAGGGATATGGGGAGAAGCAGGCACGGGTTATTGATTGGGGACGACCAGCCATGATCACAATGAACGGCGGTGCTGGCTCGAAGTGCCGAATGGCCTCCTCCTGCACCTATTTTCTATGTTTCTATTTCTGGTCGTGACCCTTCAGACTAATTATTGTGGTGGGAGGAGAAAGTTGGAAAAGAGATTGGAGCAGGACAAAGCCTGGCAAGTGAGGGTTGGTTTTATCTAGTGTACTTGAGTTTGACTTGATTGTATGTATAGTAGTATCTGATCAGATGGGACAGCATGCAAAACAAAGCTTTTCACTGTACCTTAGTTCACATGACAATAAGAAACCTAAACCTTTTATTGGCAGATGGGTGGACAAAGATCAGAGATGAAAAGAAGGCAAATGGCTGAGAGATAGGAGAGAAGATGAGCGAAATGTGATGTTAGAGGAAGGGATGTAGATGGAAGGGCTGGGGGAAGGGGGGGTGGAGGGAAAAGGGGCGGACAGGATAGAGGGAGAAATTGGTGTCTATCCAGGTAGAGCATGGGGAAGAGAGGCGAAGGAAAGGGGTGGGGTAGTTGGGTTGTTGCCTTAAATTGGAGGATGCAACTTTCAAATAGGGTGGCATGGTGGTGCAGCGGTAGAGTTACTGCCTTACAGCGCCACTTCCGGAAGTGGCGGCGCTGCCTTGCAGCTGCGGCTCGCCTGCAGTCCGTTTGTCTTTTCTGTTTTTTGTTTTCTCTTGTCCAGTTTTTACAGTATATTTCGGTTTATTTAGTTGTGTATGTGTGGGGGGGTGGGTGTAACATGTTTTTTGACTCTTCCTTCGGGGGGAATGCGACCTTTCCTGCCGTACCCCCCGTCTCCGTGTCCGTCTGCGCTGAGGCCTATCGCGGAGCTGGCGGCCTCCAACTGCGACCGACCTCAAGGCTGCGGAGGCAGAGCCAGTACTTACCAACGCGAGGCTGGCCAACCGGGGCTGTGGTTGCGGTGCGACCCAACTTCCGACCCGACTTTGGAGCATCGGAGGCTCGGCCGCGGGCCAGTGGACGACATCATCGGGAGCTCGAGTTCTGTTTCTGGAGCTCCCGCAACTACAGCTGCGTCCGCTGGACTGGAGGGCGGCAGCTTCGGCAGCTTCGACCGCCCTGGGCCGCGGAGTTTGAACCGGCCCGTTTGCGGAGCACGGATTCAGCCGCGGGACATACCTACCATCACCCGGCGGGGTCATAACATCGGAGGCTTGGATTGCCTCAGCGCAGAGGGAGAGCAAGGAGGGAAGAGACAATTACTTTGGGACTTTAAACTGTGTTGAGTGTTTGTTATTTATTCTATGTTATGACTGCAGGCTAAACCATTTCGTTGCACTGAAAAGTGCAATGACAATAAATTGAATCAAATCAAATCAAAATCAAATCAGAGGCCTAGGTTCAAGCCTGACTATGGCTGCTGTCTGTACAGAGTTTGTATGTTCTTCTCGTGACCTGCATGGGTTTTCCCCGGGTGCTCCAGTTTTCTCCCACACTCCAAAGACGTACTGGTTTGCAGATTAATTGGCTTGGTAAAATTCTAAATTGTCCCTCCTGAGTGTAGGATAGTGTTAATGTGCAGGAATCGATGGTCGGCACTGACACGGTGGGCTGAAGGGCCTGTTTCCGCGCTGTATCTCTAACTAATATTAACTAATTGTACTTACTAACTGTAATATCTTGCATCACACTGAATAAAATGTGGAAGTCCAAGATACTGTCAATACAATTATTTTATGAACTTTGAAAAAAACTGGATGAGAAAAGCTGAAGTGAAAGCAGAAGTGCAAGCAATACTTTTTTTTAATATAGTTTTTTTGCAACGTAATAATATGCTATATTAAGAGATAAATAGTAGTTATTTTAAACGTTTGGACCCTAATTGTCAATATACAACAGCCTGGATTTTAACCCAGGCACAGATTGAAGAAAACTATTCTAAGGTTTTGTCAGTTTTGTTTGTGGAGATGAAGAAGGGTTGGATCAGGAATGGCAGGCTGGATTGTGAGGCTTCTGTACCCTGATGTCTTTAATTTTCTGGAAGCTGAAGGGTGGAGGAATTGAGTTGACCACCTTTATGTTTCCACGTGTACACCTTGTGCATCTCATTGAAGCGTGGCCACAGTCAATCTCCAGCATGTACGGAATCGGCTCTGTTTTATTCCTTTTCTCAGCACTGTGGGATCCGTGTTTAGTCACTTCTGCAATCTGTTGCAGTTGAACAGTTGTTCCATTGCACCTGCATAGATTAAAGAAGAAAAAAGAAGAGGGATTTCCACTACTTAAATAATCTGGCTCCCTTCCCTCCCTAGAAAAGACTACAAGATCTTTTTGAGAGTACTATCTATTTGCCATGCCAGTGCACGTGGTTTGCTGAAAAGGCATATGTTGTCCCAGGAGAAAGGAATCTCAAAATATAATCTTATCTGGGACTGTGCATCATGGTGATTTGAAGGGCCTGTTTCTGTTTTGTGTGATCTTTGTATCGAGTCCACATACAAGATTAGAAGTTGTTCAACCAGAGCTGAACACATTTCTCGGCATCTGCACAATGGTGTCTGTCTTGCGCTTCTTGTGCGTGGTGGTGGAAAGATTGGTGAAAACGGCCGCGACGTGAACGCTCTATCCTTGACCCTGTTTTGTGTGATTATGGCCAGACTATAATTATTGTATGGTATTACTTCAAGGCTGCTTCTTCTACTTGCGTATATGGCGTGCACAGCCTAAAGTTACAGGACAACTTGTTCTATTTGATCTTATTTGATTGACCGAGGTTGAGTAAACAATTCTCAATTTCCCCTGACCTGTGTGGGTTTTCTCTGGTTTCCTCCCACATTCCAAAGACATACAGGTTTGTAGGTTAATTGGCTTGGGATTATTGTAAATTGTCCCTAGTGTGTGTAGGGTAATGTAAGCGAACCCGGTGGGCCAAAGGGTCTGTTTCTGTGCTGTATCTCTAAACTAAACTAATTAGGGATTGATACAAATGCTGGAGTAACTCAGCAGAACAAGCAACATCTCTGGAGAGGAATGGGTGACGTTTCGGATCGAGACCCTTCTTCAGACTGAAAGTCACGGGAAAGGAAAACGAGATATAGAGACGATGATATGGAGAGATACAGAACAAATGAATGAATGTAACAATGAAAGAGCAAAAAAATAACAATGATAAAAGAAAACGACCATTGTTAGCTGTTTGGAGGTACACAAAAATGCTGGAGAAACTCAGCGGGTGCAGCAGCATCTATGGAGCGAAGGCGATAGGCAACGTTTCGGGCCGAAACCCTTCAGTTTGTTTGGTGAGGCCGAAAAGCTGGTGTGACGGGTTGGGGGAGGGACTAAGAGAGAAGGAATGTAGGGGTTCCTTGAAGTTAGTGATATCAATACAATACAATACGGTTTTATTCGTCACATTGCACATAAAGTGCAAGTGAAATGAATTTGTCAGCAGCGGTACAATGATAAAGAACACACAATACACAATAAAAATTTAACACAAACATCCACCACAGCATTCATCACTGTGGTGGAAGGCACAACATTTAGCCAGTCCTCCTCCATTTTCCCCCGTGTTCGGGACCGCTACCCTCCGCAGATGTCGCTGCGGGCGTCCAGATGTGCAGACAGGTAAAAGTCCAGGTAAGTCCAGAGTCGGCTCTTCCCCACCGGCGACCGCAGCTTTAGGTTGGTGCAGGCCGGCGGTCGAGATTTAAAGTCCCAGCCGCGCCACAGCCAGAAGCACCGCAGACCGCAGGGCGGCGGTCGAAGCTCCCCTCCAGGGGTGATGGTAAGTCCATGCCGGACCCGCGGTAGAAGTAGGCCGCGGGCCAGCATTCGGAGCTTCTTCTTCCCCCCGGGTCCCCCACGAGGGATCCCGGGCTGCAGACGCCGCACCAGCTGGAGCTCTGCAGACCGCGACTTCAGGCTAACGGCTGCCGTGGGTCAGCGAAACGGAGCGCTCCCCTCCGGCGAGCCCCAGCGACGGCTCGCCCGCTCCATGCCGAGAGTCCGCGCTGCGCCTGCCGCTGAAGTCCCGGGTGCGTCTCCGGGAAAGGCCGCGCCGATCCTCGTTGTTAGGCACCGGGGGGGGGGGCGACCTGGAAGAAGTCGCCTCTCCGTGGAGGATGTGACCAAAACGGTTCCCCCCACACCACCCCCCACACAAGACACACCGAGAAACATTAAAAACACACTTTAGAACATACTTTTTTTTTTAAATGTATAAAAAAACTAACACACTGCTGACCGGGCGCCGGCTTGCAGCGCCCCCACCGACCAACAATCATACCCCTGGGTTATAAGCTGCCCAAGTGAAATATGTGATGCTGTAACTCCAATTTGCCTCTGACAATGGAGGAGGCCTAGGACGGAAAGGGCAGTGTGGGAATTGGAAGGTGAATTAAAGTGTTTTGCAACTAGGAGATCAGGTAGGTCCAGGCAGACTGAGCAAAGGTGATCAGTGAAATGATCGTCTATGTTAGGTCTCGCCAATGTATACGAGTCCACATCATGAACAGCGGATACACTAGATGTTGTTGGAGGAGGTGCAAGTGCATGTGAAGAAGCTCGTTATGCTGAGGCTATATAAGGCGTTGGTCAAGCCACATTTGGAGTACTGTGAGCGAATTTGGGCCCTATATCGGAAGGAGGAGGTGCTGGCTCTGGAGAGGGTCCAGAGGAGGTTTACCTGAAAGATTGCAGTGATAAGCATGTTAGCACATGATGTGAGTTTGATAGCACTGGGCCTCTACTCGCTGGAGTTCAGAAGGTTTTTTTGGTTTTTTAAAATTTATTTTATTAGAAGCAATTGAACAGGGATAAGACGTTCGACATGACAGTTATACAATTATTGTACAGCTTCATTTTTAACCTTATAACCTAAATTTTTTTAAAAGAAGAAAAAAAGGGAAAACAAAGAAAGAAGAAAAGAATGAAGAAAAGAAAGTAAAATACAAGAGAGCGGGGAAAAAGACCCCCCCCCCTCACCCTCACCCATCCCTGGCATCGGATTTAAATTTGTGTTTTTCCGCCAAGACAAGCCTAATGTTTTCCATCTCGGACATATCCGTAATCCACATCTTTACTGTAGGGACTGTTGTCTGTTTCCAAAATTTGAGTATAATTTTTTTCGCCGTTATTAGGCCATAACTGAGGAAATGTCTTTGAAATATCGTTAGCTTGGAGTTCAGAAGGTTGAGGTTCATCCTAGGTTTTGTTTTCATGGTGATGGCAGGCGGGATAGTGGAATGTTCCCGGTGTAGGATGTTGGGGATTTCCAGTGTCCCTGAGGGCTACTCCTACAGTAAATGTGTTCAGCTGCAGCTCCTTGCAGACCGTGGCTCTGAGACACGGCATGGAAAGGAAATGTCAGTCAGAGCCATAGTGATAGAAGACTTGTTAGTTAGGAGCACAGACAGGAGATTTTACTTCGGAGTCACGTGAGTGACTAAGTGAAGAGACCCCGTCCAGGCGCATGCTCGTCATATCGTCACACGCATAGCGACTGCGACCGCGTTGGAAGGAACAGAACCCTCTCCAAGCGGTGAGTGAAAGAAAACCCGGAGGTATGTATTTTACTTTCACTTCAGGTCATTTTCTTCCGGGAAAATAGGAAAATAAGGGAATCGCACCGCAGCTAAAACTCAAGGACAGAATGTCTGAGAGTAGCGGGCCCTCCATTAAAATCGGCTGTAGAAAACAGCGACTATAAAAACGGTAGAAAAGTACCATTTAAACACCTATAAGGTATAAGGCCATAAAGAAAAACAGGTCAATAGACTCGGATGAGTCGGACCCGGAGATTATGTCAGATCGGGTCGTACTATTGGAATTCCTCATAGAAAAAATGATTTACAAAGGCACACTCCAAGAAGGAGTACAGTTACCGCGGGCCTACAGGAGAGCCACCGTATGGAACACCCAGGAGAGGTGTTCTCCTGGGTTTGTTCAAGAGAATGCTATATATCCAGCATAGATCTGCAAGATGCATATTACTCTGTGGCTGTGCATGGTAAAAATCGAAGATATATAAATATTTAACTGAATGGAATGGCTTACTTGGATGATATATTAATTGTGGGTGATACTTGTGAGATTCAAAAATCACAAATGCTCTTGAGACAAATTCAGGCAAAGAAGTGTTTTTATTAATTTCATATTCTGCAGAATAGGTGCCTCTCCTCTGATGTCCCCTAGAGGCACACCGAGGATTGGGATGTCTTCTATCTTTATACATT